>NC_073268.2:4810000-5139166 GCF_029289425.2 Pan paniscus | reverse complement strand
ATATTTCCAAGTTTATAGAGATAGCGGTGTAGATATTTAAATGTTTATGGAGATCGTGGTGTAGATATTTCCATGTTTATACAGATAGCGGTGATCATATTTCCATGTTCACAGAGATAGCGGTGTAGATATTTCCATGTTTATACAGATAGTGGTGTAGATATTTCCATCTTTAAACAGATAGCGTTGTACATATTTCCATGTTCACACAGATAGCTGTGTAGATATTTCCATGTTTAAACAGATAGTGTTATAGATAATTCCATATTTATAAAGATAGCGGTGTAAACATTCCCATGTATATACAGTTAGCGGTGTATATATTTCCATGTATATACAGACAGCGGTGAAGATATTTAAATGTTTATGCAGATCGTGGTGTAGATATTTCCATATTTATACAGATAGCGGTGTAGGTATTTCCATGTTTATACAGATAGCGGTGTACATATTTCCATGTTTACAGAGATAGCGGTGTAGATATTTCTATGTTTATACAGATAGTGGTGTAGATATTTCCATCTTTACACATATAGCGGTGTACGTATTTCCTTGTTTACACAGATAGTTGTGTAGATATTTCCATGTTTACACAGATAGTGTTATAGATATTTCCATGTTTATACAGATAGCGGTGTAGATATTTCCATGTTTATACAGATAGCGGTGTACATATTTAAATGTTTCTGCAGATCGTGGTGTAGATATTTCCATATTTATACAGATAGCGGTGTACATATTTCCATGTTTATAGAGATAGCGGTGTAGGTATTTCCATGTTTCTAAAGATAGCGGTGTAGATATTTCCATGTTTATACAGATGACTGTGTAGATATTTCCATCTTTTTACAGATGGCGGTGTAAATATTTCAATGTTTACAGAGATAGCGGTGTAGATATTTCCATGTTTATAGAGATAGCGTTGTAGATATTTCCATGTTTATAGAGATAAGGGTGTAGATATTTCCATGTTTATTCAGATGGCTGTGTAGTAATTTCCATGTTTATACCGATGTCTGTGTAGATATTTCCATGTTTATACAGATGGCAGTGTAGATATTTCCATGTTTATACCGATGACTGTTTGGATATTTCCATATTTATACAGATAGCGGTGAAGATATCTCCTTGTTTCCACAGATACCTGTGTAGATATTTCCATGTTTATACAGTTCGCGATGTAGATATTTCCGAGTTTATACAGATCATTGTGTAGATATTTCCATGTTTATAGAGATTGCGGTGTAGATATATCCATCTTTCAACAGATGGCAGTGTAGATATTTCCATGTTTATGCCGATGGCTTTGTAGATATTTCCATGTTTATAGAGATGGTGGTGTAGATATTTCCATGTTTATAGAGATAGTGCTGTAGATATTTCCATGTTTATACAAATCATGGTGTAGATATTTCCATGTTCATAAAGATAGCGTTGTAGATAATTCCATGTTTATACAGATAGTGGTGTAGATATTTCCATGTTTCTAGAGATGGCTGTGTAGATATTTCCATGTTTATTCATATGTCTATGTAGATATTTCCATGTTTATACAGATGACTGTGTAGATATTTCCATGTTTATACAGATTACTGTGTAGGTATTTCCATGTTTATACAGATGTCTGTGTAGATATTTCCATGTTTATAGAGATAGCCATGAAGATATTTCCATGTTTACACAGATAGGGGTGTAGACATTTCCATGTTTATAGAGATAGTGGTGGAGATATTTCCATGTTTATACAGATAGCGGTGGAGATATATCCATGTTTATACAGACTGCGGTGTATATATTTCCAGGTTTTACAGATACCGGTACAGATATTTCCATTTTTATACAGATAGCAGTGGAGATATTTCCATGTTTATTGAGATGTAGGTGTAGATATTTCCCTGTTTATACAGATGGCGGCGTACATATTTCCATGTTTATACAGATAGCGGTGTAGATATTTCCATGTTTATACAGATAGCGGTGTAGATATTTCCATGTTTACACAGAGAGCGGTGAAGCTATTTCCATCTTTGCACAGATTGCAGTGTAGATATTTCCAGGTTTACACAGATAGTCGTGTAGATATTTCCATCTTTGCAGAGACTGCGGTGTAGATATTTCCATCTTTTCACAGATAGCGGTGTGGATATTTCCATGTTTATACAGATGGAGGTGTAGATATTTCCATGTTTATAGAGACGGCTGTGTAGATATTTCCATGATTATCCTGATGGCAGTGTAGATATTTCCATGTTTATACAGATAGCGGTGTAGATATTTCCGTGTTTATACAGATGACTGTGAAGGTATTTCCGTGTTTATACAGATGGCGGTGTAGATAATTCCATGTTTATAGTGATAGCCAAGTAGATATTTCCAAGATTATGCAGATAACGGTGTAGACATTTCCAAGTTTATAGAGTTAGCGGTGTAGATATTTCCATATTTATGCAGATAGCGCTGTAGATATTTCCATGCTTATACAGATAGCGGTGTAGATATTTCCATGTTTTTACAGATAGCGGTGTAGATATTTCCATAATTGCACAGATTGCGGTGCAGATATTTCCATCTTTACACGGATGGTGGTGTACAGATTTCCATGTTTACACAGATAGCTGTGTAGATATTTCCATGTTTACACAGATAGTGTTGTAGATAATTCCATGTTTATACAGATAGTGGTGTAGATATTCCCATGTTTATAAAGATACCGGTGTAGATATTTCCATGTTTATAAAGATACCGGTGTAGATATTTCCATGTTTATAGAGATAGCGGTGGAGATATTTCCATGTTTATACAGATAGCGGTGTAGATATTTCCATGTTTATACAGATAGCGGTGTAGCTATTTCCATGTTTATACAGATAGCAGTGGAGATACTTCCATGTTTATACAGATAGCGGTGTTGGTATTTCCATGTTTATACAGATAGCGGTGTAGATATTTCAATGTTTATACAGATAGCAGTGGAGATACTTCCGTGTTTATACAGATAGCGTTGTAAATATTTCCATGTTCATAGAGATAGCAGTGTAAATATTTCCATGTTTACACAGATAACGCTTTAAATGTTTACACATTTATAGAGATAGCGGTGTAGATATTTCTATGTTTATACAGAAATTGGAGTAGATATTTCCACGTTTACAGAAATAGCAGTGTAGATATTTCCACGTTTACACAGATAGCGGTGTAGATATTCCCATGTTCATAGAGATAGCGGTGTAGATATTTCCAAGTTTATACATATAGCGGTGTAGATATTTCCATGTTTACAGAGACATCGGTGTAGATATTTCCACGTTTATAGAGATAGCGGTGTAGATATTTCCATGTTTATAGAGACAGCGGTATAGATATTTCCACATTTATAGAGATAGCCGTGTAGAGATTTCCAAGTTTATGTAGACAACGGTGTAGGTATTTGCATGTTTATAGATACAGCGGTGTAGATATTTCCATGTTTTTAGAGACAGCGGTGTAGATATTTCCATGTTTATACACATAGCAGTGTAGATATTTCCATGTTTATAGAGACAGCAGTGTAGATATTTGCATGTTTATACAGATATTGCTGTAGATATTTCCATGTTTATACAGACAGCGGTGTAGATTTTTCTATGTTTATAGAGATAGCGGTGTAGATACTTTCAGGTTTATACAGACAGTGGTGTAGATATTTCCATGTTTATAGAGATAGCAGTGTAGATATATCCACGTTTATACAGATAGCGGTGTAAATATTTCCATGTTTATACAGATAGTGGTGTAAATATTTCCATGTTTATACAGATAGCGGTGTAGATATTTCCATGTTTATAGAGATAGCGGTGGGGATATTTCCATGTTTATACAGAAAGCAGTGTAGATATTTCCATGTTCATGTAGATAGCGGTGTAGATATTTCCATGTTTAAACCGATATCGGTGTAGATATTTCCATGTTTATACAGATATCGTTGGAGATATTTCATTGTTTATATAGATAGCTCTGTAGATATTTCCTTGTTTATACAGATAACGGTGAAGGTATTTCCATGTTTACACAGACAGTGGTGTGGCTATTTCCATGTTTATACAGATAGCAGTGTAGATATTTCCATGTTTATAGAGATGGCTGTGTAGATATTTCCATGTTTATACAGATGTCTGTGTAGATATTTCCATGTTTATACAGATGACTGTGTAGATATTTCCATGTTTATACAGATGTCTGTGTAGATATTTCCATGTTTATAGAGATAGCCATGAAGATATTTCCATGTTTACACAGATAGGGGTTTAGACATTTCCATGTTTATAGAGATAGTGGTGGAGATATTTCCATGTTTATACAGATGGCGATGTAGATAGTTCCATGTTTATGGAGATGGAAGTGTAGATATTTTCATTTTTTTAGAGACGGCGGTGTAGATATTTTCATGTTTATAGAGATAGCGGTGTAGATATTTCCATGTTTATAGAGATAGCAGTGTAGATATTTCCATGTTTATGCAGATGACTGTGTAGGTATTTCCATGTTTATACGGATGGCGGTGTAGATATTTCCAAGTTTATACAGATAGCGGTGTAGATATTTCCATGTTTATACTGATCATTGTGCAGATATTTCCATGTTTATACAGATCGCGGTGTAGATATTTCCATCCCTCTACAGATGGCAGTGTAGATTTTTCCATGTTTATACAGATGGCGGTGTGGATATTTCCATGTTTATATAGATGGCGGTGTAGATATTTCCTTGTTTATGTAGATGGCGGTGTAGATATTTCCATGTTTATAGAGATGGCGGTGTATAGATTTCCACGTTTATCGACATAGCATTGTAGATATTTCCATATTTATACAGATAGCGGTGTCGGTATTTCCATGTTTATGGAGATAGCTGTGTACATATTTCCATGTTTATACAGATAGCGGTGTAGATATTACCATGTTTATACAGATAGCGTTGTAGATAATTCCATGTTAATACAGAGAGCGTTGTTGATATTTCCATGTTTATACAGATCGTGGTGTAGATATTTCCATCTTGGTACAGATCGCAGTGTAGATATTTCCATGTTTATACAGATAGCGGTGTAGTTATTTCCATGTTTATATATATGGCATTGTAGATATTTCCTTTTTTATGTAGATGGCAGTGTAGATATATCCGTGTTTATAGAGATGGTGGTGTAGATATTTCCAAGTTTTTAGACATAGCGGTGTAGATATTTCCATGTTTATACAGATAGCGGTGTAGATATTTCCATGTTTATACAGATCGTGGTGTAGATATTTCCTTGGTTATACAGCTCGCGGTGTAGATATTTGCATCTTTATACAGATGGCGGTGTAGATATTTCCGTGTTTATAGAGATGGCGGTGTAGATATTTCCATGTTTATACAGATGGCGGTGCAGATATTTCCATGTTTATACAGATGGTGGTGTAGATATTTGCATGTTTATGCAGCTGGTGGTGTAGATATTTCCATGTTTATGGTGATGGCGGTGCAGATATTTCCATGTTTTTAGAGATAGAGTTGTAGATATTTCCAAGTTTATAGAGATAGCGCTGTAGGTATTTCCATGTTTATAGTGATTGCGGTGTAGATATTTCCATGTTTATACAGATAGTGGTGTAGATATTTCCATGTTTATACACATAGCGGTGTTGATATTTCCATGTTTTTAGGGATAGCAGTGCAGATATTTACATGTTTATACAGATAGCACTGTAATTATTTCCATGTTTATACAGATAGCGTTGTAGATATTTCCATGTATATACAGATGGCTTTGTAGATATTTCCATGTTTATACAAATTGCGGTATAGTTATTTCCATGTTTATACAGGCGGTGGTGTAGATATTTCCATGTTTACACAGATGACTCTGTAGGTATTTCTATGTTTATACAGATGGCGGTGTAGATATTTCCATGTGTATACAGATAGCGGTGTAGATATTTCCATGTTTATACAGATCATTTTGTAGATATTTCCATGTTTATACAGATCGCGGTGTAGTTATTTCCATCTTTCTACAGATAGCAATGTAGATATTTCCATGTTTATATACATGACGGTTTGGAAATTTCCACGTTTATATAGATGGCAGTGTAGTTATTTCCTTGTTCATGTAGATGGCGGTGTAGATATTTCCATGTTTATAGAGATAGCGGTGTATATATTTTCGTGTTTATAGAGATAGCGGTGTAGATATTTCCATGTTTACACAGATAGCAGTTTAAATATTTCCATGTTTATAGAGATAGCGGTGTAGATATTTCCATGTTTATACAGACAGTGGTGCAGATATTTCCATGTTTATACAGATAGTGGTGTTGGCATTTCCATGTTTTTACAGATTGTGGTATAGATATTTCCATGTTTATATAGATGGCGGTGTTGATATTTCCATGTTTATACAGATGTGAGTGTAGATATTTCCATGTTTATACAGATGGCGGTGTAGATATTTCCATGTTTACGTATGGCCTTGTAGATATTTCCATGTTTGTAGAGATGGTGGTGTAGATATTTGCATGTTTGTTAAGATAGCGGTGAAGATATTTCCGTGTTTATACAGATCATGGTGTAGTTATTTCCATGTTTATACAGATACCATTGTAGATAATTCCATGTTAATACAGATAGCGTTGTAGTATTTCCATGTTTATACAGATCGTGGTGTAGACATTTCCGTCTTTCTACAGATGGCGGTGTTGATATTTCCATATTTATACAGATGGCGGTGTAGATATATCCTTGTTTATGTAGATGGTGGTGTAGATATTTCCATGTTTATAGGTATGGTGGTGTATATATTTCCATGTTTATAGAGATAGCGGTGTAAATATTTCCATGTTTATACAGTTAGCGGTGTAGATATTTCCATGTTTATAGAGATAGCGTTGTTGTTATTTCCATGCTTATACAGATGATGTTGTAGATATTTCCATGTTTATACAGCTCGCGGTGTAGATATTTACATATTTATGCAGAAGGCGGTGTGGATATTTCCATGTTTATGCAGATGGCGGTGTAGATATTTCCATGTTTTTAGAGATAGCGGTGTAGATATTTCCATGTTTATAGATATAGCGATGTAGGTATTTCCATCTTTATAGTGATAGCGGTGTAGTTATTTCCATGTTTATACAGATAGCGGTGTAGGTATGTCCATGTTTATACACATATTGGTATTGATATTTCCATGTTTTTAGGGATAGCTGTGTAGATATTTCCATGTTTATACAGATAGCGGTGTATATATTTCCATGTATATACAGATGGCTGTGTAGATATTTCCAAGTTTATATAGATGGCGGAGTATATATTTCCATGTTTTTACAGATGGTGGTGTAGATATTTCCATGTTTATACAGATGACTGTGTAGGTATTTCCATGTTTATACAGATAGCGGTGTAGATATTTACATGTATATACAGATAGCAGTGTAGTTATTTCCATGTTTATGTAGACAGCAGTGGAGATATTTCCATGTTTATACAGACAGTGGTGTAGACATTTCCAAGTTTATACAGATAGCGGTGTACATATTTCCATGTTTTCACAGATAGCTGTGTCGATATTTCCATGTTTACACAGATAGTGTTGTATATATTTCCATGTTTATACAGAGAGCGGTGTAGATATTTCCATGTTTATAAAGATAGCGGTGTAGATATTTCCATGTTTATAGAGATAGCGGTGGAGATACTTCCATGTTTATACAGATAGCGATGTATATATGGCCATGGATGTACTGATAGCGGTGTAGATATTTCCGTGTTTATACAGATAGCGGTGTAGATATTTCCATGTATATACAGATAGCGGTGCAGATATTTCCATATTTATACAGATAGCGGTGTAGATATTTCCATGTTTATACAGATAGCAGTGTAGATATTTCCATGTTTATTCAGATAGCGGTGTAGGTATTTCCATGTTTATGGAGATAGCGGTGTAGACATTTCCATATTTATACAGATGGCTGTGTAGAAATTTCCATGAGTATACAGATCGCAGTGTAAATATTTCCATGTTTATACAGATGGAGGTGTAGTGATTTCCATGTTTATACAGATGACTGTGTAGATAATTCCATGTTTTTATAGATGGCGGTGTAGATATTTCCATGTTTATACAGATAGCGGTGTGGCTATTTCCATGTTTATACAGATAGTGGTGTATATATTACCCTGTTTATAGGGATGGCTGTGTAGATATTTCCATGTTTATAACGATATTGCTGTAGATATTTCCATGTTTATACAGATGACTGTGTAGGTATTTCCATGTTTATAGAGACAGCGGTCTAGATATTTCCATGTTTATAGTGATTGCGGTTTAGATATTTCCATCTTTATAGAGATAGCGGTGTAGATATTTCCATGTTTATAGAGACGGCGGTGTAGATATTTCCATGTTTATAGGGATAGCGGCAAAGCTATTTGCACATTTGCAAAGATAGCGGTGTAGATATTTACACGTTTATACAGATAGTGGTGTAGATATTTCCAAGTTTAGATAGCGGTATAGATATTTCCACGTTTATACAGATTGTGCTGTATATATTTCCACGTTTATAGAGATAGCGGTGTAGATATTTCCATGTTTATACATACAGCGGTGTAGGTATTTCCGCATTTATACTTTTAGCGGTGTAGATATTTCCAGGTTTATAGAGATAGCGGTGTAGATGTTCCCACGTTTATAGAGATAGCGGTGTAGATATTTCCATGTTTATAGAGATAGCGGTGTAGATATTTCCTCGTTTATAGTGATAGCGCTGTAGATATTTCCATGTTTCTAGAGACAGCGTTGTAGATATTTCCACGTTTATAGAGATGGCTGTGTAGATATTTCCATGTTTATAGAGACAGTGAAGTAGATATTTGAATGTTTATAGAGATAGCGTTGTATATATTTCCATGTTTATAGAGACAGTGGTGTAGATATTTCCATGTTTATACAGATAGAGGTTTAGATATTTCCAAGTTTATAGAGACAGTGGTGTAGATATTTCCATATTTATACAGATAGCTATGTTGATATTTCTTGCTTATACAGACAGCGGTGTAGATATTTCCATGTTTATACAGATAGCGGTGTAGATATTTCCATATTTATAGAGATAGCGGTGTAGATATTTCCATGTTTATAGTGATAGCTGTTTACATATTTCTAAGTTTTTACAGATAACGGTGGAAATATTTCCATGTTTATAGAGATAGCGGTGTAGATATTTCCATGTTTATAGAGACGGCGTTTTAGATAGTTCCATGTTTATACAGATAGCGTTGTAAATGTTTACACGTTTACAGAGATAGCTGTGTAGATATTTCCACGTTTGTACAGAAAACGGTTTAGATATTTTCACGTTTAGAGAGATTTTATGAAAATTTATTTTATGAAGATGAAACAAGTAATTGGGCTACCTACCTTATGGTATTTTTTACATTGAGATTGTTTAAAATACCCCTCTCCTAACCTAAACCCTGACAAATAGAGCCAGGGAAAGGCACGCAAAAAAGGATTCATGGGCTTGTATGCCTGATAACAAAAACTTCACACAGAAGACTGCAAAAAACACAATCTTGCACAAAGCCCATTGCAACTTTGCACACAACAATGCTTCTGAAGGATATTTGCCCGACAACTGCCTGTCCAACCTGGGCCTGGCATCACCTTTGTTATTGATCTTTGTAGCCAAGGATAATCATTTCCAAATGATCATATAATCTTCCTCATTTTTTCTTTTGTCTTCCTTTACCTCTGTGAATATGCATATAGTTTACTCTGGATTGCCTGTTTCTATTGCAAGGCTTTGTTTCCAAACGAATATCTTTTTCTTGTGGAGAGCCTCTCTCTGTTTGTTATTTAGGTTGATAAGAGAAATGTGAACATTTGAGAGCTCAGGTAAAAGGCCTTAGTCTACAGTGAAACTTTTTTGCACCCTTAGATGCTTACTTCCGCTACAACTTGCAGGTGGGCCTTGAAAAGGTCTTGGAATAAGTTTGAGCTTTGGTCTTCTCCGATTCATTTAGCATAGATTCTCAAAATGTGGTCCGTGGACCCACAGCATCAGCATCACCTGGAGATTGTTAGAAATGCAAATCATCGGGCCTCATTCCAGAACCTCAGCTGGAAACTCTAGGGGCATGGCCAGACCCTCTGTAGCTGAACAAGCCATCCAGGTGGTTTTGATGCAGCTAAAGTTCTGGAGCAACTAATGTAACCCCATTTGCAAAACTTGGCTCTACAGGCCTCCCTAGCTGGTAAGCTGCTAGCATTTTTTGTTTGTTTGTTTGTTTGTTTGTTTTGATACAGGGTCTTCCTCTGTTGACCAGACCGTGACCTCCTGGGTTCAAGCGAGGACTCAGCCTCCTGAGTAGCCGGGACTACAGGTATGTGCCACCACCATGCCCAACTACTTTTTGTATTTTTTTTTTGTAGGGATGGGGTTTTAGCCCAGGCTAGTCTCAAACTCCTGGACTCAAGCAATCTGCCCACTTTGTCCTCACGAACTGCTGGGATTATAGGCATGAGCCACCACTCCTGGCCCAAAATTCATATTTTAACTACTATCCTAAATTATTTTAAAAACAAAAGTCTCCTTGGACTCAAACCAGGTCAGAGTGACATGATCATGTGCCTGTTTTGTGCAGGGTGAAGTGAGATTATTATCTAGGAAATAGCTGAAATGTCCTGAGGGTGACAAAGAGGAGCTGTGTTTTCAGCCAAATATCAGAACCAGGGCCACTGCCTGCCGCTAAACCCCAGCGGGCACCCCTACTTTGTGTTTATCTGTGGTGGCTACGCTTGCCCACCTGCTGGGAACCCTGAGAATGACTCTAGACTTTTCCAGGGACTGCATGCCAGGGTATTTTTACAATTTATGTGTAGACTTTGTTCGGGTGGAAAAGTTATTTTATGAAGACGAAACAAGCAATTGGGGTACCTACCTTATGGCATTTTTTACATTGAGAGTGTTAAAAATACCCCTCCCCTAACCAAAACCCTGACAAATAGAGCCAGGGAAGGCCATGCAAACAAGGATTCTTGGGCTTGTATGCCTGATAACAAAAACTTATCACAGAAGACTGCAAAAAACACAATCTTGCACAAAGCCCATTGCAACTTTGCACACAACAATGCTTCTGAAGGATATTTGCCCAACAACTGCCTGTCCAACCTGGGCCTGGCATCACCTTTGTTATTGATCTTTGTAGCCAAGGATAATCATTTCCAAATTATCATATAATCTTCCTCATTTCTTCTTTTGTCTTCCTTTACCTCCGTGAATATGCATATAGTTTACTCTGGCTTGCCTATTTCTATTGCAAGGCTGTTTCCAAACGAATACCTTTTTCTTGTGGAGAGCCTCTCTCTGTTTGTTATTTAGGTTGATAAGAGAAATGTGAACATTTGAGAGCTCAGGTAAAAGGCCTTAGTCTACAGTGAAACTTTTTTGCACCCTTAGATGCTTACTTCCGCTACAACTTGCAGGTGGGCCTTGAAAAGGTCTTGGAATAAGTTTGAGCTTTGGTCTTCTCCGATTCATTTAGCATAGATTCTCAAAATGTGGTCCGTGGACCCACAGCATCAGCATCACCTGGAGATTGTTAGAAATGCAAATCATTGGGCCTCATTCCAGAACCTCAGCTGGAAACTCTAGGAGCATGGCCAGACCCTCTGTAGCTGAACAAGCCATCCAGGTGGTTTTGATGCAGCTAAAGTTCTGGAGCAACTAATGTAGCCCCATTTGCAAAACTTGGCTCTACAGGCCTCCCTAGCTGGTAAGCTGCTAGCATATTTTGTTTGTTTGTTTGTTTGTTTTGATACAGGGTCTTGCTCTGTTGACCAGACCGTGACCTCCTGGGTTCAAGCAAGGACTCATCCTCCTGAGTAGCTGGGACTACAGGTATGTGCCTCCACCATGCCCAACTACTTTTTGTATTTTTTTTTGTAGGGATGGGGATTTAGCCCAGGCTAATCTCAAACTCCTGGACTCAAGCAATCTGCCCACTTTGGCCTCACGAAGTGCTGGGATTATAGGCATGAGCCACTGTGCCCGGCCCTGCCAGCTTTGTATAAGCTGAGGAGTTTTTAAAAATACCTAGACTCAGGGCAAACCCCAGACACTTAAGTCAGATTCTCTGGGAGGTGAAGCCCAGGCACTGGTATTTTTAAAGTCTCTACATATGGTTCTAATGTGCTGCTAAGTTAGAGAACCGCTGATCTAGACCAGGCCTTTTCAAACTTAATGTGCTCGTGAATTACCTGGACCTTGTTAAAATGCAGTTTCAGTCTGCATAGGCCTGGGGTGGAGCCTGAGCTTCTGCAATTTTTACAAGTCTCTAGAGGATGCTGCTGCATCTGGGCTGCTAACTACACTTGGAGATAGGAGGTTCTGGAGAGCAGAGGAAAGAGCATGAACCATAACCTAGGGGCTGGTAGTCCTGACTTCCGAGCCAAGGTTTGCCTTTATGTGGCTGGCAACTTGCTTGGACTCCTACCTCAATTCTCTGGGCCCAAGGTTTGTCCTGCCTCAGAAGGATGTCAAGAAAATTGAGTGAGTAATGCAGAATTGTTTCTTAAAGTGTGTGCAGATGCTCCATGAATTTAGAGAGTATGTGGATGCACATTAGTAAATTTTAATAATTGTGACCATGTTGTTATGAGTACTTAGAACAAGTAATGATGGCTTTTGATGTATAGTAGTAAGAAAGCTTCCTTTTAAAAGGCATGTATTTAAGTTTCAAAAGTGGGGCTATCTAAAAATATATGAAATAAATAATAGTAGAGGTAATTGACAGAGCAAAATTAGGAAGGCAGGATGAGAATGACTCAAGTTTGGGAAATGCTGAGAAAGCAGATGCCCAAGGGCTATGAAAACTTAAAAAAATAGGTAGCACTTGATTTTGATTGGCTGAATGAGATGATGTGTTTGATCATTTACGGGGTTGGCATTTGGCAACATGCACTAGGTGGCTGGAATCACTGTTTATTAAAAAATATTTGAGTCTCTACTTTGCACTAGATACATTTTTAGTCTCTTGGAAAAGGGATTGGGGGGCAGGCAGGATAAAAACAAATCATTTATGCCCACAAGAAAATTGCAGGAAGATAAAAGTCATGAAATAAACTCTATGCTTCTAATTTAATATTTTTTTATAGATTATGAGAAAAAAGTTTTGCTCACTATCAGCTAGGAAAGCTGTCTTAGCACAACCATTCATTCTTGCACAAATCAAAATCAAGACGAGCCAGATTTAATTTAATATTTTTTCACAGATTATGAGAAAAAAGTTCTAATTTAATTTTTTTATAGATTATGAGAAAAAAGTTTCGCTCTCTATCAGCTAGGAAAGCTGTCTTAGCACAACCATTCATTCTTGCACAAATCAAAATCAAGATGAGCCAGAAGGCTCCATTCTGACAACTTCTAATGGAGAAGCTACATTTACTGGACATGGGAAAAGTTGCTGGGCTCTAAGGACTGTGCTCATTTCTTGAACTAGATAAATGGTCTTGGTGTAGCATAATACCAAAACTTCTTGTCGCAGCCCGTAAGGACAGAACTCAATCAGCCTGAAAAGGAAGTCAGTGACTCCGACTCAACACAGGAATGTGCTGTGATTGCTAAAGAAGGATGTAGGAGTGTGGCACAATTCAACCACAGTCTGTGGCCCTGTGCCTCTGCCTTGACATGAGTGGGATTTCCCAGCTGGTCATTTTCTTCTTATCTAAGATATTGGGAACAAATTACTTGACCTCCTCTGGGCTTCAGTACTCCCACTCATCAAATTAGAGGACTGGGCAGTCGCTAGGCTCTCTTTAGGCATCATATTTTAGTTTCTGTGATTTTAAATTTGAGAAGGGTTGTCTAAGGGAGAATACATAGGGGAGGGGGAAAGGCTTATTAAAAGTGTAGTTAGACACTGAATGTTTAAGAATTGCATTTTGTAATAATACCTTTACCTAATCAGGACTGACAATCTTACCTGATGACAGCACCTGGAGGAATGGCTGCATTCAAAAATAAAAATGAAATAAAACAAGACCTTATTTGAACTTAGCAATAATGCTGATTCCTCTTTTTGATTTGAGGAGGTTATAGCTGTTGTAAATGCTTGAATTGGGTCTGCCCAGGCAAAACGGAGTCAAGAGTCCATGTCAGATGAATTTTAACAATGTAGACAATAGAAAGGGTTGCTTAAACTGCCCCTCTTTTACCAAAACACATTTACAAATGAAAGAACAACACTTCCATTTTTTAAAAACATTTTTTGAGATGAAGTCTTCCTTTGTCACCCAGAGTGGAGTGCAGTGGTGCGATCTTGGCTCACTGCAAACTTTTCCTCCCGGGCTCAAGTGATTCTCCTGCCTCATCCTCCCGAGTAGCTGGGACTACAGGCGCCCACCACCATTCCTAGCTAATTTTTGTATTTTTAGTAGAGACAGGTTTTCACCATGTTGGCCAGGCTGGTCTCGAACTCCTGACCCCATGTGATTCGCCGACGTCGGCCTCTGAAAGTGCTGGGATTACAGGCGTGAGCCAACACGCATGGCTAAAAATTTTCCATTTTTAATTGCAGGGTCTGGGGAATTAAAATGCATCCGTAATTTCTTGCATCTCTCCGCTCGGGCTTGCATGAATGCAGAGGGATGGGGAGGACTTCTTGAGGCAAGCATCCCCCTCTTGTCACCTGCCATCTGGAGAGAGAGGGCTGTGATTTATCTCACTTTAATCAGGAAGGACCCGATGGGTGGACGGAGAGGTCTGACGGCTTTGTTGCTCCATTTGGGAAAGAAACGGACAGAGTGAATTTGTGTGTGATCCCTAAGGAGAAAGCGTCTTTGTGCTCTATTTCTTTTTGACCTGGAGCCCCTGAAAGCAAGCTAGTTACAAGTTGAAATAGGCCGTTTCTAAAGTGTGATTTTGTTTGTGTATGAGCCTTGATTACAAAGGGGAAAAAAAGCCGCTTAATTTACATACACCACATGTAGTGCAGGATCCCCTGGGCTGTCTTTTCAGGTATCAGGAAACTTTGATGAAAGTCGCTTGTCTCATCTAGGAGTCATTTCATATTGTTTAGCAGAGCCTGGTATTAACATTTCCTTCCAACTGTTTACTGGAATCTGTGTGTTCCCTTCAAGTGATGCATACTAGGTGCACAGGCTTCCTGCCACTGTCATCCTAATCTTTCCGTGCAGACAGGAGCAGAGGGGAGAGCGCTGAGCCAGGCCCCAGCTTGCTTTTCTTTCCTGACACAGCCCGGCTCCGCTGCACTTCTCAGCTCTTGCTCTAGGTGGTGGTGTTTGACCATTTTCTTCATGTGACTCTCCTCTCGGTAATATAAATTCATTCGGAGGATTACCTGATATCAAAAAAAATTCCTTTTGATTAGTAGAATCAACTTGTTTCTTCACACGATACTCTTCCCACTGAGACACATGGAGACAATTCTGACTCCAGGTTTGCAACCTTGAGATTTCTCTCAGATGCAATAAAAAAACAAAAAAGCATTTTGAGTGGCACAGTGATGCCTAGTGCATGATCATGTTTGTCTGCTCAAACATTAAAGGGAAACTTGTGGGTTTGAGGATGCCCAGCAGCACGACAGCTGTGAATGTAAATGAGCCGTATAGAGAGAGAGGGGGCGAGAGGGGACTACAAATTTCAGAATATGAGCTGATCGTTTATAAGTTAAAAAAAAAAAGTCAAAAGGGAGCCCAGGATGGTGCAAGAAAGAGGAGAAAGGAAGATTTTCCTTGCAGCTAATCAGGAGAGTTCATAAGGGCTGATTACATGAGTGGAAGCCTTAAGTTCTTTTTTTTAAAAAATGTGAAAGTTTGCATGTATGTATGTATGTATGTTTGTAGTATGTATGTATAGCTTCGTGTATTACCATTATTATTGCAATCAGCAAATGGATTTACTTCCTTTATCTCATGGGCTCCTTCCCACTCACTTCTGGCAGCACATTTTCCTTTCTCCTTCATCCCAGAACACCAAAGAACAGATGCGCTTCCTAACCCTGGCTCCAGGGGACTTTATACAATGTAAACAGTGCACCTCTAACGTGGTTCACCGCTTACAGAATGTGTGTCCCATTTTAAAACTGTGACTCCTTTATATTTTGCAGTGCTTATTTTAATAAGAGACATTGGACTTGTGACTTATTTTTCGTGGAGGAGTGAGCTTAATGTTTGAAAGTAATCGATAAACTTGTTTTTCCTCTGATGCCATCAGCCAAGATCCTATGGCAATAGTAAGAGGATGA
The DNA here is from genome assembly GCF_029289425.2 of Pan paniscus. Lineage (NCBI taxonomy): Eukaryota > Metazoa > Chordata > Mammalia > Primates > Hominidae > Pan > Pan paniscus. Next base: position 5,122,879 of record NC_073268.2, on the reverse strand, counting down.
CACTGGGCTGGCACCCCCTCCATAACATATTTGGACGATGTTTTTCCCCCAGAATGCACATGCAATAGCTTTGGTTTGGTAAGAGAGAGATGGTGTACTTGGTTTCCTTCTGTCACACTTTTGGTGAAATGCATTAGACTTTTAAATCAGGAAATTCAGCAAGATGAGTTAGATTTTTACACAAGAGCAGTGGAGGACTTCCAGCTGGTTGGGGGAATGATACGGAAATATCTTGCTAAATCAGGGTCTGGTGGAATGCTGCTCCCCTGGCAGGCTCCTCTTCACTGGGAGCAATCTGTGGGTTGCTTATAGAACAGAGCGAGCAGGAGGCATAGCATGGTCTTGCTCATGGGGAGACCCGGTGTTCAGATGTTTGTCATTAGGAACTGGGTGTGGGCTTTTTCAAGTTAAACTGAAGCAGCAGTTCTATTAGGAAGAGCCTCCCAGATCAGCATCTTCTGTTTCTGGATACTCTCCCTTTGAAAAGCCAGATTTCAGCAAAAAGCTTTGCTAATGGTGAAATTGCACAACTGAAACCCTATGGGAGCAATAGGAAAGATGGAGAAAGAGGTGGTTATATCATGTACTTCAACAGTTTATTTAGAGGCTGTTGACGTTAGAATAACAAGCCAAGACAAACAAAAACACTCATTTTGGATGAAAATATTGCCTTTTCATTTTATTATAGATAGCTGAGTCCTAAGACTTATACAGAAACACATTTTCCTAATGAGTGGCTGATTTTTCTGGTTGTGCAAGTAATATCCAAATTATTGTACAAATTTTTGGCTCAGGAGCAAACATTGTATTGCATATTGAGCTAATCACTTGCCCTTTCTAAGGTAATCCCTTACCTCTGCTTTCCCTTCATCTTGTCATTTCTGTTTGTTGGGTACAGGTTTCCTGTTGGCTCTTTCTGTTGGCTCTGATGTAACATGAATGAAGTTCTTAACATCCTTTCAGACATAAACACAACTTAGCTCATTGTTTCTGAGTTCATATAGAGGTTTTCTTGCCCCTGAGACTTTCGTGTCAGACAGCTGGATGTTGCTGTCTTCAAGGCTCTCTATGTTGATTTTGTATCCTACAACTTTACTGATTTCACCTATCAGTTCAGTTCTAACAGTTTTCAAATTTTATTTATTTGTTTTTGTTTTTTAAATATTGTATGTTTCATTTTAGAGTCAGGAGGGTAGATGTACAGGTTTCTTAAACAGGTATATTGCATGGTGCTGAGGTTTGGGCTTCTAATGATCCCACCACCCAAGCAGTGAGCATAGTAATGGATAGGTAGTTTTTCAACCCTTGCTCCCACCATCCTTCCCTCCCACCTTTGGAGTCCCCCAGTGTCTATTGTTCCCTTCTTTGTGTTGAGTTCTAACCTTTTTTTAGTGAAGTTTGTAGGGTTTTCTATATATAACAAGATCATGCCGTCAGTAGGGACAGTTTCACTTCTTCCTTTCCTATTAGGATGCCTTTTATTTCTTTCTTTTGCCTAATTACCCTGAGAAGTGGTGTCTGTGGGCATCCTTGTCTTGTTCCTGATGGTAGAGGAAAAGTTTCAACTTTTAACCATTGATTATGGTGTTAGCTATGAGTTTGTCATATATGGCCTTTATTTTGTTGGGATACAGTCCCTCAATACGTGATCTGTTGGGTGTTTTTTTTTCACCATGAAAGGGTTTCGAATTTTATCAAAAGCTTTTTCTATATCTATTGTGATGGCCATATAGTTTCTATCCTTTATTTTTCTAATATGGTATATTATATGTATTGATTTGCTTATGTTGAACCATGACATGATCATGGTGAATGATTCTTTCAATGTGCTATTGAATTTGGTTTGCTAGGATTTTGTTGAGGATTTTTGCATCTATGTAGATCAAGGATATTGGCCTGTCATTTTCCTTTCTTGTAGTGTTCTTGTCTGGCTTTGGAATCAGGGTAATGCTGGCCCTGTAAGATGAGTTTGGAAGTATTCCCTCCACTTCAGCTTTTTGGAAGAGTTTGAGAAGGACTGGTATTAGTTCTTCTTAAAATATTTGGTAGAATTAATCTGGGAAGCCATCTGGTTTTGGGTTTTTCATTGATAGGAGACATTTTCTTACGGATTCAACCTCCTTGCTTGCTATTAGTCTGTTCAGATTTTTAAATTTCTTCATGAGTCAATCTTGGTAGGTTTTATGTGTCTGGGAATTTATCCATTTCTTCTAGATGATCCAATTAGTTAGTGTGTAATTATACCTAGCAGTTTCTTAGGATCCTTTGTATTTCTGTGATATTGGCTATGATGTTTCATCTTTCATTTCTGATTTTATGCTCTATTGAAAACATGAGGCATAGCAGGTAGGGGGCACTGGTCAGGACTTGGGGTATAAACTGGCAGATGTTAAGGTGGGTGATTCTGGTTAACTCAGAAACTCCGAAGTCCCGTGTGGAAGAATTAACTGCCTGTACTCACCTAGTAATGTATATCCTTGGTCAAAAAAGATCCAGCTGAGAATGTTGGATGAAGGGACCAAATCAATATTCATCATTATATTGAAAACAAGTCAGATTGGCTGTGGTCTTTTGACAGCAGGTCAGTGGCTAAGTCTATTTGAACAAAGTTAGGGCAGGTTCAAGGGAGAAACCTGAGATCGCTATTCTTTGTTCCATACAAACTTGCCTTTCAGTTTCTTCTCCCCATGCCTCCAGGATGTCCCTGCACAGCCCGTAGGGCCCCCTCCTTCAGTACCTTGCCTTACGAAGGGGAGAAAATGAGTTTTCCAATGTTAGCATATATTTAGCCTTCCAAAATTTTCTATTTCTATTTTAGGGGAGCTCTAGGAAAACAGCAGATTACTCTAAATCCCCAGGTAAAAATCTGAAATGGTGGAATTTCATATGACCAGGAGACATATTTTGGGGCAAGTGGGCTTTTCACAATCACTTGGACATGAAGGCATCTGCTTCTTCTATGCCTAAAATAGTCCTTCAATTTAGTAGTTTAATTCCTCTTCCTCTTTTTCAAATTTCAAGACAATACATGTAGTGACTGAACAATTTGGATCCAAGTTTCACTATTTAACTGCCAGTGTGACCTTGGGCGAGTCACTTAATCTTTTCAAGGCTCAATTTCATCATGTAAAGTAGAAATACAAACAATCCCTGACTTAGAATATTTTGACTTATGATTTTTCAACTTTAAGATAGTTTGAAAGCAATACACATTCAGCAGAAGCTGTACTTTGAGTACTCATACAACCATTCTGTTTTCCACTTTCAGTACAGTATTCATTATATTACATGAGATATTCAAAGCCCACTTTATTATAAAATGGGCTTTCTGTTAGATGATTTTGCCTAACTGTAGGTTAATGTGAGTGTTTAAGGTAGGCCAAGCTAAGCTATGATGTTTAGTAGGTTAAGTGTATTAAATGCATTTTCAGCTTACAATATTTTCATAAGTTTATTGGAATATAACCCCATTGTAAATTGAGGGGTATTTGTAATAATGATATCTCTTCAAGGAGACTTTGTGAGCCTCTTAAAAGAAAATGCATACACAGATGCATATAAATATATAATCTTTCTTTTCCATACATATGATATTCTTTAAGGATATTCAAAAATCTGGAAACAGTTGCCTCCAGGGAGATAAATGGTAGTGGGTTGGGAAACTTTTAACTGTATACGCTTTTGTACCTTTTGCATTTTGAATCAGATGAATGTATAATCTACATAAAATATTAAGATTAAAACATCACCGAATAACTTATCAGGAGTTTGGTGAACATAAGGGAAGGCCACCTATGGTGGCTGTATTTTATTCAGTGTTGGTCACTGTTGGGCACTTCATAGAGCTTATTTCATTTCATCCTCACAAGCGCCGTAGGAGGAAGAGGCCCCAGAGGGATTCATGGTTAGAATAGCAGAGTAGGAGCATTTGGCAGCTATATTCTGTGTAGGTGATAACTTTAAAGATATTTTTGTTATAAAATGTTTCAAACATACAGAAAATATAGAGAAGCAGTTTTCTATAGTTATTAAATATTCTTAATGGGTAGTCACAGAAATTATCATCCAAAGTGGGATATTCTTGAGAGAAAAAGGAGGTTCTATTTATAATTATGGTGGGATAACAAACTTAAGATGAACAGCTCTGGACAAACTGGGTTGTAGGGTCCCTGGAAAACAAGGATTACTGTAAATGTGAGTCCCGCCTTGTGCTTCTCTCTGTCCCACCAAGAAAATATGATTTTGATACAGATGTTCATTGTGTCAAGGCAACCATGGCAACCATGATCTACATACACTGTTCAAGTTTTATGCTGATCCTACCTATATATGTCTCAGGAACTTTCCAGAGTTTCCTTTGAGTGCTTCTAAATTTTGCATAAATGGTATGTTGTCCCTTTTCTCTTTTTGAAATGAGTAAGCCATTTTCCCTTCTTTTCCTGGAAAATTAAAGGAACAAAGACCAGGAAATAACAATGTATTAGATAAGGTTCTGTTGATTGAAAGCAACATAACCTAATTCTGGCTAGCTTAAACCATGCTAGGATTTAATGAAGAATACTGTAGACTCTTAGATATCTTATGACTGGGAAAGAGGAGGTTCAGGCAGTTCCTGGGATGTCAGCAACAGATAGCTGTCAATTAACTGCCCCCACACCACCCACTGCTGCCGTCATCAATATAGCACACCACGATGGCTCCCAGCCTCTGTACGTCTGGGTTCCGGTGTTCAAATTCTAGAGACAGCAAGAGAAATCCCATTGAGTCAGGGATCCTTCCCTGGGTCACACTCCCTGCATATGGTCAGAAATGCAGGATTATGTACTAAAGACACAGCTAAAGAGGACCCACTTCACTGTTTTGGGACCATTTGCAGGGGAGGCAAAATTGTGAGCTACTCACTTAAAGAGGTGATAACCATAAGTTTGCAGGAAAAAAAAAATTGGAGAAGAGAAGGATAACACTATCCTAAGGTTTCTTCTGAAAATGGACGAAGGGAACAGCATTTCCATTTGGAAATTCTCTCCTGGCATTTCAATATTTATGGATTCTGAATTCTGAGAAAAATCAGTTGAGAAATTAGGAAAATGGGAAGGAACATTCTAATTTTCCTGTGAAAATTACAGCTTAATAGTCAGTATAGAGAACTTACTGACTTGAAGAAATGCACTGACTTCAAGTCAAGCAAGATGAGGAAGCACTGACATGTGGAGATGAAAGTTAAGGTGAATAGGACAGGAGCAGTAAAGGAGCCTCAGTCAGACTTTCTTGTATCTGTTGCTGTGTTACAAGTGTGTGTTCATGGCCTTGTCCACTGCTAACAGTGAGCCATTTCTGCAAATAAGTATTAATGTGTTCATAGGCATAGTATATGTTTTACAAATCCTATGAGAGGTTTTCTAAGAAATGCCACGTTTTAGAAACAAAATATGCCCTTTAATCGGCAATTTTGACAGTTGCTTCTTTCCAGTGCTATTCATCTTGCCAGGAGATCAGAATGTTAAGTTATTTAAATGGTATTGGAGGGGATGATTGATGCCTTGTTTAACAATGTCATGTAAACAATGATTAAAGCATTATGTATTTGTGGTGTTACCTTTCAATCTTTAAAGGACTTTTCTTTAGCATTTATTTTGTGATAATATTCATTTCTTTTTAATGTTTTCTCTATTAATGCTATTGGATTTTATAATCTTGTTACAATATGTTGGCTCATAATAATAATAAATCATCATTTGTTATCATATCTTTTTGAGACAGAAGACTACTAAAACTTTTCATATAATCCTGTTACAGAAAAAAACGACTATTTGCTTGTTATTATAGTCACTTATTATTTTTCAAAAACTTGTAAGTGAAGTGTTATGAAAATCATATGAATTTGGGAATTCCCAAGCATTCTCAGAAATTCTATTTCCTTGTTCCCAAATCCCAATGATTAATATCTGCCAGGAGTCGGAAAACAGTGAAAGGAAGTAACATCCTATGTTGGATACCTGGTAGGGTTAGTGAAGAAACGTTATTGCTGAGCTCTGTGTTACGCTCACGAATGATGCCATTGAGGAAGTCACGCTTGTTGAAAGGAACGCAGATACACAAAGAGTTTTGCTGCTGTCTGTTGGATAAGAACCCCCTGGTCGATTTCAGCTCCTACTGCAAGTTACAAAAATCAATCCAATGATAAATGAAAAGTGCCCAGTGTGCTGGGAAATAACTTATTTTTTGGCTTCAGAGGAAATTTTAGAAACAGTGCCAAGTGAAAAGTAAAAACAAACTATGAAGACGTTCATGAATTTCCCTCTGAAGCTGACAGCCGTATTTTAGCAGTTGGAACTCCTACTATTAGCCCAACTCTTGGGTTGAAACAGTGTGTCCAGGAAACCCTATGTTAAAATGCAATGTGTTGGGGATATTGTTCCTCTATTTGCTTGAGTTAATTTTCAAATTAGTGTACTCTTGCTTAGCTGTGCTCTGAGGGAATGAACAAAAGATTGGTAAACTCTGATGGAGAACACTGGTCAGGCAGGGCACATAGAATCCCTGGGGATGGTGGTTCCTGACAAATGGGGGAGGAGGACCTGAGCCAGGCTTGGGCTGGGCTGGAGGAACATGAAGATGGGATCTACTCACAACCCCCAAAACTGAGGGGTCCTGGTAACACATTATTTCACCCTCAGCCATGCAAATTCATTATTTTTATGGATAAAATAGCTTTAAAAAACTAATTTACATTGAAATGTTAAAATATTTCTATAGAGATTAGAAATATTTATATAGAGGTTATTGGGAATCCCCTCCTAAAGCCCAAACATAAAAACTACCAAAAAAAAAAAATTCCGTGTAGGCTAAGATTGCAAATGACTGATGGAATGTAATTTAAATTAAACATGGAAAATATATTTCCTCTTTAATAAAGATCTAAATTCTATTCTTTTTAGGAGCCTTCAGAAATGAAATTCAACTATTAAAAAAAGTATAGAGAAGCCTTTAGAAAAGAAACTTTTCTTTTGCTGTATTATATATTAAAGAACTTTGAAGAGAATATTTCTAAAGTGTTTAATAATCGATTACACTGATGTTTCTAGGTATTGTGAGGAACACCTAGAAATTAAATCTTCATCTTTGGCAGATCAGAGGCCTATTATTTTTAGGTAAAACAATTAAAATCTGCTTTTAATAAATCACAAATTTTGCAAGTTAGCCATTAATAGTAAGTGCTTTTCAAAGTTTGGCCCAATACATGAAAAAGCCCGAAAAACATACCTGCATTAGTTTTGCCCACCACCTTCTTATGCTGGCCTCAGGAGATTTATTAACAGCATTCAGTATTTTAGGTAGGCTGGATGTGGTGGCTCATGCATGTAATCCCAGCACTTTGGGAGGCTGAGGTGGGAGGATGGCTTGAAACCAGGAGTTCAAGACCAGCCTGGTCAACCTAGTGAGCCCCTCGGTCTCTCTGAAAAGAAAAAAAATTTAGGTATCCTGTGGCTACCTCCAAAAACAAACTCCAGAGGAACTGAATTTTTTTTTTTTATTTCATGTGTTTGGATAATGGCTTCTTTTGCAGTTACTTACGAAGAATTTAAGGGTCAGTAAAAATATTTTTTCATTATTAATAATATGAATTCTCTAATTTGTGTGTGATATAATGCTAGATATTGTGCCAAAAGTGTTACATAGATGTAATCCATGCCCATTTTCAAAGATAATACTAATATAGAGAATAAGAATCATTATTATTGTAGTAATTATTATTTTAGTAATAGTAGTAATAATCAAAACAATTACATCAAACACTTATTAAACCCTTATTATGTGATAGGTACTGTGTAATCAATTTGCACATATTAGCTCCTTAAATGTGATCACTAACCCCATGAGGTATGTAGCATTATGTCCATTTTATAGATGCAGAAACTGAGCTTTGAAGAGGGAAAGCAACTTGCCCAAGGCCATGCAGGCAGTCATTGATAAGGGTGGGGAGCGAGAAGTTGAAGTCTGAGATGTAAGTTCACAGACACGAGTACACAAACACGTACAAGATACTCGTATGACATGTGGGCTTGCTTGAAATATGTAATTGACTTTCCCCAGCACAAGAAAGTGTTTGGACAGATTTCAAAGGGATCTAACACTTCCTTAGAGGACTGCCCTACGACATTTTTCCATGTGCTTTTCTGCCTCTTGTCCTATACTTTTGGCATTTCTTCTGCTCTTAGAGGCAATGAGTCAACAGCATATTTTTAGCACCTCCTGTGTGCATAGAAGTGGCCCCTGACTCAATGGGAGTGTATAACTACCATGGGCCAAATCAGTGTGCTTTCCTGTTAGCCAGGGGATTATAGAAGAACATGCTCCCCTGATTCCAACAGAATTTGCTGCCACTCTGATATCTTCATTGTAAGGCCTCTAAATGAATGTTCAAGAAATTCATGTTAAAGGAACGTGTCATATGTGTAACTTGTAAACATTTGTGTACTTGTCTCTGTGTCCTTACACCTCAGGCTTCAACTCTTGTTTTTACCTTTATCAATGACTACCTGTGTGCTGTGTGGCTTTGGACCAATTGCTCACCCCCTCTAAAGCTCAGTTTCTGCATCTGTAAAATGGATATAATGCCATATATACATAGATATAGATATACATACACCAATATATATACACACATATATATGTGTGTATATACATATATATATAATATACAAACTGAAATATATAGTTATATAAATATTTCAGTTTAAGTTTCAAAAATCACTGGAGGGTATTTTTATAATACCCTTCAGCAATTTTACCTGCTGCCTTTGCACATTCTGGTGAATTTCTAAATGGAAGTCTGATAGAGATTAATCTTTTAATGCATCATAAATAAAAAAGAAAATCACAGAATGATGTAGCTGGAGAGGACCCTGGGGATCTAGTGTTTCATGAAAGATTAATGTCCTTGATCTGTTTGTAAGTGTTTTGGAAAAATCTTCCATGGTCAAATAAAACTTGGCAATGTTGGATTAAAGTTAAATAGGTTTCTTTTTTCCTGAAGAACTTCACAGTCTGTAATATGCTAATATGTTTTGTGAATCTACAAGGAATGAAGTGTTTCAATGCTTATTTTACCCAGATTCTCATTTTGGGACAGGCTGGTCAAGCTGAGTCAGCTAGTATATTCTCTAGATGGAGATGATGGCTGATGCCTTTTTGAGAGTAAGAGAGTCCCCAGAGGAAGCAAGGGTATATCAGTTGCTCCATTTCATGCCAAGGATCCTCAGTCTTTAGAGGCTCAGAGAAGGCTGAAAGGCTACTCTAGGCTATCAGGGCTACCATTCATTGTGACCCATTCTACAGAGAAGCTTTGAGCTCAGTGCAAAGGAGTGACCAGCCCTTGAGAATCAGGAAAATTTATTTATTCCTGACCTAGTCCACTGAGGACATACAAGGAATGGGGCAGGGGAGTGTCACCAGCTATGGTTACAAGCTAGTCTGATTCTCTTTCATTAAGAAAACTGGCCCCTGTGAGTTTAGATTGGGAAGCACCAGGTTAAAAAAATTTTAGGCCAGGAGTGGTGGCCACTGTACTCCTGCCTGGGTGACAGAGTGAGAATCTGTCTTAAAAAAAAAAAAAAAAAGTTAAGTGATGTCTTCTGTTGAGGACCTCTCAGAACTTTTAATATGAAAGTGTGCATTGTGAAGAATGGGAGTAGAGTGTACAGGAGTTTTAAAAGCTACTTGGTCATGAACCTCTTGCTTTGTGCAGGATTCGAGGGGCACTAACATTCTGAGGAAAATATTTTGGGAAACATTGATCTAATCCAAACTTCTCATTTTACCAGCAAACAACTGTGGGGCCCTCTAAGTTTCCTTTCTCCATCATTGTGACAAATTCATTGGAATTAATTCAATTAAACCTGGGGTCAGCTTTGAAGAGATTTATTTAGCAGGTAAATCTGTTTTGTACATTTTGAGGGAGTTCTGAGTTTCCATAGTCAAAAACCACAGATCAATTTAACCAACCTTTATGGAATATCACCTAGGGCCCAAAGACCCTTTAGCTACAGTGATGGTCTACAAAAATATAAACTGTAATTCTTGCAATACAGGAGATTAGTAATAATGGTAAATATAATGATGATGACACCATGAATAGCTAACATTTATTGAATGCCTTTCTATTAGTCAGGCACTTTACTAAGTATTTTAATCCTCCCAACAATTTATGAGGTAGGGATTATAATAATTCCCATCTTATAGTGAGGACACTGAGGTTAGGAAATTATCCTAGCCCAAATGTTAAGTATAAGCATGAATAGAAAGGTGTTATCAGCCTATAAGACATTCCTTTATGAGTGATACAAAGTCCTATATAAATTCAGAGAAAAGAAAAGTGGTTTTAGAAATCCTTGATCAGTGAGTGTGAAGCATGTGGTGGCCCGGTTACTGTTTGGTTGCCCATCTGTCCTCCCTCTGGGGATCAGCACCCCCTTACTTTGGAAGAATTGTTCTCCTTTTCACTGTAAGGTTCTTTCTGGCTATGCGATGGGGCACATTGCCTCAAACTAGCCCTGTTCCAGTCTTTGAGAACCTTGAAATTGGAACCAAGGGAAGAGGATTGCCTCTTGAATGGTAATTCTCTAAAATCTAGTCTGAGGTGCTGGTGCCTAATCCCTGGGTCTGTGGAAGGAGCTGGGCTGTGAGAGGGGAGAATGATGTTGATGTCAAGAGAGAGGCAGGTGCTAGGAGCAGAGAGATGGAGGCCTGGAGGGTTTCTGGGCTTCTCTGAGGCTTAGGGTTGGGATCATTGTCTTCATTACTGGAACAAAGGATTTACCATACCTGCTCTTCTGGGAATGAAACTGTCCTGCTTTGCAAAATAAAGTGTCATTAGAAAGAGATCTTAAAAACCCCACACCATAGACAGGTGCACAGATCCGTAGAAGTGTTAAAGTTCTGTGTGTTGGATGCTAAGCCAAGACTCTTAAGTATGTTCTAAAGAGAAACTGGTGTGTGTAGGCTGTGCACTCCCAGGGAGATAAAAAGTTAGGAACTTTATGGGTTGGGCTTGGTGGCTCCCACCTGTAATCCAAGCACTGTGGGAGGCTAAAGTGGGCAGATTGATTGAGCTGAGGAGTTCGAGACCAGCCTAGGCAACATGGTGAAACCCCATGTCTACAAAAACTACAAAAATTAGCTGGGCATGGTGGCATGTACCTGTAGGCGGGAGGATCGCTTGAGCCCAAGAGGGAGAGGGTGCAGTGAGCCATGATTGTGCCACTGCACTCCACCTGGGTGACAGGAACTTTATGGGGAATGGGATCTTGGAGACTGAGTAGAGACTAGAGGAAAAAAGAAAAAACTACCTCCCCAACTGGCCACACTATTCTTTTAAAAAAAAGTTAATTGACAAATTAAAATTGTATGTATTTACGGAGGTATAATGTGATGTTATGATATATGTATACATTGTGGAATAATTAAATCCAGAGAATCAATAGATTCATCACCTCAAAACCTATCTTTTTTGTGGGGAGAACATTTGAAATTTATTGTCTTAGCAATTTTGAAATACACAATACTTCATTGTTAACTACAGTCACCATGCTGTGCTGTAGATCTCAACAAAATGTATTCTTCCTGTCTCAACTAAAACATTGTACTCTTTGACAACATTTCCCCATTCCTCTCACCCCCTCCAAAACACCCATTCCTTATGTTGAAGAGAATGGCTAAAAAGTCCCAGCAGGTTTCAACTGACAGCTTCAGTGGTTGTCCCATCACACTTCAATGTTATTAATAGAAAGGAGAGGGGCAATACATAATTCGGACAGGCGGAAAGTACCATTGTAACCACTTTCCTGACTTCACAGAAAAAGTCCTCTTGTTTTCATCTGTAAAATGGGAACTGCGTGAATACCATTCTTCTTTTCTTCAGCCTCCAAAGAAAAAACAGATGCAAATCCTTTTATCAATTGCAAAACAGTATACAATGTGTGTTATTACTCACAGTTGTCTTACTGTGACCAAACACTTTATAAGCCTGTGGCAAGTCAGCCTTACTCTCAGGAAGTGGACAATATTTGGGGAAGGAGAAGCAGCAGGATCTTTCAGGACAGTAGCCTTGGTGGGTCCAAAAATTCCTTGAGCGAAATGGGAGACAAAACTTTCTTCCTGCTTTGGGGTTTATCCTGTTAGTCTTTTCTCTCTTCACTCCTATTTTCTATGGAGAATTTCCTGGTTTTGGAGTTTGGGTGTGTTTTATGGAGAGGAGGCAGAACATCTTTAGCTCCAGCAGAATGAAAGGATACATGCAAAGGAACCTAGCACAGTATGTGGTACCCAGTTCCCCTTTAACTTGGCTTTATTCATTCACTCCTGGTAGGGCATTAATAAGGGATTTAACCCCCTCCTATTGAAAACGATTAATTCAGGGAAGAGTTCAGGCAGTGTGGACAGATACAGTGTAGGCCAAGCCTGTTTCTAAGGCAGGAGCTGGGTAGGGAGGGTGAGAAGGGCGAGAAGAATAGGGAAATATGTGTCGTCTGTGTTGCTGCTGTTGCAACCACCACAACAAACAAACAAGTGAAAAAAAAAAATTGTCCATACCGGAAAGTGTGCTGTTTTGGAGGAGGCTGGGGAAAGTGTGGATGGCTCGAGTGGGTCCTGTTGGATTGAAGTCTGACAGTGGTGATTCCCTTCAACAAATGGTCGGGGTGGGAGGGTACACACACACACACACACACACACACACACACCCCACATACAGCGCCCAGCCTCCTATTTCAGCGCTGGCAGGAGATAACCATTCTTAGTTCGCCTTTCCAGGGTTATTTTTGGCTGAGGCTGTTCGCTGATGGCAAAAGGTTTCAGCCCCCTCCCAAATCCCTCCCCGTGCTTGTTCTAAAGAGAAACTGGTGCGAGTAGGCTGCACACTCCTAGGGAGACAGGGAGACGGGCCTGGCGCCAGAGAGGAACCTGGACTCTGCCCAATTTCTCACCACCCGCCGGCTGTTTTCTGGCGGAGGGTGTGCCCCGGAGGGCGGCGATCGCGCGTGAAGGCTGGGGCCAGGCGCGGGTGCAGGCGTCACCGGGGTTGGGCTAGCAGGCCCTGGAATCAGGCTTTTGGGACACCCCGAAAGTGAGTCCAACTTGGGGAGAAACTGAGGGCACCTCGGCCGGTCTGGCAGCAGAGAAGGTGGGAGGGAGAAAACTTTACAGGAAGGCAGAAGCAATCTCCGCCGAGGGAGTCAGCGAGCGGCCGCGCGGAGAGGAGGGGCTGGCGGTCCCCAGGCGGGCGGGCGCAGGGCGCCGACCTGCCGGAGAGGGGGCCTGGGCGTGAGGCGGTGTCCTGGCGCGCGGCCAGGCTGGCGGAGGCCCCCGGCAGGCTGCAGATTCCCTCCGGCCCCGGGAGCCTCAGCAGGACCGGCCAGGAGGCACCACGGAGGGGGGCCCCATCCCGGTGCTGACAGTGCCCACTGCGCCCTACGAGGACCGGTGGCCGGCCGGCGGCGGGGGTCTGTGGCGACCTACCGGCTTCTTCGAGGGCCAGCGCAACTACCTGCCCAACTTCATCCAGAGCGTGCTGTCGTCCATTGACCTGCGCGACCGTCGGGGCTGCACCACGGTGATGGGCAGCGACGGCAGGTACTTTAGCAGGACGGACATCGAGATCGTGGTGCAGATGGCCACGGCCAATGGGGTGAGTGTCCGGATGCCCCTCGCTTCCCACCATGCCGCCGCCATGCCCTCTCCTAGCACTTGTCCCCATGCTGCCTCCGGGCCCAGCTGGGAGGCCCCTGTCCCGGCTTTGCTTCCTCACTCCCGCGTCCTCACCCTCCAGCGCCCCACTCCCGCCATGCTCGCAGCCTCCCCGGCGCACCCTGGACACTGGGTTCTATTAGTACCCACCACCCCCAAAAGTCTTGAGGGGTGTCCGTCGTTCCTGGAGCCACTCCGGGCGCCCTGGACTCTTCTCCGACTCTGCACACATCCCGCACCTGCTCATTTTTCTTTCGGACATTCTCTTACCCGGCCCTGTAGATTCCAAGGCAGCTCCCAGTTTTCCATATTGTTCCCAACGCGTTCACTGCCCACAGTCCCCACACAAACTTCTTTCCCATGCTCACAACATAGTCCCTCTGCCCCGTGCCCTTTTTGCAATAAGCTGCCAGTCCCCTAAGTCTTAGCTCTGCCTATTTAACAGTAGTGGTGTCTCAGAGCACACACACACACACACACGATCCCTGACATATTTGGCAAGAGTAGGCCCTGAAGGTTTTTAATATTTTGGTTCTTTAACCCAGTGGAATTACTGAATGATTTATTTAATTAGGGTAGGGATGGAGTGGATCCATTTGTTTGATGCTAAACAGCCTGAGCTCGCAGTTCCCAGGGGGCATATCTCTAAATGGTCTGAAACGAGATTTGCAGTGGTTTTCTTAATGCAATTCCCAACTTCTCTCCAAATGCCTTTTGACATTTGACAACATTTCATGCCTCTTCCCCTTTCGCTTTTCATCCTTGTTTTCTCTCCCTTCTCCCACGACCTCGGTAGTCTTCTGCAATCCAGATTCTCAGACTTCGGGTTTTTCTCCCTCTGCCCCTTTCCTCTCTGTCCTATAACTAAAAGCACCTTTTGGCATAGACCCGTATCCCAGTTACCTCTTTCCCAGGTCCAGCAGCATCTCAAGGACATCTACAAGAGGGATACCTAACTTCAGGGGTCTCTGAATGATATGTGGGAAACATCGTCTAAAAAAGTAATTTTATCCTTATTCATGCAACCAGACCCACACTCATAGAACTTTTCTTTAAGGGGAGTGTCTTGCAGATGTATAAATGAGTGTTAACATCTTTAAAGGCGAAACTGCACAATTCCCTGGCATTTGAATTCCCTCCTTCCTTCCCAACCCTCTCCTTTTCATTTTCTCATTTATTATTAAAAACATTTTTAAAGGATCTCCATGCTTCATATTTATCTACTATAATTCCTCCTTCTCGGTGTTGCAGGGATGGGGAAAGAGGATTTTTTAAAAAACACAATAAAAAGCAATTGGGAGAAACAGGGCCAGTGGTGTTGGGGTGGGTAGTGGAATTGTGATTTTTGACTCCCGTAGACAATGATGCTGGATATATGGGGTTTGGTTTCTCTCTGGCTCCTCACTTGAGATTGATGAAGTTTGGCTAGAATCAGGGAGTTGAAGAGAGGTTGACAAATGGTCTTTCACTCTTCTCTGACAGGCTGTTCCTGTGGAGTGATGGAGAATAATGAGCCTTGGGAGAGCTATGGGAGCTCTCACACTCCTTCCCGAGCCAATTTTTTAGGGAGTGAGAGAAACATGGCCTGTCCAATACTTGTTGTGGGTCAGGATATTTTTGAAGCTACGGTTGTTGATTTGCATGGGAAAATTATTATGTCTTATTATTTCTTATCCCACTTTACCATAAGGGCTCCTCAGCTTCTTACTTCAATGGGTCTTCCATGACAAACACACTTTATTAACTCTAAGAGTGGAATTTATTTTAACAGATAATTAGCATAGGTCAATATATGCTTAAAATAGAGTCAAATTAAACCTACTAGCTGTTATAAAGGACAGATGACAAAATCCACATAGAAGCATCGACTCTTAAATAATCTGAAAGTACTACTTCTAAGAGGGGCGGGCATGGGTGAAGGGAATGGTGGACATGTTTCAGAATTTCAAACGCCAACTTTAACCAATCGTTTCCTCATTTTGTTCACCTTCATGGGGGCTTATGCTAAAGTGAAGTGAATAGCCATAAGGCTGGCTTCAGGAGAAAGGTGGTCTAAAAGAACTGGATAATTATAAGCAAAATTGGTCTTGAATGATTGAAAATTGATGAGAATGTGCTTGTCTCCTGATTTGGCATCCTGAGTTAGACTCAGGAATACTGAACATGGATCCCAAAGGCTTTGGTCTTTTTTGATATCCTATTGGATATTCATAAGCAGGCTAGAAAAATAGGAAACTAGAATTTATTCTCTTTGAACTGACAAATCTGACCAGTGGGCTGCATTCTCTATATCGGAAAAATCTTGGTTTTGATTGAAAAAGTTAATTTTACAAAGCAATTTTCTTTTTTTAAATTAAATTTCATTTTTTTTGAGACAGGGTCTCACTTTGTTGCCCAGGCTGGAGTGCAATGGTACAGTCTTGGCTCACTGTAGCCTTGACCTCCCCAGATTCAGGTGATCTTCCCACCTCAGCCTCCTGAGTAGGTGGGGCTATAGGTGCACAACACTACGCACAGCTGATTTTTGTGTTTTTACTACTCATAGGGTTTCTCTGTGTTGCCCAGTCTACTCTCAAACTCCTGATCTCAAGAGATCTGTCTGCCTTGGCCTCCTAAAGTGTCATGAACCACCATGCCCAGCCTACAAAGCAATGTTCTAGGAAAAACTACAGTTACTCTTTGATTATGTAATTGCTGGAGAAGAAAAGCATGGCATTTCTAAAATGATGAACTATATTACTTATATTTTAATATCTCATAAAGTTTGAAATAGACATTTCAAACATAAACATGTATAAAAATTTTTATAAATTAAAATATAAAATCAAAAACATTTTACAATTATTTTATTATAAAATTATTATAGAATCAAAAACATTATAAATTTAAACAACTTTTTAAAAAATTTATTTTGGGATTTCCCATGGAGTGATGGAGAATAATGAGCCTTGGGAGAGCTATGGCAGCTCTCATACTCCTTCCTGGGCCAACTTTTTAGGAAATGGGAGAAATATACCCAGTTCAATGTTTATTGTGAGTCAGGATATTTTTGAAGCTATAGTTGTTGATTTGCTTCAAACTTTAAAAAAATTATTATAAAATTATGGGATGTAAAAAATTTATTATAAAACTTTGAAATTTTCAAACTTTCAGAAAAGCAGAGAGATGAGATTAATGACACTCACAGGCAAGCATAGAACATAGATTGTAAACATTTTGCTATATTTGTGTCATGACTATTTTTTGCTTGTGTTTGAAAGTATATTAAAGAAAGTGATATTTTACCCCTAAATTCTTTAGTACAGATTTCTAAAAAATAAGAACATTTTCCTCTATAGTTACAAAATCATCTTTTCAAACAAAATAAAAAATTGCTTCTTTATATCATTTATTACCCAGTCCACATTCAGATTTCCTCAATTATTATGAAATGTCCTTTTATTTTTTGAGACAAAGTCTTGCTCTTTCACACAACCTGAAGTGCAGTGAAACAATCATAGCTCATTGCAGCCTCAAACTCCTGGGCTCAAGTGATCTTCCTGCCTCAGCTTCCTGAGTAGCTAGGACTATAGGTGCACACCACCATGCCCAGCTAATTTATTGTTTTTGTAGAGATGGAGGTCTTACTACGTTGCCCAGGCTGGTCTCAAACTCCTGGCCTCAAGTGATCCTTCCAGCTTGGTCTCCCTGAAATATCTTTTGTGGCTGGTTTGTTCAAATTAGTTTCTTCTAATCAAGGGACACACATTGCATTTGATTATTTAGCTCAAGACTTTTTTAACCTGGAAAATACCCATACTCTTTGTTTATGTATTTATTTAGGGAAATTGACTTGTTGAAAAACTAGTCAGTTGTCCTGTAGAATATTTCCCCTTCTGGAATTTTCTGGTTGCTTTTTATGGTGTCATTTAACTTTTCAGTCTGTTTTTTCCTGGTTAACTGGAAGTTAGTTCTAAAGGCTTTTAGGCCTGCTATAACAAAATACCAAAAACTGGATGACTTATAAAGAACAGAAATTTATTTCTCACAGTTCTAGAGGCTAGCAAGTTTAAGATCAAGGAGCATGTGGTTTTGATATCTGGTTAGGACCAACTTTCTGGTTCATAGATTGGCCTTCTTGCTGGGCCCTCACATAGTGGGAGAGACTAGCTAGCTCTCTGGGGCCTCTTTTATAAGGGCACTAATTCCAATCATGAAGCCTCTGTCCTTATGATCTAATGATAATACCAGCACCTTTGGGGTTAGGATGTCAACATATTAATTTTGGGAAGACATACACGTTCAGCCCATTGCAAGGTTTAGTTAGATTCAGGTTCAACTTCTTTTTTTAAAGACTATTTCATAGGCAATAATGTGTATTCACATCCCATCATTAGTGATGGTGAGATGATCGAAAGGTTAGGGTGATCACTGCCTATCTCCTCTGCTGTATTCCCCCTTGGGTCAAGCCAGTAGTCTGTGACGTGAACTTTGTACCATGTGTATATTCAGTTATATTCTGTATCAATAGTTACTTGATTGTTTTAGCATTTATTAATGATCCTTGCTTGAGTTGATTATTTCATTAGGGGTTTCAAAATGGTGAATTTCTAATTCTCTAATTCTATCTACATGTTTTAGCTGGCATTTTTCTATAAGCAGACCATTTTCTTCACAACTGGGTTATTTGGCTACCCTGAAACATAGTTCCTTCCGGGAAGGCAGAACATATGTTTATTTCTGTCTTTTAAAAATTACTGGTGTTTGGAGTGAAGATTAGGTGAGCTAACTACCTCCACAGGTGACAAATGAATTTTGTTTTGTCTCACTTTTGCTTTTTTGAATATCACTGTGGCTGCTTGGATTTTTATATTTAATTTGAATGGATTAGGGAATAAATGAGAAGATAGGTTTTATCTGTTTCTGTAGTTTTTATGTGGCTGTGTGAACTTACTTTTAAAAATTCCCAGAAATATTTTAATTCCCCTTTAAAGATATAAACGATGTCATACTATAAAGCAAAAGAAAAACCAATCATGTGAAGAGTAAATAGTATCGTTTAAATGAATTGTGGTTAAGCTTAGTTTGTAACTAATTAGTTTTTTATTTTCTTTCTACTTTTATCTGCTTCAGAGCCTCTTCAGTGGTTTAGATCTTCTACGTGTCAAATTATTCTAATCTCTTAAAAAGTTTAAGAGCTAAAATACAACACAATGACTACAAGAATGCCTTTGTCCTTTTCTGGGTAGGTACACCTAAGGCAACTTCTTTTTCTCTTCTTTGTTCTCTTCTTCTTTCTTATTCTTAAATCATCTTCAATATTGGACAGATGACAGCACTATGCCTGCCTCAAGATATTTCTGACTTTCTCTTTTTCTTTTTCTTTTTATTTTTTGAGATGGAGTCTTGCTCTGTCACCCAGGCTAGAGTGCAGTGGCACAATCTTGGCTCACTACAACTTCTGCCTCCTGGGTTCCAGTGATTCTCCCAACTCAGCCTCCTGAGTAGCTGGGGTTACAGGCATGCACCACCACGCCTAGCTAATTTTTTGTATTTTTACCAGAGACGGGGTTTCACCATGTCGGCCAGGCTGGTCTTGAACTCCTGACCTCAAGGGATCTGCCTGCCTTGGCCTCCCAAAGTGCTGGGATTACACGTGTGAGCCACTGCGCCCGGCCGTTTCTGACTTTTTCTAAAGTCTTCTTTCTCTGGAGATGACATTATATAATAACACTGTTCAATAGAAGTTTCTTTGATGATGGAACTGTTCTATAATCTGCATTGTCCCAGCCACTAGCCATATGTGACTACTGTAACACTTGAAATGTGGCTAGAGCAACTGAAGAACTGAATTTTGCATTTTACTGAATTTTAATTAATTAAAATAGAAATGCAAATAACCATAAGTGGTTAGTAGCTACCATACTGGACAGCAAAGATCTATAATTCAGCATTTAAAATCGATTTTGTTTTGTTTTCAAAAATGGAGTCAGACTGTTACAACCCAAAAGAACTGTAGGTTAAATTAAGGTAAATCACCAAATACTACATACACATTTGGGAAATCCAAACCAGATTTTTTCATGTGATAACCACACCCTCTTTTGACTTTAGCCTTGGAGGTAATGGAGTATGGCAGGAAAAACCCTGTATCAGCAGCTGGAAGACTCACCTTCTTTTCCTAGCTCTGCCATATATTGACCAAAAGAGTCAAAGTCCATTCAGATGGTTGAGGGGCCTTGGAATTTTGTTTTTGCTTTTCAAATACAAGTTGGAGGGCAGATCCGTTAGTCTCTTGAAATACCCAGAAATCACTTGTTTCCTCATCTAAAAATCAGGCATGACAGGATCATTTAATTATCCTGGAAATCCGATGAAGCATTGCATATGAAAGCACTTTGTAACGTAGATAGCACTGGGAAATGTAAAGACCTTTTACTGAAATATAAAGGTGTATGGTCAACTGAATATATCTCAGATAGTTATGATTTGACTGTATATATTGAATATAACCTGTAGTGGGCCCTTGGTAAACAGCTTACAGTTTTGTTGCAAGTTTTAGCCAAGAGAATGTTTATTTGTTGACTAGTCATGCCCTTTATTGGCCACATGATGAGCAGCCAAGATATTAACACACAGTGCACCTTGCAGAATTCAAGAATGTCTCAGTGTCTTGTGAACTAGGAAGCTGAAATGCAGTGGTATGCAGAAGGCTGGCTCAGTAGGAGCCTTGGGAGTGTCCTCCAGATAGATGTTTGTGCAGGTTGTATTTGATTCCAGTTGGCCATGAAAAGCTGGTTGCTCTAAAGAATGAGAATATACTTGGTTTTGCATTTACTAGAACTATCTGGGGAACAAATCTTGGGGTGGAAGAAAGAAGGGAGGGAGGGAAAGCTGTGCTTCAATACCTAGGGCTTCTTTCCTGGAATGGATCTGAGAATCTGGGATTGGGTGGCTAATATCTCATCTCTAGAAGGGAGAAAGAACTGGGTGGTGATGGCTTTGTATTTTCTATTGGAGTTCACTAGAGAATAGGTGAATGGAATGGGCTGCTATGATCCAGACATTAGGGAGGACAGGTTTGTGATACATTAGAAAACTTGAATGAGCCCTTCTATGATTCTCTCTTCCCTCTTTCTGCTTCCCGTTCTTAATCACCATCCGCAGGTTGTGGAATTAGCAAATCTATTATGTGAGCAATAGCAAACTTACAGGAGCCCTTGGCTCCATCTATCTCCCTGTTTGTGTCAGTTCCTTCTGGATGCTTTTAGTCTGTGGTCTTCATTCACTCTTTTTCTGGGGAAGTAAAAGGAGTGGGACAGATTATGAGAACAGCTGGGTCCTCCCAGTTGCTGGGGTGGTTATTTTAAGCTTTGTTTAATGTGTCCAGAGACCCAGATGGCATTTTTAACTAAGCTGCTTTATTAAATCTTGTGATAAAGCATAGTGATGTTTATTGAAAAGGCAGACACGCATCAGCAACATTATGCGTGAAACTTGCTCTAAGAATTTTCTATAAAACATCTGTTCTCTTTGAGCCTTTTGTGAACTCTGGAAGTTTGCTAGTTTCTATACAGACTTGAGGACAAGAAGTTGGAACCCACTTTTGGAGATGTCCAAGCATAGGTATTGGAATCATTAATCCTAACCCTCTCAGTTTTAAGGCCCCGGATACCCTTCTGTTAGACAACAGTAACATGAGCAAGCACTGAAATAATATTTAAACAAGACTATTTGGAAACAATGGACAAGAAAAATTAGTATACATTGTTTGGGGATTTTAAAATTAAAGATAAAAAGCTAGGGCTTCAATGACCTGTGCCAGCCTATAGCCTTAAGAGTCAATTTGCAAACACTCAAGATTTGGCCAATATGCCTCTACTACTTCTACTTAACACAGTCAAAGGGAAATTTTTAGAGTCTTTCATCTGATTTGACTCTCTTAGTTACGAATAAGAGGATATCTAGAATATATATGTGACTTGTTAAAATGAAAATCCACCTTCTCTGAGTCTTCAAATATGTTTCATATCTTACATTTTTAGTCACATCAACTTTTGAAGTCGTGTCCGTAGTTGTATGAAAAGAAAAATTTCAGGAACATTCAACCTCAAAAGTTCTTTTTCTTAGTCTGAAGTCGTAGAAGCATTTGACTTTTACTTTCTCTTTTTAAGTTTGTACTAGTAGGTATTTTGTATAAATATATTTAATTATTGCCTTTGTATTCTTTTTCTCTAGTAAACATCCTGGTATTTAGCTATCAATATGTAGTTTTACATTTAGGGATTTCTAATGGAAAGAGAAAGGAATCTGAAATCAGAGGATGAGAGTTTATTCTACTTGACCAAACACATACACAATACTGGAAGGAGAGTTTTACAACAAATATTTAATATCTATGACATGTAAAACGTTTTTTGAAATCAAGAAAATTCAAACAATTCAATACAAATATCATCAATAATGACACATGAACAGGTGGCCAACCTTATTAATAACCAGAGAAATATAAATTAAAACAATCCATCAACTTGTAAGAAAGATGAAATTACCCAGAGTTGGTGTAGGTGATGGAAAATTGTCATGTTTGTATACTGTTCATAGAAGTTAAATTGACATAACTTTTTGGTCAGGCAATTTGGAAGTATATATCTAAATTAATAGAGTAGTTTTCTAGTAACCTGGGAATCTCTTAATCTAAGAATCTTTACTGTAGATTTTTCTAGAACAAATGTACAAACATCTGTGTACAAGGGTACTCACTGCAGCATTTTGCTAAGGAAAAACTCAGAAAAAATCTATATGTTCAACAGAGAACAGGTACATAATTTATGACACAACTGCACAATATACACCACTAAAATAAAGGATATAAATTGATATGTAGTATGAAAAAGATGTGAATGATAGCTTGTTGGTGAAAAACAGCAATGACTGGAATATTGTGTGTAACGTAATCCTGCTTTTCTGTATATAATGTAGGCATAGAAAATAGGATTGAAAGGACATACTCTAGTCAACAGTGTATATAGCTTGGGTGGAGGGGGTGTATAATGGGGAAGGAGAGTCCCTTTTCCTATCTATTCCATATACATCTCTGGATTTAAAAGATCATACATGCATATGCATTACCTTCAAAATTAAAATGATAAAGACAAAAGGAGAAGCTTTGGATTTGAATCATGATACTACTGTTTGCAACTTCTATGACCGTGGGGAAGTCGCCTAGCCTCCTGGGGTTTATTTCCTCATTTATAAAAATAGGGAAAGTAATAATACTTGTCTACATATCTTCTAGGGTTGTTGGGAGGATTGAATGTGATAATGGGTTACAGCATTATGAATTATTTATTCATATAACACAATTATTATAAAAATAGTTTGCTCTGATTAAAATAAAAGAAGGACGAGATCGTGTGTGTTTTTCAGTCCCAGTAGCTTTACTAACCAGAAAGCGCCTGCTGATGTGGTGATCACAGTTGCTTTGGTGCAGCTTCCTCTTGAATTTTGGCATTTCTCCATGCTGCTAGCTAAGGCTGAGGTGGCGACTGTGGAAGGTGTGATCTCCTCCCCCTCCCAGCACACATTTGTGTGCATACTCACACTCACGCACACACAAACACACACATGCACACTCTATCACAGTACATGAGGTGGCAGCAGCTGCTCCAGCATAGACTTTCACACAACCTAAAGGGCTTTTTTGGTGTGGTCTGTGCATTATTTCCTGTTAAGCATGAGCTGAGTCAGTGCCATGCTTTTCCATCTGAAACCTTTCTGAGGCTCAGGCTGTGTTAAGAGCAAACCCTCTCCCCTCCATGCCCACCCCATGGCCCTCTACTGAAGCCAGATCATAATCTGCTCATTTCATGAGGATTTTCAAACCGAATGGACTGGGCCATGTGAGAGATCACTGAAAGGAACAGACCAAGCAGAGGCTAAGAGACTCCACGCTAATCTGCTGAGTCATCTGAAAATGCACAGCTGTGGGAGCTCACGGTGCTTTAAATTACTTTGGCAGGATGTTTGTTCAGGGGGCCTGTTCCTGCAGCCCTGCTGAATGTTTGGTTAGGAGGCATAATCATTTTTTGGACAGGATCTCCCAAATGTAAAGTGATAGATGCTAATGTGGAATATGATACAGAAGATCCAGCTTGGATGTCATAAATAACAATAAATTGTTTAATCTTGCTGAGTTGTAAATCTATGATTGCCAGAGGTCTTTAGTTCACTGGAACATAGTATAGGGGCAGGGGCACTTAGCAAATAGGCAGTTATTATTTTCCAACCAGACAGAAACTGGTCTGATGGAATTTATCTAGAAAGGCATACACATGTATTGTAACTAATTGTGACAATTACTCAGAGAAAACACATGGCCCTAAAGAGGCTGAGGGGTTTTTTTGTTCTACCTATAAATGTATATGTATATTCACCTATATTCTACCTATGTATAAGTAAGAGAATGAGTTTTTGTTTTGGGGATATATATTTATACGTATCTATACAGATAGATATACACATACTTAATTTCTGTCTACCTATTAAGGTGCAGTGCCAGATGGAAAGTATTTTTAAACATTTAGATAGCTTATTCTATAGCATATGTGTTCATATAGCCCCCCCATAAAGCTTTGTCTCTTTTCTGGATATATTTAACAAGAGGCTAAGACAGAGTCCAAAATGTCAGAAATGGTTGAACATTTCATAGAAATGAAGGAGGTGTTTCCAAATGACCTATGTTTCTATGGCAATAAATAGAACTTGTGTGCGTTGGATGGGTCAGGAGTAAGGAATATAAACAGTGTAAGTATGACTATTCCAGGCAGAAATCTACCATGTAAGAACAGCTTTGTGCAGTGAGCTCAACAACATTGATCAGTTAGCAGTCCGGTTCAGTACAACATTGATCAGGTAGCAAGCCGGTTCGGCAGTGCCAGTCGGAGACACAGATGGGGACAATCAAAGAAGATGCAGGTCAAGACAAGGATGCAGACATGTACCTGTCACTACCATGGACTTCAGCAGCTTCTTAGTGAGCAGGTTTATGATCAAAGAAGAAAGACATCGTTGATATGTAAGCATGTTACAATTAATTTGCTGTTTAGTTATAAGCAAACAACATCCAGTTTTTAGTTTTTAGGTTTTTTTCTTTTTTCTTTTTTGAAACAGGTTCTTGTTCTGTCATCCAGGCTGGAGTGCAGACGTTATCCAAGCTCACTGCAGCCTTAAACTACTGGGCTCCGTGGATCTTCCCACCACAGCCTCCCAAGAAGCAGGGACTACAGGCGCTTGCCACCATGGCCAGGTAATTTTTCTTATTTTTTTGTAGAGATGAGGTCTTGCTGTATTGCCCAGGCTGCTCTTGAGCTCCTGGCAGTGTAGATATTTCCATGTTTATACAGAAGATGGTGTAGATATTTCCTTGTTTATGTAGATGGCGGTGTAGATATTTCCATGTTTATAGAGATGGCGGTGTATATATTGCCATGTGTATAGAGACAGCAGTGTAGATATTTCCATGTTTATAGAAATAGTGGTGTAGTTATTTCCATGTTTATAGAGAGAGTGGAGTAGATATTTCCATGTTTATACAGATAGCGGTGTAGATATTTCCATGTTTATACAGATTGCAGTGTCGATATTTCCATGTTTATACAGATCTCGGTGTAGATATTTGCATGTTTATACAGCTCACGGTGTAGATATTTACGTCTTTATACAGATGGCAGTGTAGATATTTCCATGTTTATACAGATGGCGGTGGAGATATTTCCATGTTTATGGAGATGGCAGTGTAGATATTTTCATGTTTATGGAGAGGGCGGTGTAGATATTTCCATGTCTATAGAGACAGTGGTGTAGATATTTCCATGTCTATAGAGATGGCTGTGTACATATTTCCATGTATACAGATGGCAGTGTAGATATTTCCGTGTTTATACAGATGGTGGTGTAGATATTTCCATGTTTATACAGAAGACTGTGCAGGTATTTCCAAGTTTATACAGAAGGCGGTGTAGATATTTCCATGTTTATAGAGATAGCCATGTAGATATTTCCATGTTTATACAGATCGTGGTGTAGTTATTTCCATGTTTATACAGATAGCAGAGTAGATATTTCCACGTTTATACAGGTAGTGGTGTAGATATTTCCATGTTTATACAGATCACGGTGTAGATATTATCATCTTTATACAGATGGCAGTGTAGATATTTCCATGTTTATACAGATAGCGGTGTAGATATTTCCAAGTTTACATTGATGGCGGTGTAGATGGAAAGATGTCTATGGAGATGGCGGTGTAGATATTTTCATGTTTATAGAGACGGCGGTGTAGATATTTCCATGTTTATAGAGATTGCAGTGTAGATATTTCCATGTTATAGAGATAGCGGTGTAGCTATTTCCATGTGTATAGAGATAGCGGTGTACATGTTTCCATGTTTATACTGATGGCTGTGTAGATATTTCCATGTGTTTACAGATGACAGTGTAGACATTTCCATGTTTATAGAGATGGTGGTGTAGATATTTCCATGTTTATACACATGAATATGTAGATATTTCCATGTGTATAGAGATGGCGGTGTAGATATTTCCATTTTTACAGAGATAGCGGTGTAGATATTTCCATGTTTACAGAGATAGCGGTGTAGATATTTCCATGATTATCCAGATAGCGGTGCAGATATTTCCAAGTTTATAGAGATAGCGGTGTAGATATTTCCATGTTTATACAGATAGCGGTGTTATATTTATATGTTTATACAGATGACGGTGTAGATATTTCCATGTTTATACGCATGGCGGTGTAGATATTTTCATGTTTATACAGATAGCGGTGTACATATTTCCATGTTTATACAGATAGCGGTGTAGATATTTCCATGTTTATACAGATGACTGTGTAGATATTTCCAGGTTTATACAGATGGCAGAGTAGATATTTCCATGCTTATAAAGATGGTGGTGTAGATATTTTCATGTTTATACAGAAGACTGTGTAGGTATTTCCAAGTTTATACAGATGGCGGTGTAGATATTTCCATGTTTATAGAGATAGCCAAGTAGATATTTCCATGTTTATACAAATAGCAGTGTAGATATTTCCATGTTTATAGAGATAGCGGTGTAGATATTTCCATATTTATACAGATAGCGGTGAAGAGATTTCCATGTTTATACAGATAGTGGTGTCGATATTTCCATGTTTATACAGATAGCGGTGTAGATATTTCCATGTTGATACAGATCGTGGTGTAGATATTTCCATGTTTATACAGATACTGGTGTAGATATTTCCATGTTTATACAGGTAGCGTTGTAGATATTTCCATGTTTATACATACCGCGGTGTAGATATTTCCATCTTTTTACAGACGGCGGTGTAGATATCTCCATGTTTATACAGATGGCGGTGTAGATATTTCCATGTTTATACAGATAGCGGTGTAGATATTTCCATGTTTATACCCATAGCGGTGCAGATATTTCCATGTTTACAGAGATAGCGGTGTTATATTTATATGATTATACAGATGACGCTGTAGATATTTCCATGTTTATACACATGGCAGTGTGGATATTTCCATGTTTATACTGATAGCGGTGTAGGTATTTCCATGTTTACACAGATAGCGGTGTAGATATTTCCAACTTTGCACAGATTGCGGTGTAGAAATTTCCATCTTTACACAGGTAGCGGTGTAGATATTTCCATGTTTATAGAGATAGCGGTGTAGATATTTCCACATTTGTACAGAAAGCGGTGTACATATTTCCATGTTTATACAAATGGCGATGCAGATATTTCCAACTTTTTATAGACGGCGGTGTAGATATTTCCATGTTTATACAGATGTCGGTGTAGATATTTCCATGTTTATGCAGATGGCGGTGTAGATATTTCCATGGTTATGCAGATGGCGGTGTAGATATTTCCATGTATATAGAGATGGCGGTGTAGATATTTCTATATTTATAGAGATAGCGGTGTAGATAATTCCATGTTTATAGAGATGGCCGTGTAGGTACTTCCATGTTTATGGAGATTTTGGTGTAGATATTTCCATGTTTATACAGTTAGCGGTGTAGATATTTCAATGTTTATACAGATAGCTGTGTTGGTATTTCCATGTTTATACAGATAGCGGTGTAGGTATTTCCATGTTTATCCAGCTGAAGGTGTAGATATTTCCATTTTTATACAGATGGCAGTGTAGATATTTCCATGTTTTTCCAGATAGTGGTGCAGATATTTCCATGTTTACAAAGATGGCGGTGTAGATAATTACATCTTTACGGAGATGGAGGTGTAGATATTTTCATGTTTAAAGAGACAGCGTTATAGGTGTTTCCATGTGTATAGAGATAGCGGTGTAGATGTTTCCATGTTTATACTGATGGCTGTGTAAATATTTCCATGTGTATACACATTGCAGTGTAGACGTTTTCATGTTTATAGACATGGTGGTGTTGATACTTCCATGTTTACACAGATAGTAGTGTAGACATTTCCAGGTTTATACAGATGACGGTGTAGATATTTCCATGTTTATACCCATGGTGGTGTAGATATTTCCATGTTTATACAGACAGCGGTGTAGATATTTCCATGTTTATACAGACAGCGGTGTAGATATTTCCATGTTTACACAGATATCGGTGTAGTTATTTCCATCTTTGCACAGATTGCGGTGTAGAAATTTCCATCTTTACACACGTAGCGGTGTAGATATTTCCATGTTTATAGAGATGGCGGTGTATATATTGCCATGTTTATAGAGACAGCAGGGTAGATATTTACATGTTTATAGAGATAGTGGTGTAGGTATTTCCATGTTTACAGAGATAGTGGAGTAGATATTTCCATGTTTATACAGATAGCGGTGTAGATATTTCCATGTTTATACAGATTGCGGTGTCGATATTTCCAGGTTTATGCAGATATTGGTGTAGATACTTGCATGTTTATACAGCTCGCGGTGTAGATATTTACATCGTTATACAGATGACAGTGCAGATATTTCCATGTTTATACAGATGGCGGTGGAGATATTTCCATGTTTATGGAGATGGCAGTGTAGATATTTTCATGTTTATGGAGATGGCGGTGTAGATATTTCCATGTTTATAGAGACAGTGTTGTAGATATTTCCATGTCTATAGAGATGGCTGTGTAGATATTTCCATGTATACAGATGGCAGTGTAGATATTTCCGTGTTTATACAGATGGTGGTGTAGATATTTCCATGTTTATACAGAAGACTGTGCAGGTATTTCCAAGTTTATACAAATAGCGGTGTAGATATTTCCATGTTTATACAGATACAGGAGAACATATTTCCATGTTTATACAGGTAGCGGTGTAGATGTTTCCATGTTTATACAGATCACGTTGTAGATATTTCCATCTTTATACAGATGTCAGTGTAGATATTTCCATGTTTATACAGATAGCGGTGTAGATATTTCCATGTTTACACTGATGGCGGTGTAAATAGTAACATGTTTACGGAGATGGCGGTGTAGATACTTTCATGTTTATAGAGATGGCAGTGAAGATATTTCCATGTTTATAGAGATAGCGGTGTAGCTATTTCCATGTGTATAGAGATAGCGGTGTATATGTTTCCATGTTAATACTGATGGCTGTGTAGATATTTCCATGTGTATACAGATGGCAGTGTAGACATTTCCATGTTTATAGAGATGCTGGTGTAGATATTTCCATGTTTATACACATTAATATGTAGATATTTCCATGTTTATAGGGATGGCGGTGTAGATATTTCCATGTTTACAGAGATAGCGGTGTAGATATTTCCATGTTTACAGAGATAGCGGTGTAGATATTTCCATGTTTATCCAGATAGCGGTGAAGATATTTCCATGTTTATAGAGATAGCGGTGTTATATTTGTATGTTTATACAGATGACGGTGTAGATATTTCCATGTTTATACACATGGCGGTGTAGATATTTCCATGTTTATACAGATAGCGGTGTAGATATTTCCATGTTTATACAGATAGCGGTGTAGATATTTCCATGTTTATTGAGATGGCTGTGTAGATATTTCCATGTTTATACACATGGCAGTGTAGATATATCCATGTTTATAAAGATGGTTGTGTAGATATTTCCATGTTTATACAGATAGCGGTGTAGATATTTCCATGTTTATGGAGATAGCGGTGTAGATATTTCCATGTTGATCCAGATCGTGGTGTAGATATTTCCGTGTTTATACAGACACCGGTGTAGATATTTCCATGTTTATACAGGTAGCGGTGTAGATATTTCCATGTTTATACAGATCACAGTGTAGATATTTCCATCTTTATACAAATGGCAGTGTAGATATTTCCATGTTTATACACATAGCGGTGTAGATATTTCCATGTTTACAAAGATGGCGGTGTAGATAATTACATCTTTATGGAGATGGAGGTGTAGATATTTTCATGTTTAAAGAGATTGCGGTATAGGGGTTTCCATGTGTATAGAGATAGGGGTGTAGGTGTTTCCATGTTCATACTGATGGCTGTGTAGATATTTCCATGTGTATACAGATGGCAGTGTAGACATTTTCATGTTTATAGACATGGTGTTGTAGATACTTCCATGTTTACACAGATAGTAGTGTAGACATTTCCATGTTTATACAGATGACGGTGTAGATATTTCCACATTTATACTCATGGCGGTGTAGATATTTCCATGTTTATACAGATAGTGGTGTAGATATTTCCATGTTTATTGAGAAGACTGTGTAGATATTTCCATGTTTATACACATGGCAGTGTAGATATATCCATGTTTATAAAGATGGTTGTGTAGATATTTCCATGTTTATACAGATAGCGGTGTAGATATTTCCATGTTTATGGAGATAGCGGTGTAGATATTTCCATGTTGATACAGATCGTGGTGTAGATATTTCCGTGTTTATACAGATACCGGTGTAGATATTTCCATGTTTATACAGGTAGCGGTGTAGATATTTCCATGTTTATACAGATCACAGTGTAGATATTTCCATCTTTATACAAATGGCAGTGTAGATATTTCCATGTTTATACACATAGCGGTGTAGATATTTCCATGTTTACAAAGATGGCGGTGTAGATAATTACATCTTTATGGAGATGGAGGTGTAGATATTTTCATGTTTAAAGAGACAGCGGTATAGGGGTTTCCATGTGTATAGAGATAGGGGTGTAGGTGTTTCCATGTTCATACTGATGGCTGTGTAGATATTTCCATGTGTATACAGATGGCAGTGTAGACATTTTCATGTTTATAGACATGGTGTTGTAGATACTTCCATGTTTACACAGATAGTAGTGTAGACATTTCCATGTTTATACAGATGACGGTGTAGATATTTCCACGTTTATACTCATGACGGTGTAGATATTTCCATGTTTATACAGATAGCGGTGTAGATATTTCCATGTTTATACAGATAGCGGTGTAGATATTTCCATGTTTACACGGATATCGGTGTAGATATTTCCATCTTTGCACAGATTGCAGTGTAGAAATTTCCATCTTTATACAGATATCGGTGTAGATATTTCCATGTTTACATAGATAGCTGTGAAGATATTTCCATGTTTACACAGATAGCATTGTAGATATTTCCATGTTTATACACATAGCCTTGTAGATATTTCCATGTTTACGAAGATAGCAGTGTAGATATTTCCATGTTTATACAGATAGCAGTGTAGATATTTCCATGTTTAAACAGATGGTGGTGGAGATATTTCCCTGTTTATACAGATGGCGGTGGAGATATTTCCATGTTTATTCAGATGGCGCTGGAGATATTTCCATGTTTATAGAGATAGCAGTGTAGATATTTCCAAGTTTATACAGATAGCGGTGTACATATTTCCATGTTTATACAGATAGCGGTGTAGATATTTCCATGTTTATACAAATGGCTGTGTAGATATTTCCATGTGTATACAGATGCCAGTGTAGATATTTCCATGTTTATACAGATGGAGGCGTAGATATTTCCATGTTTATACAGAAGGCTCTGAAGTTATTTCCATGTTTTTACAGATGGCGGTGTAGATATTTCCATGTGTATACAGATAGCGGTGTGGCAATTTCCATGTTTATGCAGATAGCGATGTAGGCATTTTCATGTTTGTAGAGATGACTGTTTAGATATTTCCATGCTTATACAGATGGTGGTGTAGATATTTCCGTGTTTATACAGATGGTGGTGTAGATATTTCCAAGTTTATCCAGAAGACTGTGCAGGTATTTCCAAGTTTATACTGATGGCGGTGCAGATATTTCCATGTTTATAGACATAGCCATGTAGATATTTCCATGCTTATACAGATAGC
Source organism: Pan paniscus (assembly GCF_029289425.2). Classification (NCBI taxonomy): domain Eukaryota; kingdom Metazoa; phylum Chordata; class Mammalia; order Primates; family Hominidae; genus Pan; species Pan paniscus. The sequence continues at coordinate 5,090,779 of NC_073268.2, read as the reverse complement.
GGTGTAGACATTTCCATGTTTATAGAGATAGCGGTGTAGATATTTCCAAGTTTATACAGATAGCGGTGTTGGTATTTCCTTGTTTATACAGATAGCGGTGTTTATATTTCCATGTTTATTCAGCTCGCGGTGTAGGTATTGACATCTTTATACAGATGGCAGTGTAGATATTTCCATATTTATGCAGATAGCAGTGTAGATATTTCCAAGTTTAAACAGATTGCGGTGTAGATAGTTCCATGTTTATGGAGATGGGGGTGTAGATATTTTCATGTTTACAGAGATGACGGTGTAGATATTTCCATGTTTATAGAGACAGCGGTATAGGTATTTCCATGTGTATAGAGACAGCGGTGTAGATGTTTCCATGTTTATACTGATGGCTGTGTAGATATTTCTATGTGTATACAGATGGCAGTGTAGATATTTCCATGAGTACCCAATTAGCATTGTAGATATTTCCATGTTTATACAGATAGCGGTGTAGATATTTCCATGTTTATACAGACAGCAGTGTTGGTATTTCCATGTTTATGCAGATAGCGTTGTAGATATTTCCATGTTTATACTGCTCGTGGTGTAGATATTTCCATCTTTATACAGATGTCAGTGTAGATATTTCCATGTTTATACAGATAGCTGTGTAGATATTTCCATGTTTACACAGATGGCGTTGCAGATAGTTTCATGTTTATGGAGATGGCAGTGTAGATATTTTCATGTTTCTAGAAATGTCGGTGTAGATATTTCCATGTTTATAGAGATAGAAGTGTAGGTATTTCCATGTGTATTGAGATAGCGTTGTAGAAGTTTCCATGTTTATACTGATGGCTGTGTAGATAGTTCCTTGTGTATACAGATGACAGTGCAGATATTTTCATGTTTATAGAGATGGTGGAGTAGATATATCCATGTTTATACAGATGTCTGTGTTGATACTTCCATGTTTATACAGATGGCGGTTTAGATATTTCCATGTTTATAGAGATAGCGGTGTAGGTATTTCCATGTTTATACAGATAGCTGTGCAGATATTTCCATGTTTATAGAGATGGCAGTGTAGATATTTCCATGTTTATACAGATGTTGGTGTAGATATTTCCATTTTTATACAGAAGACTGTGTAGGTATTTCCAATTTTATGCAGATGATGGTGTAGAAATTTCCATGTTTATAGAGATAGCCATGTAGATATTTCCATGTTTATACAGATAGAGGTGTAGACATGACCATGCTTCTGGAGATAGTGGTGTAGATATTTCCATGTTGATACAGATCGTGGTGTAGATATTTCCATGTTTATACAAATACCGGTGTAGATATTTCCATGTTTATACAAATCACGGTGTAGATATTTCCATCTATTTACAAACGGCAGGGTAGATATTTCCATGTTTATACATATGGCTTTGTAGATATTTCCATTTTTATGCAGATGGCGGTGTAGATATTTCCATGTTTATAGAGATGGCGGTGTAGTTATTTCTATATTTATAGAGATAGCGGTGTAGATAATTCCATGTTTATAGAGATGGCGTTGTAGTTATTTCCATGTTTTTGGAGATACTCGTGTAGATATTTCCATGTTTATATATATAGCGGTGTAGCTATTTCCAGGTTTATACAGATAGCGGTGTTGGTACTTCCATGATTATACAGATAGCGGTGTAGATATTTCCATATTTATACAGCTTGCGGTGTAGATATTTCCATCTTTTTACAGATGGCAGTGTAGATATTTCCATGTTTATCCTGATAGTGGTGTAGATATTTCCACGTTTACACAGATGGTGGTGTAGATAGTTCCATGTTTATGGAGATGGTGGTGTAGATATTTTCATGTTTATTGAGATGACTTTGTAGATATTTCCATGTTTATAGAGATATCGGTATAGGTATTTCCATGTGTATAGAGATAGCGGTGTAGATGTTTCCATGTTTATACTGATGGTTGTGTAGATATTTCCATGTGTACACAGATGGCAGTGTAGATATTTCCATGTTTATAGAGATGGTGTTGAAGATATCCCCATGTTTATACAGATATCAGTGTTGATATTTCCATTTTATAGAGATGGTGGTGTAGATATTTCCATGTTTATACAGATGACTGTGTAGATATTTCCATGTTTACACAGACGGCGGTGTAGATATTACCATGTTTGTAGAGATAGCGGTGTAGATATTTCCATGTTTATACAGACAGCGGTGCAGATATTTCCATGTTTATAGAGATAGCGCTGTAGATATTTCCATGTTTATACAGATGGCGGTGTAGATATTTCCATGTTTATGCAGATGGCCTTGTAGATATTTCCATGTTTATATAGATGTTTGTGTAGATATTACTGAATTTATAGAGATTGCAGTGTAGATAATTCCATGTTTATAGAGATGGTGGTGTAGTTATTTCCATGTTTATGGAGATAGTGGTGTAGATATATCCATGTTTACACAGATAGCCGTGTAGATATTTCCATCTTTGCACAGATTGCGGTGTACAAATTTCCATCTTTGCACAGATAGCGGTGTTGATATTTCCATGTTTATGCAGATAGCGGTGGAAATGTTTCCATTTTTATACAGATAGCTATATGGTATTTCCATGTTTATACAGATATTGGTGTAGATATTTGCATGTTTATACAGCTGACAGTGTAGATATTTCCATGTTTATAAAGATAGCGGTGTAGGTATTTCCATGTTTATAGAGATAGCAGTGTAGATATATCCAAGTTTATACGGATGGTTGAGTAGTTATGTCCTTGTGTGTAGATGGCAGAGTAGATATTTCCAAGTTTATACAGATGGTGGTGTAGATACTTCCATGTTTATACAGATGACTTTGTAGATATTTCCATGTATTTACAGATGGTGGTGTAGATATTTCCATGTTTATAGAGATAGCGGTGTAGATATTTCCAAGTTTATACAGATAGCGGTGTGGATATTTCCATGTCTATACCGATATCGGTGGAGATATTTTCATGTTTATAGAGACGGCGGTATAGATATTTCCCTGTTTATACAGATAGCGGCGTAGGTTTTTCCATGTTTATAGAGATAGAGGTGTAGATATTTCCATTTTTATATAGATGTCAGTGTAGATATTTCCTAGTTTATGTAGATGGCGGTGTAGCTATTTCCAGGTTTATAGAGATGGTGTTGTATATACTTCCATGTTTACAGAGATAGCTGTGTAGATATTTCCATGTTTATACAGATAGCGGTGTTTTTATTTCCATGTTTATAGAGATAGCGGAGTAGATATTTCCAAGTTTATACAGATAGCGGTCTAGTTATTTCCATGTTTATACAGATTGCGGTGTTGGTATTTCCATGTTTATACAGATAGCGGTGTCGATATTTCCATGTCTATACAGCTCGCGGTGTCGATATTTACATCTGTGTACAGATGGCGGTGTAGAAATCTCCATGTTTATACAGATGGCGGTATAGATATTTCCATGTTTACACAGATGGTGGTATAGACACTTCCATGTTTATGGAGATGGCGGTGTAGATATTTGCACGTTTATAGAGATGGCTTTGTAGATATTTCCATGTTTATAGAGATTGCGGTGTAGATATTTCCATGTGTGTAGAGATAGCGGTGTTGGTGTTTCCATGTTTATACTGATGGCTGTGTAGATATTTCCATTTGAATAGAGACAGCGGTGTAGGTGTTTCCATGTTTATACAGATGGCTGTGTAGGTACTTCCATGTGTATACAGATGGCAGTGTAGATATTTCCATGTTTATAGAGATGGTGGTGTAGATATTTCCAAGTTTATACAGATGACTGTGTAGATATTTCCATGATTATACAGATGGCATTGTGGATATTTCCATGTTTATACAGATAGCCATGTAGATATTTCCATGTTTATACAGATAGCGGTGCAGGTATTTCAATGTTTCTACAGATAGCGGTGTAGATATTTCCATATTTATATAGATGATGGTGTAGATATTTCCATGTTTATACACATGGCGGTGTAGATATTTCCATGTTTATACAGATAGCGGTGTAAATATTTCCATGTTTACACAGATAGTGGTGTAGATATTTCCATGTTTACACAGATAGCGGTGTAGAAATTTCCATCTTTGCACAGATTGCAGTGTAGAAATTTCCATCTTTACACAGGTAGCAGTGTAGACATTTCCATGTTTATAGAGATTGCGGTGTAGATATTTCCACATTTATACAGATAGCGGTGTCGATATTTCCATATTTTTACAGATGGCTATGTAGATATTTCCATGTTTATACAGATGGCGGTGCAGATATTTCCATGTTTATACAGATAGTGGTATAAATATTTCAATGTTTGTACAGATGGCGGTGTAGATATTTCCATGTTTACAGAGATAGCTGTGTAGATAATTGCATCTTTGCACAGATTGCACTGTAGATATTTCCATCTTTACACAGATAGCGGTGTAGATATTTCCATGTTTATACAGATAGCTGTGTAGATATTTCCATGTTTATACAGATGGCGGTGTAGATATTTCTTTGTTTATGTAGATGTCGGTGTAGATATTTCCATTTTTATAGAGACAGCGGTGTAGATATTTCCCTGTTTATACAGACAGCGGTGTAGATATTTCCATGTTTATACAGCTCGCGGTGTAGATATTTCCATCTTTATACAGATGACGGTGTAGATATTTCCATGTTTATACAGATAGCGTTGTAGTTATTTCTATGTTTATACAGTTAGCGATGAAGATATTTCCATGTTCATAGAGATAGCCGTGTATTTATTTCCATATTTGTACATATAGCGGTGTAGAAAGTTCCATGTTTATACAGATAGGGTGTAGATATATCCATGTTTATACAGATAGCGGTGTAGATAATTCCATGTTTATACAGATAGCGGTGGACATATTTCCATGTTTATACAGGTATAGTTGTAGATATTTCCATGTTTATACTGTTAGCGGTGTAGATATTTCCATGATTATAGAGATAGCATTGTAGGTATTTCCATGTTTATAGAGACAGCAGAGTAGATATTTCCATGTTTATACAGCTCGCAATGTAGATATTTTCATCTTTATACAGATGGCAGTGTAGGTATTTCCATGTTTTTACAGATGGCAGTGTAGATAGTTCCATGCTTATGGAGATGGCAGTGTTGATATTTACATGTTTATAGAGATGGCGGTGTAGATATTTCCATGTTTATAGAGATAGTGGTGTAGATATTTCCATGTTTATAGAGATAGCAGAGTAGGTAATTCCATGTTTATAGAGATAGCGGTGTAGTTATTTCCATGTTGATACAGATGGCTGTGTAGGTATTTCCATGTGTATACAGATGGCAGTGTAGGTATTTCCATGTGTACAGAGATGGCAGTGTAGATACTTCCAAGTTTATACAGATGGTTGTGTAGATATTTCTATGTTTATACTGAATGTGGTGGAGATATTTCCATGTTTATACAGATGTCGGTGTAGATAATTCCATGTTTATAGAGATAGCGGTGGAGATATCTCCATGTTAGTACAGATAGTGATGTAGATATTTCCATGTTCATCCTGATAGCGGTGGAGATATTTCCATGTTTATACAGATAGCGGTGGAGATATGTCGATGTTTATACAGATAGCGTTGGAGATATTTCCATGTTTATAGAGATGGCGGTGTAGATATTTCCATATTTATACAGATAGCCATGTAGATATTTCGATGTTTATTCAGATGGTGGTGTAGATATTTCCATGTTTATACAGATAGCGGTGTGGCTAATTCCATGTTTGTACAGATGGCAGCGTAGATATTTCCAGGTTTATACAGATAGCGATGAAAACTTTTCCATGTTTATAGAGATTGCGGTGTAGATATTTCCATGTTTAAACAGATGTAGCTGTAGGTATTTCCATGTTTATACAGATAACGATGTAGATATTTCCATGTTTATACAGATAGCGGTGGAGATATTTCCATGCTTATTCAGATGGCGGTGTAGATATTTCCATGTTTATACAGATAGCAGTGTTGCTGTTTCCATGTTTATATAGATGGCAGTGTGGATATTTCTATGTTTATACAGACAGAGGTTTAGATATTTCCATATTTATAAAGATAGCAGTGTACATATTTCCATGTTTATAGAGATAGCGGTGGAGATATTTCCATGTTTATAGAGATAGCGTTCGAGATAATTCCATGTTTACACAGATAACGATGCAGATATTTCTATGTTTATACAGACAGTGGTGTAGAGATTTCCATGTTTATAGAGATAACCATGTAGATATTTCCATGTTTAAACAGATAGCGGTGTAGACATTTCTATGTTTATTGAGATAGCAGTGTAGGTATTTCCATATTTATACAGATGGCGTTGTAGATATTTCCATGTCTATACAGATATCGGTGTAGATATTTCCATGTATGTACAGATAGCGGTGTAGATATTTTCATGTTTACACAGATGACAGTGTAGTTATTTCCATCTTTGCCCAGATTGTGTTGTAGATATTTCCATCTTTACACAGATAGCGGTGTAGATATTTCAGTGGTTACACAGATAGCTCTGTAGGTATTTCCCTGTTTACACAGATAGCGTTGTAGATATTTCCATGTTTATAGAGATAGCGGTGTAGATATTTCCATGTGTATAGAGATGGCGGTGTAGGTATTTCCATGTTTATAGAGAGAGTGGTGGAGATATTTCCATCTTTATACAGATGGCTGTGTGGATATTTCCATGTGTATACAGATGGCAGTGTAGATATTTCCATGTTTACACAGATGGAGGTGTAGATATTTCCATGTTTATACAGATGACGGTGTAGATATTTGCAAATTTATACAGATTGCGGTATAGTTATTTCCATGTTTAAAGAGATAACGGCGTAGATATTCCCATGTTTATAAAGATAGCGGGGTAGATATTTCAATGTTTATTGAGACAGTGGTGTAGATACTTCCATATTTTACAGATAAGAGGTGTAAATATTTCCATGTTTATACAGATGGCGGTGTAGATATTTCCATGTTTATACAGATGATGGTGTAGATATTTCCATGTTTATACTGATAGCGGTGTAGATATTTCCATGTTTATAGAGATAGCGCTGTAGTTATTTCCATGTTTATAAAGATAGCGGGGGAGATATTTCTTTGTTTATACAGATCGTGGTGTAGATATTCCCATGTTTATACAGATAGCCGTGTAGATATTTCCATGTTTATACAGGTAGCGGTGTAGATATTTCCGTGTTTATGCAGACTGTGCTGTAGGTATTTCCATTTTTCACAGATGGCAGTGTAGATATTCCCATGTTTATACAAATTGCGGTGTAGATATTTCCATATTTATACAGATAGCGGTGTAGATTTTTCCAGGTTTCAAAAGACGGCGGTGTAGATATTTCCATGTTTATCTGGATAGCGGTGTAGATATTTCCATGTATATACAGATAGCGGTGTAGATATTTCCATGTTTACACAGATAGCGGTGTAGATATTTCCGTCTTGCCCAAATTGCGTTTTAGATATTTCCATCTTTACACAGAAAGCGGTGTAGATATTTCCATGGTTACACAGATAGCTATGTAGATATTTCCATGTTTACACGCATAGCGATGTAGATATTTCCATGTTTATAGAGATAGCGGTGTAGATATTTCCATGTGTATAGAGATGGCGGTGTAGGTATTTCCATGTTTATAGAGAGAGTGGTGTAGATATTTCCATCTTTAGATAGAGAGCGCTGTAGATATTTAAATTTTTACAGATAGTGGTGTTGGTTTTTCCATGTTTTCACAGATAGCGGTGTCAATACTTCCATGTTTATACAGCTCGCAGTGTATATATTTCCACCTTTACAGAGATGGCAGTGTAGATGTTTCAATGTTTATACAGATAACTTTGTAGATAATTCCATGTTTATACAGATGGCGGTGAAGATATTTCCATGTTTATGGAGATGGCGGTATAGATATTTTCATGTTGATAGATATGGCGGTGTAGATATTTCCATGTTTATAGAGATTGCAGTGTTGATATTTCCATGTTTACAGAGATAGTGGTGTAGGTATTTCCATGTTTATAGAGATGGTGGTATATATATTCCCATGTTTATACAGATGGCTGTGTAGATATTTCCATGTGTATACAGATGGCAGAGTAGATATTTCCATGTTTAAAATGTTGGTGGTGTGGATATTACCATGTTTATGCAGATGACTGTGTAGATATTTCCATATTTATACAGATAGCGGTGTAGATATTTCCATGTTTATAGAGATAGCGGTGTAGATATTTCCATGTTTATAGAGATAGCGGTGTAGATATTTCCATGTTGATACCGATAGCGGTGTAGATATTTCCATGTTTATAGAGATAGTAGTGTAGATATTTCCATATTTATACAGATAGAGGTGTAGATATTTCCATATTTATACAGATTGCCATGTAGATATTTCCATTTTATAGAGATGGCGGTGTGGATTTTTCCATGTTTATAAAGATAGCTGTGTAGATATTTCCATGTTTATACAGATAGCGGTGTAGATATTTCCAGGTTAACACAGATAGCAGTGTAGATATTTCCATCTTTGCATAGTTTGCAGTGTAGATTTTCCATGTTTATTCTGATAGCGGTGTAGATATTTCTATGTTTAGAAAGATAGCGGTGTAGATATTTCCATGTTTACGCAGATAGCATTGTAGATATTTCCATGTTTAAAGAGAGAGTGGTTTAGGTATTTCCATGTTTATACAGATGGCTGTGTAGACATTTCCATGTTTATACAGAGGACTGTGTAGATATTTCCATTATAATACTGTTGGCAGTGTAGATATAATAATGTTTATAAAGATAGCGGTGTAGATATTTCCATGTTCACACAGATAGCAGTGTAGATATTTCCATGTTTACAGAGATGGTTGTGTAGATATTTCTATGTTTATACAGATGACTGTGTAGATATTTGCATGTTTATACACATAGCGGTGTAGATATTTCCATGTTTATACAGATAGCGGTGGAGATATTTCCATGTTTATACAGATAGCCGTGTAGATATTTCCATGTTTATACAGATAGCGGTGGAGATATTTCCATGTTTATACAAATAATGGTGTAGATAGTTCAATGTTTATACAGATGGCGGTGTAGATATTTCCAAGTTTATACAGACGTCGGTTTAGATATTTCCATGTGTATAGAGATGGCGGAGTAGGTATTTCCATCATTATACAGATAGTGGTGTAGATATTTCCATGTTTACACAGATAGCGGTGTAGGTATTTCCATGTTTATACAGATAGTGGTGTTGGTAATTACATGGTTTTGCAGACAGCGGTGTAGATATTTCCATGTTTATACACATGAATTTGTAGTTATTTCCATGTTTCTACCGATGGTGGTGTAAATATTTCCATGTCTATAGAGATAGCCGTGTAGTTATTTCCATGTTTAAACAGATACAGGTGTAGATATTTCCATGTTTATAGAGATAGCGGTGTAGATATTTCCATATTTATACATATAGCGGTGTAGATATTTCCATATTTATACAGATGGCGGTGTAGATATTTCCATGTTTACAGAGATAGCGGTGTAGATATTTCCATCTTTGCACAGATTGCGCTGTAGATATTTCCATCTTTACACAGGTAGCAGTGTATATATTTCCAAGTTTACACAGATAGCTTTGTAGATATTTCCATGTTTACACAGAGAGCCTTGAAGTTATTTCCATGTTTATACAGATAGCGGTGTTGATATTTCCATGTTTATACAGATAGCGATGTAGATATTTCCATGTTTATACTGATAGCAGTGTAGATATTTCCATGTTTATACTGATAGCGATGCAGATATTTCCAAGTTTATAGAGATGGCGGTGTAGATATTTCCACGTTTATAGAGATTGCAGTGTAGATATTTCCACGTTTATAGGGATAGCACTGTAGTTATTTCCATGTTTATAGAGATAGCGGGTAGATATTTCCATGTTTATACAGATGGCTGTGTAGGAATTTCCATGGGTATACAGATAGCGGTGGAGTTATTTCCTTTTTTATACAGATCGCTGTGTATATATTTCCATGTTTATACAGATAGCGGTGTAGATATTTCTATGTTTATAAAGGTAGCCGTGTAGATATTTCCATGTTTATACAGATAGCGGTGGAGACATTTCCTTGTTTATACAGATCGTGGTGTATGTTTTTCATGTTTATACATATAGTCATGTAGCTATTTCCATGTTTATACAGGTAGCGGTGTAACTATTTCCATGTTTATGCAGATTGTGGTGTAGGTATTTCCACTTTCCACAGAAGGCAGTGTAGATATTTCCATGTTTATGCAGATGGCGGTGTAGATATTTCCACATTTATACAGATAGCAGTGTAGATTTTTCCAGGTTTCTACAGATGGCGGTGTAGATATTTCCATGTTTGTACAGATAGCGGTGTAGATAATTCCAGGTTTGTAGATATAGCGGTGTAGATATTTCCATGTTTATGCAGATGGCGGTGTAGGTCTTTCCATATTTATACAGATAGCGGTGGAGATATTTCCATGTTTATACAGATAGCGATGTAAATATTTCCATGTTTATAGAGATAGCGGTGTAGATATTTCCAAGTTTGTATAGATAGCAGTGTAGATATTTCCATGTTTATACAGATGTCTGTGTAGATAACTCTATGTGTATACAGAAGGCAATATCGATATTTCCATGTTTATAGAGATGGTGGTGTAGATATTTCCATGTTCATACAGATGACTGTGTAGATATTTGCATGTTTATACAGATGGCGGTGAAGGTATTTCCATCATTATACAGACAGCGGTGGAGATATTTCCACGTTTATACAGATGGCGATGTAGATATTTCCAAGTTTATACAGATAGCGGTGTAGATATTTCCATGTATATAGAGATAGCGGTGGAGATATTTCCTTGTTTATACACATAGCAGGGCAGAGATTTCCATGTGTATACAGATGGTGGTGTAGATATTTCCATGTTTATAAAGATAGCGTTGTAGATATTTCCAAGTTTATACAGAGAGCGGTGTAAATATTTCCATCTTTATAAAGATAGCGGTGTAGATATTTCCATTTTTGTACAGATAGCGGTGTAGGCATTTCCATGTTTAGAGAGATAGCGGTGTAGACATTTCCATGTTTATAGAGATAGCGTTGTAGATATTTCCAAATTAACACAGGTAGCGGTGCAGATATTTCCAAGTTTATACAGATATCGGTGTAGATAATTCCATGTTTATACAGATAGCAGTGTAGTTATTTCCATGTTTATAGAGATGACGGTGTAGATATTTCCATTTTTATGGAGATTGCAGTGTAGAAATTTCCATTTTTATACAGATAGCGATGTAGATATTTCCATGTTTATACAGATGGCGCTGTAGTTATTTCCGTCTTTATACCCATGGTGGTGAACATATTTCCAGGTTTATACAGATGGCGGTGTAGATATTCCCAAATTTATACAGATGGCGGTGTGTATATTTCCATGTTTATACAGATGGCGGTGTAGATATTTCCATGTTTATAGAGATGGCGGTGTAGATATTTCCATGTTTATACAGAAAGCGGTGTAGATATTTGCATGTTTATACAGGTGGCGTTGTAGTTATTTCCATGATTATACATATAGCGGTGATGATATTTCCATGTTTGTAGGGATAGCGGGGTAGATATTTGCATGTTTATACAGATAGCGGTGTAGCTATTTCCATGTTCATACAGATAGCGGTGTAGATAGTTTCATGTTTATACAGATAGCGGTGTTGATATTTCCATGTTTCTAGGGATAGCGGTGTAGATATTTCCAAGTTTGTACACATAGCGGTGTAGGTATTTCCATGTTTATGCAGATAGCGGTGTAGATATTTCCAAGTTTATACAGATGGCTGTGTAGATGTATCCATGCTTATACACATGGCAGTGTAGATATTTCCTTGTTTATACAGATGATGGTGTAGCTATTTCCATGTTTATACAGATGACTGTGTGGATATTTCCAGGTTTCTACAGTTGGCGGTGTAGATATTTCCATGTTAATAGAGATGGTGTTGTACACATTTCCATGTTTATACAGATGGTGGTGTAGGTATTTCCATGTTTGTACAGATGTCGGTGAAGATATTTCCTTGTTAATATATATGACGCTGTAGATATTTCCATGGTTATAGAGAAAGCGGTGTAGATATTTCCCTCTTTATACATATAGCGGTGTAGAGATTTCCATGTTCAAACAGATAGCGTTGTAGATAAGTCCATGTTTACCCAGATTGTGGTGTAGATTTTTCCATGTTTACATAGTTAGCGGTGTAGATATTTCCAGCTTTACACGGATAGCGTTGTAGATATTTCCAAGTTCATATAGATAGCGGTGTAGATATTTCCATGTTTATACAGATAGCGGTGTAGATATTTCCATGTTTACACAGGTCATGGTGTAGATATTTCCATGTTTATATGGATAGTGTTGTACGTATTTTCATGTTTATATAGATGGCAGTGTAGATATTTCCATATTTATACAGATGGTGGTGTAGATATTTCCAGGTTTATACAGACGACTGTGTAGATATTTCCATGTTTATACTGATGGCAGTGTTGGTATTTCCATGTTAATACAGATGGCGGTGTAGATATTTCCATGTTTATAGAGATTGTGGTGTAGATATTTCCATGTTTATACAGATGGCGGTGTAGATATTTCCATGTTTACACAGATAGCGGTGTAGATATTTCCATGTTTATACAGATGGCGGTGTAGATATTTCCATGTTTATAGAGATGGCGGTGTAGATATTTCCATGTTTGTGCAGATGGCGTTTTAGATATTTCCATGTTTATAGAGATAGCGGTGTAGATATTTCCAGGTTTATACATATACCGGTGTAGATATTTCCATGTTTACCCAGATAGCGTTGTAGATATTTCCATGTTCATACAGATAGCGGTATAGATATTTCCATGTTTACATAGATACCGGTGTAGATATATCCAGCTTTGCACAAATACCGGTGTAGATAATTCCATATTTATACAGATAGCGGTGTAGATATTTCCGTGTTTATACAGATAGCGGTGTAGTTATTTCCATGATTATACAGATAGCGGTATAGATATTTCCATGTTTACATAGATACCGGTGTAGATATTTCCACCTTTACACAGATAGCAGTGTAGATATATCCATATATATACAGATAGCGGTGTAGATATTTCTGTGTTTATACAGACAGCGGTGTAGTTATTTCCATGATTATACAGATAGCGGTGTTGATATTTCCATGTTTATAGGGATAGTGGTGTAGGTAATTCTATGTATATACAGATAGCGGTGTAGTTATTTCCAAGTTTATACAGATAGCGGTGCAGATATTTCCATGTTTATACAGATGGCCATGTAGATATTGACATATTTATACAGATGGCGGTATAGATATTTCCATGTTTATCGACATGGCGGTGTAGATATTTCCTTGCTTTTACAGTTGACGGCGTAGATATTTCCATGTTTATACAGATAGCGGTGTAGATATTTCCATGTTTATTCAGATGGTGGTGTAGATACTTCCATGTTTATACATATGCCGGTGTAGTTATTTCCATGTTTATACAGTTAGCGTTGTAGATATTTCCATGTTTACAGATATCGGTGTAGTTATTTCCATGTTTATAGATATAGCGGTGTTGATATTTCTATGTTTATAGGGATAGTGGTGTACGAAATTCCATGTTTATACAGATGGCATTGTAGATATTTCCATGTTTATACAGATTGTAGTGTAGATATTTAAATGTTTATACAGATGGTGTTGTAGATATTTCCATTCATGTACAGATGGCAGTGCAGATATTTCCATGTTTATACAGATGGCGGTGTAGATATTTCCATGTTTATAGAGATTGCGGTACAGATATTTCCTTGTTTATACAGATAGCGGTGTAGAAATTTGCATGTTTATACCAATGGCGGTGTAGATAATTCCATCTTTAAAAAGATATCAGTGTAGATATTTCCATCTTTGTACAGATGGTGGTGTAGATATTTCCATATTGATACAGATGACGGTGTAGATATTTCCGGGTTTATAGAGATGACAGTGTAGATATTTCCATGTTGATACAGATAGCGATGAAGATATTTCCATGTTTATACAGATGGCGCTGTAGTTATTTCCATCTTTATACAGATTGCGGTGAACATATTTCCATGTTTTTACAGAAGGCAGTGTAGATATTTCCATGTTTATACAGATGACGGTATAGATATATCCATGTTTATACAGATAGTGGTGTAGATGTTTCCATGTTTATTCAGATGAGTGTGTAGATATTTCTATGTGTATACAGATGGCGGTGTAGATATTTCCAAGATTATACAGATAGCGGTGTAGATATTTCCATGTTTATACAGATAGCGGTGTGGCTATTTCCGTGTTTATACAGATGGCGATGAAGATATTTTCATGTTTATACAGATAGCGGTGTAGATGTTTCCATGTTTATACAGATAGCGGTGGAGATATTTCCATATTTATAGAGATAGCGGTGGATATATTTCCATGTTTATAGAGATGGCGGTGTAGATATTTCCACGTTTATATAGATAGTTGTGTAGATATTTCCTTATTTATACAGATAGCGGTGTAGATATTTCCATGTTTATGCAGATAGCGGTGTAGGTATTTCCATGTTCATAGAGATAGCGTTGTAGATATTTCTAGGTTTATACAGATGGCTGTGTAGATATTTCCATGTGTATACAGAGGCAGTGAAGATATTTCCATGTTTATACAGATGGAGGTGTAGATATTTCCATGTTTACACAGGGAGCGGTGTAGTTATTTACATGTTTATAGAGATAACGGTGCAGATATGTCCATATTTATACAGATTGCAGTTGAGATATTTCCATGTATATAAAGTTAGCGGTGGAAATATTCCCATGTTTATAGAGATAGCGGTGTAGATATTTCCATGTTTTTACAGATGGCGGTGTAGATATTTACATGTTTATACAGATAGCGGTGTGGCTATTTTCATGTTTATACAGATAGCGGTGGATATATTTCCATGTTTATAGAGATGGCGGTGTAGATATTTCCACGTTTACAAAGATAGTGGTATAGATATTTCCTTGTTTATAGAGATAGCGGTGTAGATATTTCCATGTTTATACAGATAGCGGTGTAGGTATTTCCATGTTCATAGATATAGCGTTGTAGATATTTCCAGGTTTATACAGATGGCTGTGTAGATATTTCCATGTGTATACAGATGGTAGTGTAGCTATTTCCATGTTTATACAGATGGAGGTGTAGATATTTCCATTTTTCTACAGATGACTGAGTAGATATTTCCATGTTTTTACAGATGGCGGTGTAGATATTTCCATGTTTATTCAGATAGCGGTGTGGCTATTTCCGTGTTTATACAGATAGCGATGAAGATATTTCCATGTATATACAGATAGCGGTGGATATATTTCCATGTTTATAGAGATGGTGGTGTAGATATTTCCACGTTCATAAAGATAGTGGTGTAGATATTTCCTTGTTTATACAGAGAGCGGTGTAGGTATTTCCATGTTTCACAGAGAGCGGTGTAATTATTTCCATGTTTATAGAGATAGCGGTGGAGATATTTCCATGTTTATACAGATAGCGGTGGATATATTTCCATGTTTATAGAGATGGCGGTGTAGATATTTCCACGTTTATAAAGATAGTGGTATAGATATTTCATTGTTTATACAGATAGCGGTGTAGATATTTCCATGTTTATTCAGATAGCGGTGTAGGTATTTCCATGTTCATAGAGATAGCGTTGTAGATATTTCCAGGTTTATACAGATGGCTGTGTAGATATTTCCATGTTTATACAGATGGCAGTGTAGATATTTCCATGTTTATACAGATGGAGGTGTAGATATTTCCATTTTTCTACAGATGACTCTGTAGATATTTCCATGTTTTTACAGATGGCGGTGTAGATATTTCCATGTTTATACAGATAGCGGTGTGGCTATTTCCGTGTTTATAGAGATAGCGTTGAAGATATTTCCATGTTTATACAGATAACGGTGGATATATTTCCATGTTTATATAGATGGTGGTGTAGATATTTCCACGTTTATAAAGACAGTGGTGTAGATATTTCCTTGTTTATACAGAGAGCGGTGTAGGTATTTCCATGTTTACACAGAGAGCGCTGTAGTTTTTTCCATGTTTATAGAGATAGCGGTGTAGAAATTTCCATGTTTATACAGATGGCATTGTAGATATTTCCATGTTTATACAGATAGCGGTGTGGCTATTTCCATGTTTATACAGATAGCGATGAAGGTATATCCATGTTTATACAGATAGTGGTGGAGATATTTCCACGTTAATACAGATGGCGGTGTAGATATCTGCAAGTTTATGCAGATAGTGGCGTAGATATTTCCATGTTTATGGAGATAGCAGTGTAGATATTTCCATGTTTACACAGAGAGCGGTGTAGTTATTTCCATGTTTATAGAGAAAGAGGTGTAGATATTTCCATATTTATACAGATAGCGGTGGAGATATTTCCATCTTTATAAATATAGCAGTGGAGATATTTCCATGTTTATAGAGATAGCGGTGGAGTTATTTCCATGTTTTTACAGATAGTGGTGGAGATATTTCCATCTTTATACTGATAACGATGTAGATATCTCCATGTTTATACAGATAGTGGTGTAGATATTTCCATGTTTATACAGATAGCGGTGTAGATATTTCCATGTTTATACAGATAGCGGTGTAGATATTTCCATGTTTATACAGATGGCTGTGTAGATATTTCCATGTGTATACAGATGGCAGTGTAGATATTTCCATGTTTATACAGGTTGACGTGTAGATATTTCCAGGTTTACACAGATGACTGTGTAGATATTTCTATGTTTTTACTGATGGCGGTGTAGATATTTCCATGTTTATACAGATAGCGGTGTGTCAATTTCCATGTTTATTCAGATATCGATGTAGATATTTCCATGTGTATAGAGATGGCTTTGCAGATATTTCCATGTTTATACAGATCACGGTGTAGATATTTCCATGTTTATACAAATAGTGGTGTAGATATTTCCATGTTTATTAAGGTGACTGTGTAGTTATTTCTATGTTTATACAGATGGCGGTGTAGATATTTCCAAGTTTATACAGATAGCGGTGTAGATATTTCCATGTTTATACAGATAGCGGTGTAGATACTTCCATGTTTATACTGATAGCGGTGTAGGTATATCCATGTTTATGGAGATAGCGGTGTAGATATTTCCATGTTTATACAGATGGCTGTGTTGATATTTCCATGTTTATACAGATGGAGCTGTAGATATTTCCATTTTTCTACAGATGACTGTGTAGCTATTTCCATGTTTTTACAGATGGCGGTGTAGTTATTTCCATGTTTATACAGATAGCGGTGGAGTCATTTCCATGTTTATACAGATGGCGGTGTAGATATTCCAAAGTTTATGCAGATAGCGGTGTAGATATTTCCATGTTTATGGAGATAGCAGTGTAGATATTTCCATGTTTACACAGGGAGCGGTGTAGTTATTTCCATGTTTATAGAGATAACGGTGCAGATATTTCCATATTTATACAGATTGCAGTTGAGATATTTCCATGTTTATAAAGTTAGCGGTGGAGATATTCCCATGTTTATACAGATAGCGGTGTACATATTTCCATGTTTATACAGATAGTGGTGTAGATATATCCATGTTTATACAGATAGCGGTGTAGGTATTTCCATGTTTACAGATTGCGCTGGAGATATTTCCATCTTCATACAGATAGACGTGTAGATAATTCCATGTTTATAGAGATAGCGGTGAATATAATTCCAAGTTTATAGAGATAGCGGTGAAGATAATTCCATGTTTATAGAGATAGCGGTGGAGATATTTCCATGTTTGTACATATAGCGATTTAGATATTTCCATGTTCATGCAGATAGCGGTGGAGGTATTTCCAAATTTATGCAGATAGCGGTGTAGATATTTCCATATTTATAGAGATAGCGATGTACATAATTCCATGTTAATTCAGATAGCGGTGTAGATATTTCCATGTTTATACAGATAGTGGTGTGGCTGTTCCATGTTTATACAGATGGCAGTGTAGATATTTCCATGTTTATACAGATAGCGGTGGAGATATTTCCATGTTTATAGAGACAGCGGTCGAGATATTTCCATGTTTATACAGATAACGATGTAGATATTTCCATGTTTATACAGATAGCGGTGTGGATATTTCCATCTTTACTGAGATGGCTGTGTACATATTTCCATGTTTATGCAGATGGCACTGTAGATATTTCCATGTTTATACAGATAGTGGTGTAGATATGTCCATGATTATACAGATGGCTGTGTGGATATTTCCATGTGTATACAGATGGCAGTGTAGATATTTCCATGTTTACAGATTGACGTGTAGATATTTCCAGGTTTACACAGATGACTGTGTAGATATTTCCATGTTTTTACAGATGGCCGTTTAGATATTTCCATGTTCATACACATAGCCATGTAGATATTTCCATGTTTATATATATAGCGTTGTAGACATTTCCATGTTTAGTGAGACAGCGTTGTAGATATTTTGATATTTATACAGATAGCGGTGTAAATATTTCTATGTTTATACAGATAACGGTGTAGATATTTCCATGTTTATACAGATGACTGTGTATATATTTCCATGTTTATACAGATAGCGGTGCTGATATTTCCATGTTTATAGAGATAGCCATGTAGATATTTCCGTGTTTATAGAGATAGCGGTGTAGATATATCCATGTTTATACAGATCGTGGTGTAGATATATCCATGTTTATACAGATAGCGGTGTAGATATTTCCATGTTTATACAGATAGCGGTGTAGTTATTTCCATGTTTTCAGAGATTGAGGTGTAGATATTTCCATATTTGCACAGATTGCGGTGTAGATAATTCCATCTTCACACAGATAGCAGTGTACATATTTGCATGTTTACACAGACAGCTGTGTAGATATTTCCGTGTTTACGCAGATAGTGTTGTAGGTATTTCCATGTTTATACAGATAGCGGTGGAGATATTTCCATGTTTATACAGATAGCGCTGCTGATATTTCCAAGTTTATGCAGATAGCGGTGTAGATATCTCCATAATTATACACATAGCGGTAGAGATATTTCCATGTTTATACAGATGGCGGTGTAGATATTTCCAAGTTTATGCAGATAGCGGTGTAGATATTTCCAAGTTTTTTCCGATAGCAGTGTAAATATTTGAATGTTTATACTAATAGCTGTGTAAGTATTGCCATGTTTATGGAGATATCGGTGTAGATATTTCCATGTCTATACAGATAGTGGTGTAGATATTTCCATGTATATACAGATGACTGTGTGTGTATTTCCATGTTTATACAGATGGCAGTGTAGATATATCTATGTTTGTACAGATGGTGTTGTAGATATTTCCATGTTTATACAGATGGCAGTGTAGATATTTCCATGTTTATGCAGATGGCAGTGTAGATATTTCCATGTTTGTTCAGATAGCGGTGTAGATATTTCCACGTTTCTACTGATAGCGGTGTAGTTATTTCCATGATTGTAGACATAGCGGTGTAGGTATTTCCATGTGGATAGAGTTAGTGGTGCAGATGTTTCCAGGTTTATACTGATGGTAGTGTAGATATTTCAATCTGTATACACATCACAGTGTAGATATTTCCATGTTTATAGAGATGCTGGTGTAGATATTTCCATGTATATACAGATGACTGTGTAGATATTTCCATGTTTATTCTCATGGCGGTGTAGATATTTCCACGTTTATAGAGATAGCTGTGTAGATATATCCATTTTTATACAGATAGCAGTGCAGATATTTCCATGATTATAGAGATACCGGTGTAGATATTTCCATCTTTGCACAGATTGCATTTTAAATATTTCCATCTTTGCAAAGATAGCGGTGTAGATATTTTAATGTTTCCACAGATACCTGTGTAGATATTTCCATGTTTATACAGATAGCGTTGTACATATTTCCATGTTTATACAGATAGCGGTGTAGATATTTCCATGTTTATACAGATAGCTGTGTAGATGTTTCTATGTTTATACAGATAGCGGTGGAGATATTTCCATGTTTATTCAGATAGCGGTGTAGATATTTCCATGTTTATAGAGACAGCGGTGTAGATATTTCCTCGTTTATAGTGTTAGCGGTGTAGATATTACCATGTTAACACAGATAGCGGTGTAGATATTTCCATATTTGCACAGATTGCGGTGTAGATATTTCCATCTTTACACAGATAGCGGGGTAGATATTTCCATGTTTACACAGATAGCGGTGTAGATATTTCCATGTTTACACACATAGCGTTGTAGATATTTGCATGTTTATACACATAGCGGTGGAGATATTTCCATGTTTATACAGGTGGTGGTGGGGATATTTCAATGTTTATAAAGATGGTATTGTAGATATTTCCATGATTTCACAGATGGTGGTGTAGATATTTCCATGTTTATATAGATGACTGTATAGTTATTTCCATGTTTATACAGATGGCCGTTTAGATATTTCCATATGTATAGAGATAGCAGTGTAGATATTTCCATATTTATACAGATTGCGGGGTAGATATTTGAATGTTTATACTGATAGCGGTGTAGATATTTCTATGTTTTTACAGATGGAGGTGTAGATATTTCCATGTTTACACAGATGGCGGTGTAGATATTTCCATGTTTTTGCAAATGGCGGTGTTATTTCCATCTTTATACAGATGGCGGTGTAGACATTTCCATGTTTATACAGATAGCGGTGGAGATATTTCCATGTTTATACAGATAGCGGTGGAGATATTTCCATGTTTATACAGATGGCGGTGCAGATATTTCCATGTTTATAAAGATGGCAGTGCAGATATTTCCATGTTTCCACAGATGGTTGTGTAGATATTTTCATGTTTATACAGATGACTGTGTAGTTATTTCCATGTTTATACAGATGTCGGTTTAGTTATTCCCATATTTATAGAGATTGCCGTGTAGATATATCCATGTTTATACAGATAGTGGTGTAGACATTTCCATGTTTATAGAGAGTAGATATTTCCATATTTATACAGATCGCGGTGTAGATATTTGCATGCTTATACAGATAGCGGTGTAGATTTTCCATGTTTATACAGATAGCGCTGTAGATATTTCCATTTTTATACATATCGTGGTGTATTTGTTTATATGTTTATACAGACAGCGGAGTAGATATTTCCAGGTTTATACAAGTAGCGGTGCAGATATTTCCATGTTTGTACAGATCGCGGTGTAGACATTTCCATCTTTCTAAAGAAGGCAGTGTTGATATTTCTATGTTCATACAGATGGATTTGTAGATATTTCCATGTTTATACAGATGGCGGTGTAGATATTTCCATGTTAATGCTGATGGCGGTGTAGATATTTCCATGTTTATAGAGATTGCGGTGTAGATATTTCTATGTTTATTGAGATATCGGTGTAGATAAATCCACGTTTACACAAATAGCTGTGTAGATATTTCCATGTTTATAGAGAGAGAGGTGTATATATTTCCATATTTATACAGATAGCAGTTTAGCTATTTCCATGTTTATTCAGATGGCAGTATAGATATTTCCATGTTTATACAGATAGGGCTGTGGTTATTTCCAAGTTTATACAGATAGCGTTGTAGATATTTCCATGTTTATACAGATGTCTGTGTAGGTGTTTCCATGTTTATACAGATGGCAGTGTAGATATTTCCATGTTTATACAGATAGCGGTGAAGACATTTCCATGTTTATGGAGATGGTGGTATAGATATTGCCATATTTATACAGATAGCGGTGTAGGTATTTCCATGTGTATACAGATAGCGGTGTAGATATTTCCAAGTTTATACAGATAGCGGTGTAGATATTTCCGTGTTTATACAGATAACATTGTAGATATTTCCATGTTTATACAGATAGCGGTGTTGATATTTCCATGTTTATACAGGTAGCGGTGTAGATATTTCCAGGTTTATACAGCTTGCGGTGTTGATATTTCCATCTTTATACAGATGACATTGTAGATATTTCCATGTTTATAGAAATAGCGGTGTTCATATTTCCATGTTTATACAAATAGCGTTGTAATTATTTACAGCTTTATAGAGACAGCGGTGTAAATATTTCCATGTTTAAACAGATAACGGTTTAAATGTTTACACATTTACAGAGATAGCGGTGTAGATATTTCCACGTTTATACAGAAAGTGGTTTAGTTATTTCCACGTTTATATACATAGCGGTGTAGATATTTCCACGTTTAAAGAGATAGCGGTGTAGATAATTCCACGTTTATACACATAGCCGTGTACATATTTGCACGTTTATACAGATAGTGGTGTAGATATTTCCACGTTTATATAGGTAGCGGTGTAAATATTTTCACTTTTATACACATAGCGGTGTAGATATTTCCAAGTTTACACAGATAGCGGTGTAGATATTTCCATGTTTATACAGACAGCTGTGTAGATAGTTGTATCTTTATAGAGATAGCGGTGTAGATATTTCCATACTTATACAGATAGCGGTGCAGATATTTCCATGTTTATTCATATGGCGGTGTAGCTATTTCCATGTTTATACAGATGGCGGTGTTGGTATTTCCCTGTTTATACAGATAGCAGTGTAGATATTTCCATGTTTTTACAGATAGCGGTGTAAGTATTTCGATGCTTACACAGATAGTGGTTTTGATATTTCCAATTTTGCACAGATTGCGGTGTATATATTTCCATCTTTACCCAGATTGCAGTGTAGTTATTTCCATGTTTACACAGATAGCTGTGTAGATATTTCCATGTTTACACAGATAGCGTTGTAGGTATTTCCATATTTATACAGATAGCAGTGTAGATATTTCCATGTTTACACAGATAGCGGTGTAGATATTTCCATGTTTATACAGATAGCGGTGGAGATATTTCCATGTTTATACAGATAGCGGTGCAGATATTTCCATGCTTATACAGATAGCGTTGTATAAATTCCCATGTTTAAACAGATAGCGGTGGATATAATTCCATGTTTATACAGATAGCGGTGGAGATATTTCCATGTTTATACAGATGGCGGTGTAGGTATTTTCATGTTTATACAGATCGCATTGTAGATATTTCCAAGATTATACAGATAGCCGTGTAGATATTTCCATGTTTATACAGAGAGCAGAGTCAATATTTCCAGGTTTATAC
The DNA here is from genome assembly GCF_029289425.2 of Pan paniscus. Taxonomy (NCBI): domain Eukaryota; kingdom Metazoa; phylum Chordata; class Mammalia; order Primates; family Hominidae; genus Pan; species Pan paniscus. Next base: position 5,067,428 of record NC_073268.2, on the reverse strand, counting down.
AGATAGCGGTTTAGGTATTTCCACGTTTACACAGACGGCGGTGTAGATATTTCCATGTTTATACTGATTGCTGTGAAGATATTTTCATCTGTATACAGATGGCAGTGTAGATATTTCCATGTTTATACTGATATCGTTGTAGATATTTCCATGTTTATACAGATAGCGGTGTGGGTATTTCCATGATTATACAGATGGCGGTGTTGGTATTTCCATGTTTATACAGATAGTCGTGTAGATATTTCCATGTTTATAAAGGTCACGGTGTTGATATTTCCATCTTTATACAGATGGCTGTGTAGATATTTCCATGTTTATAGAGATAGCGGTGTACATATTTATATGTTTATACAAATAGCTTTGTAAATATTTCCATGTTTATACAGATAGCGGTGTAAATATTTCCATGTTTATACAGATAGCGGTTTAAATGTTTACAAATTTACAGAGATAGCGGTGTATATATTTCCATGTTTATACAGATGGCGGTGTGGATATTTCCATGTTTATATAGATAGCGGTGTATATATTTCCATGTTTATACAGGTATAGGTGTAGATACTTTCGTGTTTATGCAGATGGCGGTTTAGATATTTCCAGGTTTATACAGATAGCGGTGTAGATATTCATATGTTTATAGAGATAGCGGTGTAGATATTTCTAAGTTTAAACACATAGTGGTGTAGATATTTCCATGTTTATAGAGATAGCGGTGTAGATATTTCCATGTTTATAGAGATAGCGGTGTAGATATTTTCTTGTTTGTACACATAGTGTTGTAGATATTTCCATGTTTATAGAGATAGCGGTGTGGATATTTACATATTTATGCAGATAGCGGTGTAAATATTTCCATGTCCATAGAAATAGCAGTGTAGATGCCTCCAACTTTACACAGATAACAGTGAATCTATTTCCAAGTTTACAGACATAGCATTGTATATATTTCCATGTTTGTACAGATAGCGGTGTAGATATTTCCATGTTTATGAAAATGGCGCTGTAGATACTTCCATGTTTATGGAGTTAGCGGTGTAGATATTTCCATGTTTATAGAGATGGCCGTGTAGATATTTCCATGTTTATAGAGATAGCGGTGTAGGTATTTCCTTGTTAATACAGATTGCGGTGTAGATATTTCCAAATTTTTACAGATAGCGGTGTAGATATTTCCATCTTTAGAGAGGGAGCGGTGTAGATATTTCAATCTCTACAGAGATGGCGGTATAGATATTTCCATGTTTATAGAGATGGCGGTGAAGATATTTCCATGTTTGTAAAGATGGCGATGTAGATATTTCCATGTTTATATAGATGGCGGTCTAGATATTTCCCTGTTTATGTAGATAGCGGTGTAGATGTTTCCATGTTTATAGAGATAGCGGTGTAAACATTTCCGTGTTTATACAGATGGCGGTGTAGATATTTCCATGTTTATAGAGATGGTGGTGTAAATATTTCCATGTTTATAGACATAGCGGTGTAGATATTTCCGTGTTTATAGAGAAGGCCGTGTAGATATTTCCATGTTTATACAGATAGCGGTGTAGATATTTCCATGTTTACACAGATGGCGGTGTAGATAATTCCATGTTTATTCAGATGGCAGTGTAGATATTTCCATGTTTATACAGACAGCTGTGTAGATATTTCCATGTTTTTACAGATAGCGGTGTAGGAATTTCCATGTTTAAACAGATAGCGGTGTAGATACTTCCTTGTTTATACAGATAGCGGTGTAGATATTTCCATGTTCATAGAGATAGTGGTGAAGATACTTCCATGTTTATGCAGATAGCGGTGTAGATATTTCCATGTTTATACCGGTATCGTTGAAGTTATTCCCAAGTTTATACAGAAAGCGGTGTAGATATTAACATGTTTATACAGATAGTGGTGTAGGCATTTCCATGTTTATACAAATGGCGATGTCGATATTTCCATGTTTGTAGAGATAGCGTTGTAGATATTTCCATGTTTATAGAGATAGCAGTGCAGATATTTCGTTGTTTATACAGATATCGGTGTAGACATTTGCATGTTTATACAGATAGCGGTGTAGATATTTCCATCTTTATAGAGATAGCGTTGTAGATATTTCAATGTTTATACACGCAGTGGTGTAGATATTTCCATGTTTATAGATATAGCGGTGTAGATATTTCCATGTTTATACAGATAGCAGTGTAGATATTCCCAAGTTAATACAGATAGTGGTGTAGATAGTTCCATGTTTATAGAGATAGCGGTGTAGATATTTCCATGTTTATACACAAAGCTCTGTATATAATTCCTTGTTTATAGAGAAAGCGTTGTTGATATTTCCATGTTTATAGAGATAGCATTGTAGATATTTCCATGTTTATACAGATTGTGGTGTAGTTATTTCCAAGTTTATAGAGATAGTGGTGTAGATACTTCCATGTTTATAGAGATAGCGGTGTAGATATTTCCATGTTTATAGAGATAGTGGTGTAGCTATTTCCATGTTTATATGGATAGCGGTGTAGTTATTTCCTTCTTTATAGACATGGCGGTGTACATATTTCCATGTTTATACAGATAGCATTGTAGATATTTCCGTGGTTATACAAATAGTGGTGTAGATATTTCCATGTTTATAGAAATAGCATTGTAGATATTTACATGTTCCTACATATGGTGTTGTAGTTATTTCCATGTTTATAGAGATAGCGGTGTAAATATTTCCATGTTTATAGAGAGAGCGGTGTAAATCTTTCCATGTTTATATACATATCGGTGTAGATATTTCCTTGTTTATACAGATACCAGTGTAGATATTTCCATGTTTAAACAGATAGCGGTGTAGATATTTCCATGTTTGTAGAGGTAGCGGTATAGATATTTCCATGTTTATACAGATAGCGGTGTAGATATTTCCATGTTTATAGAGATAGCATTGTAGATATTTCCTTGTTTATACAGATAGCATCGTAGATATTTCCATGTTTATTCAGATAGTGGTGTAGATATTTCCATCTTTATACAGATAGCGGTGTAGATATTTCCATGTTCATAGAGATAGCGGTCTACATATTTCCATGTTTATAGGGATAGCGGTGTACGTATTTCCTTGTTTATACAGATTGCGGTGTAGATATTTCCAAGTTTTTAGAGATAGCGGTGTAGATATTTCCATCTTTAGAGAGGCAGCGGTGTAGATATTTCAATCTCTACAGAAATGGCGGTATAGATATTTCCGTGTTTATAGAGATGGCGGTGTAGATATTTCCATGTTTGTAAGGATGGCGGTGTAGATATTTCCATGTTTGTAGAGATATCGGTGTAGAGATTTCAATGTTTATGCAGATGGCAGAGTAGATATTTCCATCTTTATACAGATAGCGGTGTAGATATTTCATGTTTATATAGATGGCTGTCTAGATATTTCCCAGTTTATGTAGATAGCGGGGTAGATATTTCCATGTTTATACATGTAGCGGTGTAAACATTTCCATGTTTATACAGATGGCGGTGTAGATATTTCCATGTTTATAGAGATGGTGGTGTAAATATTTCCATGTTTATAGACATAGCGGTGTAGATATTTCCGTGTTTATAGAGAAGGCGGTGTAGATATTTCCATGTTTATACAGATAGCGGTGTTGATATTTCCATGTTTACACAGATGGCGGTGTAGATAATTCCATGTTTATACAGATGGCAGTGTAGATATTTCCATGTTTTTACAGATAGCGGTGTAGGTATTTCCATGTTTAAACACATAGCGGTGTAGATTCTTCCTTGTTTATACAGATAGCGGTGTAGATATTTCCATGTTCATAGAGATAGTGGTGTAGTTATTTCCATGTTTATACAGATAGCAGTGTAGATATTTCCATATTTATACCGGTATCGTTGAAGATATTCCCAAGTTTATACAGATAATGGTGTAGATGTTTCCATGTTTAAAAAGGTAGCTGTGTACATAATACCATGTTTATACAGAAAGCGGTGTAGATATTTCCGTATTTATAAAGATAGCGGTGTAGAAATTTCCACGATTATACAGATTGCGGTGTAGATATTTCCATGTTTACAGAGATAGCGGTGTAGATATTTCCATATTTGCACAGATTGCGGTGTAGATATTTCCATCTTTACACAGATATCGGTATACATATTTCCAAGTTTACACAGATAGCTGTGTAGATATTTCCATGTTTACACAGAGAGTCTTGTAGATATTTCCACCTTTATACAGATGGCAGTGTAGATATTTCCATGTTTATAAAGATAGCGGTGTAGATATTTCCATGTTTCTACAGATGGCTGTGTAGATATATCCATGGGTATAGAGATGGCAGTGTAGATCTTTTCATGTTTATACAAATGGAGGTGTAGTTATTTTCATCTTTATACAGATGGCTGTGTAGATATTTCCATGTTTTTAGAGATGGCGGTGTCGTTATTTCCATGCTTATAAAGATAGCGGTGGGGCTTTTTCCATATTTATACAGATGGCAGTGTAGATATTTCCATGTTTATAGAGATGGCTGTGTAGATATTTCCATGTGTATACAGACAGCGTTGTAGATATTTCCATGTTTACACAGATAGCGGTGTAAATATTTCCATGTTTATAAAGATAGTGGTTTAGATATCTCCATATTTATACTGATGACATTGTAGGTGCTTCTATGTTTATACAGATTGCAGTGTAGTTATTTTCAAGTTCATAGAGATAGCCATGTTGATATTTCCATGTTTATACAGATAGTGGTGTAGACATTTCCATGTTTATAGAGACGGCGGTGTAGATATTTCGTATTAATACAGATAGCCGTGTAGATATTTCCATGTTTATACAGATAGCGGTGTAGATATTTCCATGTTTACAGAGATGGCGGTGCAGATATTTCGTATTTATACAGATAGCGGTGTAGACATTTCCATGTTTATAGAGATGGCGGTGTAGATATTTCCATATTTATACAGATATCCGTGTAGATATTTCCATGTTTATACAGATTCCGGTGAGATATTTCCATGTTTACACAGATCGTGGTGTAGATATTTCCATGTTTATACAGATAGCTTTGTAGATATTTCTATGCTTATATGGATAGCGGTGTAGATATTTCCATGTTTACAGAGATAGCGTTGTAGATATTTCCATGTTTACAGAGATAGCGGTGTAGATATTTCCATATTTGCACAGATTGCGGTGTAGATATTGCCATCTTTACACAGATATCGGTGAACATATTTCCAAGTTTACACAGATAGCTGTGTAGATATTTCCATGTTTACACAGAGTGTTGTAGATATTTCCACCTTTATACAGATGGCAGTTTAGATATTTCCATGTTTATAAAGATAGCGGTGTAGATATTTCCTTGTTTCTACAGATGGCTCTGTAGATATTTCCATGGGTATAGAGATGGCAGTGTAGATCTTTTCATGTTTATACAGATGGAGGTGTAGTTATTTTCACCTTTATACAGATGAATGTGAAGATATTTCCATGTTTTTACAGATGGCGGTGTAGTTATTTCCATGCTTATACAGATAGCGGTGGGGATATTTCCATATTTATACAGATAGCAGTGTAGATATTTCCATGTTTATAGAGATGGCTGTGTTGATATTTCCATGTGTATACAGATAGCGTTGTAGATATTTCTATGTTTACACAGATAGCGGTGTAAATATTTCCATGTTTATAGAGATAGAGGTGTAGATATTTCCATGATTATACAGATAGCGGTGGAGATATTTCCATCTTTATACAGATAGCATTGTAGATATGTCCATGTTTACACAGATATCGCTGTAGATATTTCCATGTTTACACAGATAGCGGTGCGGATATTTCCATGTTTATACAGAGAGCGGTTGAGATATTTTCATGTTTATACAGATGCCGGTGTAGATATTTCCAGGTTTATACAGATAGTGGTGTAGATATTTCCATGTTTATACAGATAGCGGTGAATATATTTCCATATTTATACACATTGCGGTGTAGTTATTTCCATGTTTATAGAGATAGCGGTGTAGATATTTCCATGTTTACAGATGGCGGTGTTGATATTTCCATGTTTATACAGATAGCGGTGTGGCTATTTCCATGTTTTTACAGATGGCAGTGTATATATTTCCATGTTTATAGAGATGACTGTGTGGATATTTCCATGTTTATACAGATCGCTGTGTAGATATTTCCACGTTTATACAGATGGAGGTGTAGATATTTCCATGTTTATACAGATGGCTCTGTAGATATTTCCATGTTTTTACAGATAGCAGTGTAGAGATTACCATGTTTACACAGATAGCGGTGTAGATATTTCAATCTTTGCACAGATGGTGGTGTAGATATTTCCATCGTTACAAAGATAGTGGTGTAGATATTTCCATCTTTGCACAGATTGCGGTGTAGATATTTCCATCTTTACACAGATGGCGGTGCAGATATTTCCGTGTTTACACATATAGCAGTGTAGATATTTCCATGTTTATACAGATAGCGTTGTATATATTTGCATGTTTATACAGATAGAGGTGTAGTTATTTCCATGATTATACAGATAGCGGTGTAGACATTTCCATGTTTATACAGACAGGGGTGTAGATATTTCCATGTTTATTCAGATAGCGGTGGGGATATTTCCATGTTTATACAGATAGCCGTGGAGATATTTCCATGTTTATACAGATGGCGATGTAGATATTTCCATGTTTATACAGATAGTGCTGTAGATATATCCATGTTTATACAGATAGCGGTTTAGATATTTCCATGTTGATAGACATTGCGGTGTAGTTATTTCCATGTTTATAGAAATAGCGGTGTAGATATTTCCATGTATCTACAGATGGCTGTGTAGATATTTCCATGAGTATACAGATGGCAGTGTAGATATTTCCATTTTTATAAAGATGGAGATATAGATATTTCTCTGTTTACACAGATGACTGTGTAGATATTTCCATGTTTTTACAGATGGCAGTCTAGATATTTACATGTTTATACAGATAGCAGTGTAGATATTTCCATGTTTACAGAAATGGCTGTGTAGATATTTCCAAGTTTATACAGATGGCAGTGAAGATATTTCCATGTTTATACACATAGTGGTGTAGATATCTCCATGTTTATACAGATGATTGTTTAGATATTTCCATTTTTATGCAGATGGCGGTGTAGATATTTCCATGTTTATAGAGATAGCGGTGTAGATATTTCCAAGTTTATACAGATAGTGGTGTAGATATTTCCATGTTTATACAGATACCGGTGTAGATATTTCCATGTATATACAGATTGTGGTGTAGATATTTCCATGTTTATACAGATATTGGTGTTGGTATTTCCATGTTTATATTGATAGCGGTGTAGATATTTCCTTGTCTATACAGCTCGTGATGAAGATATTTCCATGTTTATACAGATAGCGACGTAGATATTTCCATGTATATAAATATACCCATGTAGATATTTCCATGTTTATAGAGATAGCGGTGTAGTTATTTCCATGTTTATACAATTAGCGGTGTAGATATTTCCATGTTTATACAGATTGCGGTGTAGATATTTCCATGTTTATACACATAGCCGTATAGATATTTCCATATATATACAGATAGCGGTGGAGATATTTCCATTTATATACAGAGTGCGGTGGAGATATTTCCATGTTTATTCAGATGGCGGTGTAGATATTTCCATGTTTATACAGATGGCTGTGTAGATATTTCCACGTGTATACCGATGGCAGGGTAGATATTTCCATGTTTATACAGATGGAGGTGTAGATATTTCCATGTTTATACAGATGACTGTGTAGATATTTCCATGTTTCTCCGGATGGCGGTGTGGATATTTCCATTTTTATGCAGAGAGCAGTGTGGCTATATCCATGTTTATACAGATAGCGGTGAAGATGTTTCCATGTTTATAGAGAGGGCAGCGTAGATATTTTCATGTTTATACAGATGTCTTGGTAGATATTTCCATGTTTATAGAGATCGCCGTGTTGATATTTCCAAATTTATACAGATAGTGGTGTAGATATTTCCATGTTTATACTGATGACATTCTACTTGCTTCCATGTTTATACAGATTGCGGTGTAGGTATTTTCATGTTTATAGAGATAGCCATGTTGATATTTCCATGTTTATACAGATAGCGGTGTAGACATTTCCATGTTCAAAGAGATGGTGGTGTAGATATTTCCATATTTATACAGATAGCCGTGTAGATATTTCCATGTTTATACAGATAGCGGTGTAGATATTTCCATGTTTATACAGATTCCGGTGAGATAATTCCATGTTTACACAGATCGTGGTGTAGATATTTCCATGTTTATACAGATAGCTTTGTAGATATTTCTATGCTTATATGGATAGCGGTGTAGATATTTCCATGTTTACAGAGATAGCGGTGCAGATATTTCCATGTGTATACAGATAGCGTTGTAGATATTTCCATGTTTACACAGATAGCGGTGGAGATATTTCCATGTTTATACAGACAGCAATGTAGATATTTCCATGTTTATACAGACAGCGGTGTTGATCTTTCCATGTTTATAGAGATAGCATTGTAGATATGTCCATGTTTACACAGATATCACTGTAGATATTTCCATGTTTATACAGATAGCGGCGGGGATATTTCCATGTTTATACAGAGAGCGGTGGAGATATTTCCATGTTTATACAGATGGCGGTATATGTATTTCCAGGTTTATACAGATAGTGATGTAGATATTTCCATGTTTATACAGATAGCGGTGTAGATATTTCCATGTTTATACACATTGCGGTGTAGTTATTTCCATGTTTATAGAGATAGCGGTGTAGATATTTCCATGTTTACAGATGGCAGTGTGGATATTTCCATGTTTATACAGATAGTGGTGTGGCTATTTCCATGTTTATACAGATAGCAGTGTAGATATTTCCATGTTTATAGAGATGACTGTGTGGATATTTCCATGTTTAAACAGAGGGCTGTGTACATATTTCCATGTGTATGCAGATGGCAGTGTAGATATTTCCACGTTTATACAGATGGAGGTGTAGATATTTCCACGTTTATACAGATGGCTCTGTAGATATTTCCATGTTTTTACAGATAGCAGTGTATAGATTGCCATGTTTACACAGATAGCGGTGTAGATATTTCAATCTTTGCACAGATGGTGGTGAAGGTATTTCCATCTTTACACAGATAGTGGTGTAGATATTTCCATCTTTGCACAGCTTGCGGTGTAGATATTTCCATCTTTACTCAGATAGCGGTGCAGATATTTCCATGTTTACACATATAGCGGTGTAGATATGTCCATGTTTAAACAGATAGCGCTGTATATATTTGCATGTTTATACAGATTACTCTGTAGATATTTTCATATTTTTACAGATGGCGTTGTAGATATTTCCATGTTTCTACAGATAGCGGTGTGACTCTTTCCATGTTTATACCGATAGCGGTGTAGATATTTCCACGTTTATAGAGATGACTGTGTAGATATTTCCATGTTTATACAGATGGCCGTGTAGATATTTCCATGTTTATAGAGATAGCAATGTAGATATTTCCATGTTTATACAGATGGCTGTGTAGATATTGCCATGTGTGTACAGACGGCGGTGTAGATATTTCCATGTTTATACAGATAGCGGTGTAGATATTTCCATGTTTATACAGATAGCGGTGCAGTTATTTCCATGTTTTTACAGATAGCGGTGTAGATATTTCCATGTTTATACAGATTGCGGAGTACATATTTCCATGTTTATAGAGATAGCTGTGTAGATATTTCCATGTTTATGCAGTTGGCTGTGTAGATATTTCCGTGTGTATACAGATGGTAGTGTAGATATTTCCATGTATATACAGATGGGGGTGTAGATAATTCCATGTATATACATATGACTGTGTAGATATTTCCATGTTTTTACAGATGGCGGTGTAGATATTTCCATGTTTATACAGATAGCGGTGTGGCTATTTCCATGTTTATAGAGATAGCGGTGAAGATATTTCCAGGTTTATAGAGAATGCGGTGTAGATATTTCCATGTTTATACAGATGGCGTTGTAGATATTTCCATATTTATACAGATGTGTAGATATTTCCATGTTTATACAGATTACCGTGTAGGTATTTCCATGTTTATACAGATGGAGGTGTAGATATTTCCATGTTTATAGAGAAGTCTGTGTAGATATTTCCATGTTTATACAGATGGCAGTGTAGTTAATTCCATGTTTATACAGATAGTAGTGTAGATATTTCCATGTTTATACAGATGAGTGTGTAGGTATTTCCATGTTTATACAGATGGCGGTGTAGATATTTCCATGTTCATAGAGATGGCGGTGTAGAGATTTCCATATTTATACAAATAGCCGTGTAGATATTTCCATGTTTATAGAGATAGCGGTGTAGATATTCCCATTTATACACAAACAGCGGTGCAGATATTTCCATGTTTACAGATACCGATGTAGATATTTCCATCTTTGCACAGATGGCGGTGTAGATATTCCCCACTTTACACAGATAGCGTTGTAGCTGTTTCCATGTTTACGCAGATAACTGTGTGTATATTTCCATGTTTACACAGATAGCATTGTAGATTTTCCATGTTTATACAGATAGCGCTGTAGATTTTTCCAAGTTTATACGGACAGCGTTGTGTATTTTCCATGTTTATAGGGATAACGGAGTAGATATTCCATGTTTATACATATAGCAGTGTAGTCATTTCCATGTTTTTGCAGAGAGCGGTGTAGACATTTCCAAGTTTACAGAGATATCGGTGTAGATATTTCCATGTTTATACATATACCGGTGTAGATATTTCCATGTTTATACATACGGCGGTGTAGATATTTCCATGTTTAAAGAAATGGCGGTGTAGGTATTTCCATGTTTATAGAGATAGTGGTGGAGATATTTCCATGTATATACAGAGAGCAATGTAGATATTCCCATGTTTATACAGATAGCGGTGTTGGTATTTCCATGTTTATACAGATAGCGGTGTAGATATTTCCATGTTTATACAGCTTACGGTGTAGATATTTCCAACTTTATTCAGATGGCAGTGTAGATAATTCCATGTTTATACAGAGAGTGGTTTAGATATTTCTGTGTTGATACAGATTACGGTGTAGATATTTCCATGTTTCTGGAGATGACGGTGTAGATATTTTCATGTTTATACAGATGCCGGTGTAGATATTTCCATTTTTATAGAGATTGCGGTTAAGTTATTTCCATGTTTATAGACATAGAAGCGTAGGTGTTTCTATGTTTATAGAGATAGCGGTGTAGATATTTCCATGTTTATACAGATGGCTGTGTGGATATTTCCATGTGTATACAGATCGCAGTGAGGATATTTCCATGTATAAAGATATGGTGGTGTAGATATTTCCATGTTTATACAAATGACTGTGTAGATATTTGCATGTTTATACAGATGGCGGTGTAGATATTTCCATGTTTATGCAGATGGCGGTGTAGATATTTCCAAGTTTATAGAACGGCGGTGTAGATATTTCCATGTTTATAGAGATAGCGGTGTAGATATTTCCATGTTCATAGAGATAGCGGTGTAGGTATTTCCATGTTTATAGTGATAACGGTGTAGATATTTCCATGTTTATACAGATAGTGGGGTAGATATTTCTATGTTTATACAGATGACCTTGTAGGTATTTCCCTGTTTATACAGATGGCGGTGTAGATATTTCCATGTGTGTAGAGATAGCCATGTAGATATTTCCATGTTTATAGAGATAGCGGTGTAGTTATTTGCATGTTTATACAGATGGCTGTGTAGGTGTTTCCATGTTTATACATATGGAAGTGTAGATATTTCCATGTTTACACAGATGGAGGTGTAAGTATTTCCATGATTATACAGATGACTCTGTAGATATTTTCATGTTTTCACAGATGGTGGTGTAGATATTTCCATGTTTATGCAGATAGCGGTGTGATTATTTCCATGTTTATACAGATAGCAGTGTAGATATTTCCATGTTTATAGAAATGGCTGTGTAGATATTTCCATGTTTATACAGATTGCAGTGTAGATATTTCCATGTTTATTCAGATATTGATGTAGCTATTTCCATGTTTATACAGATGACTGTGTAGGTGTTTCCATGTTTTTACAGATGGCGGTGTAGATATTTCCATGTTTATACAGATAGCAGTGTAGATATTACCATGTTTACACATATAGCGGTTTAGATATTTCCATCATTGCACAGATTGTGGTGTAGATATTTGCATCTTTAGACAGATAGAGGTGTAGGTATTTCCATTTTTGCATAGATTGCGGTGTAGATATTTCCATCTTTACACAGATAGTGGTGCAGATATTTCAATGTTTACACAGATAGCGGTGAAGATATTTCCATGTTTACACAGATAGCATTGTAGATATTTGCATGTTTGTAGAGATAGCGGTGTAGATATTTCCATGTTTATACAGATAGCGGAGTAGATGTTTCCATGTTTAAAGAGATAGCAGCGTAGGTATTTCCATGTTTATGCCGATAGCATTGAAGATATTTCCATGTTTATACAGATCATGGTGTAGATATTTCCATGTGTATAGAGATAGCTGTGTAGATATTTCCATATTTATACAGACAGCGGTGTAGATATTTCCATGTTTCTACAGATAGCGGTGTAGATATTGCCATGTTTTTACAGATCGTGGTGTAGATATTTCCATGTTTATGCAGATAGCAGTGTAGATATTTCCATGTTTATACAGACAGCGGTGTAAATATTTCCATGTTTACAGAGTTAGCTGTGTAGATATTTCCATATTTTCACTGATTGCGGTGTAGATATATCCATCTTTACACAGATAGTGGTGTACATATTTCCAGCTTCACACAGATAGCTGTTTAGATATTTCCACGTTTACACTGACAGTGTTGTAGATATTCCCATATTTATACAGATAGCGGTGTAGACATTTCCATGTTTATAAAGATAGCGGTGTTGGTATTTCCATATTTATACAAATGGCGGTGGAGCTATTTCCATGTTTATACAGACAGCGATGTAGATATTTTCATGTTTTTACACACAGCGGTGTAGATATTTCCATGTTTAAAGAGATGGCGGTGTAGATATTTCCATGTTTATACAGATAGCTCTGCAGTTATTTCCATGTTTATACAGATATCGGTGAAGATATTACCATGTTTATACAGAACGCGGTGCAGTTATTTCCATGTTTTTACAGATAGCGGTGTAGATATTTCCATGTTTATACAGATTGTGGTGTACGTATTTCCATGTTTATAGAGATAGCTGTGTAGATATTTCCATGTTTATTCAGTTGGCTGTGTAGATATTTCCATGTTTATACAGATGGCAGTGTAGATATTTCCATGTATATACAGATGGAGGTGTAGATATTTCCATGTATATACATATGACTGTGTAGATATTTCCATGTTTTTACAAATGGCGGTGTAGATATTTCCATGTTTATACAGATAGCGGTGTAGCTATTTCCATGTTTATACAGATGGAGGTTTAGATATTTCCATGTTTATAGAGATGTGTGTGTAGATATTTCCATGTTTATACAGGTGGCAATGTAGTTATTTCCATGTTTATACAGATAGTAATGTAGATATTTCCATGTTTATACAGATGGCGGTGTAGATATTTCCATGTTTATAGAGATAGCCCTGTAGATATTTCCATGTTTATTCAGATAGCGATGTAGTCATTTCCCAGTTTATAGAGATAGCTGTGTAGATATTTCCATATTTATACAGACAGCGGTGTAGATATTTCCATGTTTATACAGATAGCAGTGTAGATATTTCCATATTTGCACTGATTGGGGTGTAGTTGTATCCATCTTTACACAGATAGCGGTGTACATATTTCCAACTTTACACAGATAGCTCTTTAGATATTTCCACGTTTACACAGACAGTTTTGTAGATATTTCCATATTTATAAAGAGAGCGGTGTAGATATTTCCATGTTTACAAAGATAGCGGTGTAGATATTTCCATTTTTATACAAATGGCGGTGGAGATATTTCCATGTTTATACAGACAGCAATGTAGATATTTCCATGTTTATACAGACAGCGGTGTGGATATTTCCATGTTCATACAGATAGCGGTGTATATATTTCCATGTTCATACAGATAGCGGTGTAGATATTTCCATGTTTATAGAGATAGCTGTGTAGATATTTACATGTTTATACCGATAGCAGTGGAGATATTTCCATGTTTATACAGATAGCGGTGTAGATATTGAAATGTTTATACAGATGGTGGTGTAGATATTTACAAGTTTATACAGATAGCGGTGCACATATATCCATGTATATACAGAGAGCGGTGTAGATATTTCCATGTTTATACAGATGGCTGTGTAGACATTTCCATGTTTATAGAGATAGCGGTGTAGATATTTCCAAATTTATACAGGTAGTGGTGTAGATATTTCCATTATTATAAAGATACCGGTGTAGATATTTCCATGTTTATATAGATAGCGTTGGAGATATTTCCCTGTTTATACAGATAGCGATGTAGGTATTTCCATGTTTATACAGATAGCGATGTAGCAATTTCCATGTTTATACAGATAGCGGTGTAGATATTTCCATGTTTATACAGATAGCGGTGTAGATATTTCCATGTTTAAAGAGATGGCAGTGGAGATATTTCCATGTTTATACAGGTAGCAGTGGAGATATTTCCATGTTTATACAGATGGCCGTGGAGATATTTCCAAGTTTATACAGATAGCGGTGTAGATATTTCCATGTTTATAGAGATAGCGGTGTAGATATTTCCATGTTTATACAGATAGCGGTGTAGATATTTCCACGTTTGTAAGAGATAGCGGTGTAGATATTTCCATATTTATACAGATAGCGGTGTAGATATTTCCATGTTTATACAGATGGCGGTGTATGTATTTCCATGTTTATACAGATGGCGGTGTAGATATTTCCGTGTTTATACAGGTGGCAGTGTAGATATTTCCATGTTTATAGGGATAGCGGTGTAGATATTTCCATGTTTACAGAGATACCGGTGTAGATATTTCCATCTTTGCGTAGATTGCGGTTTAGGTATTGCCATCTTTACACAGATAGCGGTGTAGATATTTCCAAGTTTACACAGATTGCAGTGTAGATATTTCCATGTTTACACAGATACCATTGTAGGTATTTCCATGTTTCTACAGGTAGCGGCGTAGATATTTCCTTGTTGATACAGATAACGGTGAAGATATTTCCAGGTTTATACAGATCGCGGTGGAGATATTTCCACGGTTATAAAGATTGTGATATAGGTATTTCCACGTTTATACAGATAGCGTTGAAGATGTTTCCACTTTTATACAGATAGCGGAGTAGATATTTCCGTGTTTATACAGATAGCGGTGTAGATATTTCCACGTTTTACAGATAGCGGTGTAGATATTTCCATGTTTATACAGATGGCGGTGTAGATAATTCCATGTTGATACGGATGGTGTTGTAGATATATCGTTGTTTATACAGATAGCGGTGTAGATATTTCCATGTTTATACAGATAGCGGTGTAGATATTTCCATGTTTAAAGAGATGGCCGTGGAGATATTTGCATGTTTATACAGGTAGCTGTGGTGATATTTCCATGTTTATACAGATGGCCGTGGAGATATTTCCAAGTTTATACAGATAGCGTTTGAGATATTTCCATGTTTATATGGATAGCGGTGTAGATATTTCCATGTTTATACAGATAGCGGTGTAGGTATTTCCATGTTTATACGGATAGCATTATAGATATTTCCAAGTTTATACAGATAGCGGTGTAGATATTTCCATGTTTATAGAGATGGCTGTGTAGATATATTCATGTTTCTACCGATAGCAGTGGAGGTATTTCCATGTTTATACAGATAGCGGTGTAGATATTTAAATGTTTATACAGATGGTGGTGTAGATATTTCCAAGTTTATACAGATAGCGGTGCACATATATCCATGTATACACAGATAGCGGTGTAGATATTTCCATGTTTATACAGATGGCTGTGTAGATATTTCCAAGTTTATACAGACGGCTGTGTAGACATTTCTATGTTTATAGAGATAGCGGTGGGGATATTTCCATGTTCATACAGATAGCAGTGGAGACATTTCCATGTTTACACAGATGGTGTTGTAGATATTTCCAGGTTTATAAAGATAGTGGCGTAGATAACTACATGTTTATACAGATAGCGGTGATGGTATTTCCATGTTTATGCAGATTGCGGTGCAGGTATTTCCATGTTTATAGAGATAGCGATGTAGATATTTCCATGTTTCTGCAGTTGGCTCTGTAGGTATTTCCATGTGTATACAGATGGCAGTGTAGATATTTCCATGTATATACAGATGGAGGTGTAGATATTTCCATGTATATACATATGACTGTGTAGATATTTCCATGTTTTTACAAATGGCGGTGTAGATATTTCCATGTTTATACAGATAGCGGTGTGGCTATTTCCATGTTTATACAGATAGCGATGAAGATATTTCCAGGTTTATAGAGATGGCAGTGTAGATATTTCCATGTTTATACAGATAGTTGTGCAGATATTTCCATGTTTATACAGATTACCGTGTAGGTATTTCCATGTTTATACAGATGGCGGTGTAGATATTTCCATGTTTATAGGATAGCCCTGCAGATATTTCCATGTTTATACAGATAACGGTGTAGACATCTAAATGTTTATGGAGATAGCGGTGTAGATATTTCCATATTTATACAGATAGCGGTGTAGATATTTCCATGTTTATTCAGATAGCGGTGTAGATATTTCCATGTATATACAGATCGTGCTGTAGATATTTCCATGTTTACACAGATAGCGGTGTAGATATTTCCGTGTTTATATAGATAGTGGTGTAGATATTTCCATGTTTACAAAGATAGTGGTGTAGATATTTCCATATTTGCAAAGACTGCTGTGTAGATATATCCATCTTTACACAGATAGCGGTGTACATATTTCCAACTTTACACAGACACCTGTGTTGATATTTCCATGTTTACACAGACAGTGTTGTAGATATTTCCATGTTTACAGATAGCGGTGTAGATATTTCCATGTTTATAAAGATAGCGGTGTATATATTTCCATGTTTATACAGATAGCGGTGGTGATATTTCCATGTTTATACAGATAGCGATGGAGATATTTCCATGTTTATACCGATAGCGGTGTTGATATTTCCATGTTTATACCGATAGTGGTGTAGATATTTCCATGTTTATACAGATAGCAGTGTAGATATTACCATGTTTATACAGATGGAGGTGTAGATATTTCCCTGTATATACATATGACTGTGTAGATATTTCCATGTTTAAACAGATGGCGGTGTAGATATTTCCATGTTTATACAGATACCGGTGTAGATATTTCCATGTTTATAAAGATTGTGTTGTAGATATTTCCATTTTTATACAGATTTTGGTGTTGGTATTTCCATGTTTATATTGATAGCGGTGTAGATATTTCCTAGTTTATACAGCTTGCGGTGAAGATATTTCCATGTTTATACAGATAGCGATGTAGATATTTCCAAGTATATAAATATACCCGTGTAGATATTTCCATGTTTATAGAGATCACGGTGTAGATATTTCCATGTTTATACAGATTGCGGTGTAGATATTTCCATGTTTATACAGATAGCCGTGTACTTATTTCAATGTTTATACAGATAGCGGTGTAGATATTTCCATATATATACAGATAGCGGTGGAGATATTTCCATGTTTATTCAGATGGCGGTGTAGATATATCCAAGTTTATACAGATAGCGGTGCAGATATTTCTGTGTTTATTCAGATAGCGGTGTATATATTTCCATGTTTATACAGATGGCTGTGTAGATATTTCCATGTTTTTACAGATGGCGGTGTAGATATTTCCATGTGTATACAGACGGCAGGGTAGATATTTCCATGTTTATACGGATGGAGGTGTAGATATTTCCATGTTTATACAGATGACTGTGTAGATATTTCCATGTTTTTCCGGATAGCGGTGTAGATATTTCCATTTTTATACAGAGAGCGGTGTGGCTATATCCATGTTTATACAGATAGCTGTGAAGATGTTTCCATGTTCATAGAGAGGGCTGTGTAGATATTTTCATGTGTATACTGATGGTTTGACAGATCGTGGTGTAGGTATTTCCATGTTTATACGGATAGCTTTGTAGATATTTCTATGCTTATTTGGATAGCGGTGTAGATATTTCCATGTTTACAGAGATAGCGGTGTAGATATTTCCATATTTGCACAGATTGCGGTGTAGATATTTCCATCTCTACACAGATATCGGTGTACATATTTCCAAGTTTACACAGATAGCTGTGTAGATATTTCCATGTTTACACAGATAGTGTTGTTATTTCCACCTTTATACAGATGGCAGTGTAGATATTTCCATGTTTATACAGATAGCGGTGTAGATATTTCCATGTTTCTACAGATGGCTGTGTAGATATTTCCATGTGTATAGAGATGGCAGTGTAGATATTTCCATGTTTATACAGATGGAGGTGTAGTTATTTTCATCTTTATACAGATGACTGTGTAGATATTTCCATGTTTTTTTTCAGATGGCGGTGTAGTTATTTCCACGCTTATACTGATAGCGGTAGGGCTATTTCCATATTTATAGAGATAGCAGTGTAGATATTTCCATGTTTATAGAGATGGCTGTGTAAATATTTCGTGTTTACACACATGGCAGTGTAGATATTTCCTTGTTTATACAGATAGTGGTGTAGATATTTCAATGTTTATACAGTTGACGGTGTAGGTACTTTCATGTTTATACAGATGGCGGTGTAGATATTTCCATGTTTATAGAGATAGCGGTGTAGATATTTCCAAGTTTATACAGATAGCGGTGTAGATATTTCCATGTTTATGCAGATAGCGTTATATATATTTCCATGTTTATAGAGATAGCGGTGGAGATATTTCCATGTTTGTACAGATGGCGGTGTAGATATTTCCATGATTATAGAGATAGCGGTGTAGATATTTCCAAGTTTATACAGATAGTGGTGTAGATATTTGCATGTTTGTACTGATAGCTGCGTAAATATTTCCATGTTTATACAGATTGCGGTGTAGGTATGCCCATGTTTACACGGATAGCGGTGTAGATATTTCCAAGTTTATACAGATGGCAGTGTAGATATTTCCATGTTTATACAGGTGGAGGTGTAGATATTTCCATGTTTATACTGATTACTCTGTAGATATTTTCATATTTTTACAGATGGCGGTGTAGATATTTCCATGTTTCCACAGATAGCGGTGTGGCTATTTCCATGTTTATTCCGATAGCGGTGTAGATATTTCCACGTTTATAGAGATGAGTGTGTAGATATTTCCATGTTTATACACATGGCAGTGTAGATATTTCTATGTCTATTCAGATATTGGTGTAGATATTTCCATGTTTATACAGATGACTCTGCAGATATTTCCATGTTTATACAGATGGCCATGGAGATATTTCCATATTTATAGAGATAGCCATGTAGATATTTCCATGTTTATACAGATAGTGGTGTAGATATTTCTATGTTTATACAGATGACCGAGTAGGTATTTCCATGTTTATTGAGATGGCGGTGTAGATATTTCCATGTTCATAGAGATAGCTATGTAGATATTTCCATGTTTATACAGATATTGTTGTTGATATTTCCATGTTTATGCAGATAGCGGTGTAAATATTTCCATGTTTATAAAGATAGTGGTGTAGATATTTCCATGCTTATACAGACAGCGATGTAGATATTTCCATGTTTATACAGACAGCGGTGAAGTTCTTTCCATGTTTATACAGATAGCGTTGTAGTTATTTCCATGCTTACACAGATAGCGGTGCAGATATTTCCATGTTTATACAGATAGCGGTGTAGATGTTTCCATGTTTATACAGATTGCGGTGTAGATATTTCCATGTTTACAGAGATAGCGGTGTAGATATTGCCAACTTTATACAGATGGCTGTGTAGATATTTCCATGTGTATACAGATGGAAGCGTAGATATTTCCATGTTTACAGAGATGGAGGTGTAGATATTACCATGTTTATACACATAGCGGTATAGATATTTCCATGTTTACACAGATAGTGTTGTAGATATTTCCATGTTTATACAGATAGCGCTGTAGTTATTTCCATGTTTATACAGATAGCGGTGTAGATATTTCCATGTTTATAGAGATAGCGGTGGAGCTATTTCCTTGTTTGTACAAATAACGATGTACATAATTTCATGTTTATACAGATTGCGATGTAGGTATTTCCATGTTTATACAGATAGCGGTGTAGATATTTCCATGTTTACACAGATAGCAGTGTAGATATTTCCATGTTTAATCAGATAGCGGTGGAGATATTTCCATGATTATACAGATGGCGGTGTAGATATTTCCAAGTTTATACAGATAGCAGTGTAGATATTTCCATGTTTATAAAGATAACGGTGTAGATATTTCTGGGTTTATAGAGATATCAGTGGAGATATTTTAATGTCTATTCAGATAGCGATGTAGATATTTCCATGTTTACACAGATGGTGGTGTAGATATTTCCAAGTTTATACAGATAGCGGTGTAGGTATTTCGATGTTCACAGATAAAGGTGAAGTTATTTCCGTGTCTATACAGATAGCGGTGTAGGTATTTCCAGGTTTATAGGGATAGCATTGTAGATATTTCCTTGTTTATAGCGATGTAGATATTTCCATGTTTACACAGATGAATGTGTAGATATTTCCATGTTTTTACAGATGGCGGTGTAGATATTTCCATGTTCATACAGATAGCAGTGTAGATATTACCCTGATAACACAGATATCAGTGTAGATATCTCCACATTTGCACAGATTGCGGTGTATTTATTTCCATCTTTACACAGATTGCGGTGTAGATATTTCCATGTTTACACAGATAGCGTTGTAGATATTTGCATGTTTATAAAGATAGCGATGTAGATATTTCCATGTTTACACAGATAGCGGTGTAGATGTTTCCATGTTTAAACAGATAGCCGTGTAGATATTTCCATGTTTATACAGATAGCGATGTAGATATTTCCATGGTTATAGAGATGGCTGTGTAGATACTTCCATGTTTATACAGATGGTTGTGTACACATTTCCATGTTTATACAGATGGCAGTGTAGATATTTCCATGTTTATACAGATAGCGGTGTAGATTTTTCCATGTTTATACATATAGCGGTGTAGATATTTCCATGTTTATACAGATCTTGGTGTAGATTTTTCCATGTTTATACTGATAGCGGTGTAGATATTTCCATATTTATAAAGATAGCGGTATAGATATTTCCATGTTCACAGAGTCAGCGGTGTATGTATTTCCGTATTTGCACAGATTTCGGTGTAGATATTTCCATCATTACACAGATAGCGGTGTACATATTTCTATGTTTACACAGATAGCTGTGTAGATATTTCCATGTTTACACAGATAGTGCTGTAGATATGTCCATGTTTATACAGATAGCGTTGGAGATATTTCCTTCTTTATACAGATAGCGGTGTAGGTATTTCCATGTTTATAGAGATAGCGGTGTAGGTATTTCCATGTTTATACAGATAGCGGTGGGGATATTTCCATGTTTATACAGACAGCTGTGGAGATATTTCCATGTTTATACACATGGCGGTGTAGATATTTCCAGATTTATACAGATGGTGGTGTAGATTTTCCATGTTTATACAGATAGCGGTGTAGATATTTCCATGTTTATACAGTTTGCGGTGTAGGTATTTCCATGTTTATACAGATAGCGATGTAGATATTTCCATGTTTCTACAGATGGCTGTGTAGATATTTCCATGGGTATACAGATAGCTGTGTAGATATTTACATGTGTATACAGATGGGAGTGTAGGTATTTCCATGTTTATACAGATGGCGGTATAGATATTTCCATGATTATACAGATAGTGATGTAAATATATCCATGTTTATACAGATAGCGGTGTAGATATTTCCATGTTGATACAGATTGCGGTGTAGCTATTTCCATGTTTATAGACATAGCGGTGTACATATTTCCGTGTATCTACAGATGGCTGTGTTTATATTTCCATGAGTAAACAGATGGCAGTGTAGATATTTCCATGGTTATAAGCATGGTGGTGTAGGTATTTCGCTGTTTATAGAGATGACTGTGTATATATTTCCATGTTTTTGCAGATGGCGGTCTAGATATTTGCATGTTTATACAGATAGCAGTGTAGATATTTCCATGTTTATAGAAATTGCTGTGTAGATATTTCCAAGTTTATACAGATTGCAGTGAAGTTATTTCCATGTTTATACACATAGTGGTGTCATATTTTCATGTTTATACAGATGACTGTTGAGATATTTCCATTTTTATGCAGATGGCGGTGTAGATATTTCCATGTTTATAGGGATAGCGGTGTAGATATTTCCAAGTTTATACAGATAGTGGAGTAGATATTTCCATGTTTGTACAGATAGCTGTGTAGATATTTCCTTGTTTATGCAGATTGCGGTGTAGGTATTTCCATGTTTACAGAGATAGCGGTGTAGGTATTTCCAGGTTTAAACAGATGGCTGTGTAGATATTTCCATGTGTATACAGGTGGCAGTGTAGATATTTCCATGTTTATCCAGATTGAGGTGTAGATATTTCCATGTTTACACAGATTACTCTGTAGGTATTTTCATATTTTTACACATGGCGGTGTAGATATTTCCATGTGTATACAGATGTAAGTGTAGATATTTCCCTGTTTATAAAGATGGACGTGTAGATATTTCCATGTTTTTACAGATAGCATTGTAGATATTTCCACCATTATACAGATAGCGGTGTAGATATTTCCACATTTATACAGATAGCGTTGTATATATTTCCATGTTTATACAGATAGCGGTGTAGATATTTCCATTTTTATAGAGATAGCGGTGTAGATATTTCCATGTTTATACAGATAGCCGTGGGGATATTTCCATGTTTATGCAGATAGCGGTGGAGATATTTCCATGTTTATACAGGTGGCGGTGTAGATATTTCCAAGTTTATGCAGATAGTGGTGTAGATATTTCCATGTTTATACAGATAGTGGAGTAGATATTTCCATGTTTATACAGATAGCGGTGTAGATATTTCCATGTTTACACAGATAGTGTTGTAGATATTTCCATGTGTATGCAGATTGCAGTGTAGATATTTGCAAGTTTATGCAGATGTAGGTGTAGATATTTCCATGTTTATACAGATGACTGTGTAGATATTTCCATGTTTTTACAGATGGTGGTGTAGAGATGTCCATGTTTATACAGATAGTACTGTAGATATTACCCTGTTTACACAGATAGCGGTGTAGATATTTCCATGTTTACAGAGATAGCGGTGTAGATATTTCCATATTTGCACAGATTGTGGCGTAGATATTTCCACCTTTACACAGATAGCGGTGTTCATATTTCCATGTTTACACTGATAGCTGTGCAGATATTTCCATATTTGCACAGATTGTGGTGTAGATATTTCCATCTTTACACAGATAGCGGTGTACATATTTCCATGTTTACACTGATAGCTGTGTAGATATTTCCATCTTTACACAGAGAGTGTTGTAGATATTTCCATGTTTATACAGATAGCGGTTGAGATATTTCCATGTTTATAAAGGTAGCGGTGTAGATATTTCCATGTTCATAGAGATAGCCATGTAGATATTTCCATGTTTATAGAGATAGTGTTGTTGTTATTTCCATGTTCATGCAGATAGCGGTGTAAATATTTCCATGTTTATACAGATAGCGGTGTAGTTATTTCTATGTTTATAAGAGATAGCGGTGTAGATATTTCCATATTTATACAGATAGCGGTGTAGATATTTCCATGTTTATACAGATGGCAGAGTAGATATTTCCATGTTTATATAGATGGCGGTGTAGATATTTCCGTGTTTATGCAGGTGGCAGTGTAGATATTTCCATGTTTATAGAGATAGCGGTGTAGGTATTTCCATGTTGACAGAGATACCGGTGTAGATATTTCCATCTTTGCGCAGATTGTGGTGTAGATATTGCCATCTTTTCACAGATAGCGGTTTAGATATTTCCAAGTTTACACAGATAGCTGAGAAGATATTTCCATGTTTACACAGATAGCATTGTTGATATTTCCATATTTCTACAGATAGCTGTGTAGATATTTACATATTGATACAGATAGCGGTGTAGATATTTCCAGGTTTATACAGATAGCGGTGGAGATATTTTCACGATTATACAGATAGCGTTGAAGATATTTCCACGTTTATACAAATAGCGGGTAGATATTTCCTTATTTATACAGATAGCGGTGTAGACATTTCCACATTTTACAGATAGCGGTGTAGATATTTCCATCTTTATACAGATAGCGGTGTAGATATATCCATGTTTAAACAGATGGCGGTGTAGATATTTCCATGTTAATAGAGATGGCTGTGTAGATATTTCCTAGTTTACACAGATAGCGGTGTAGATATTTCCATGTTTATACAGATAGCGGTGTAGTTATTTCCATTTTTATACAGATAGCGGTGTAGATATTTCCATGTTTATAGAGATAGTGGTGTAGACATTTCCACATTTTACAGATAGCGGTGTAGATATTTCCATCTTTATACAGATAGCGGTGTAGATATATCCATGTTTAAACAGATGGCGGTGTAGATATTTCCATGTTAATACAGATGGCTGTGTAGATATTTCCTAGTTTACACAGATAGCGGTGTAGATATTTCCATGTTTATACAGATAGCGGTGTAGTTATTTCCATTTTTATACAGATAGCGGTGTAGATATTTCCATGTTTATAGAGATAGTGGTGTAGATATCTCCATGTTTATAAAGATAGCGGTGTAGATATTTCCATGTTTATACTGATAGCCGTGTAGATATTGCCATGTTGATTCAGATGGCGGTGTAGATATTTCCTTGTTTATACAGAGATCGGTGTAGATATTTCCATGTTTATACAGATAGCCGTGTAGATATTGCCATGTTTACAGAGATGAAGGTGTAATTATTTCCATGTTTGCACAGATTGCAGTTCAGATATTTCCATCTTTACACAGATAGCTCTGTAGATGTTTCCAAATTTACACACATAGCTGTGAAGATATTTCCATGTGTATACAGATGTAAGTGTAGATATTTCCATGTTTATAAAGATGGACGTGTAGAAATTTCCATCTTTATACAGATAGCAGTGTAGATATTTCCATGTTTATACAGATGGCGGTGTAGGTAATTCCATGTTAAATCAGATGGCGGTGTAGATATTTCCTTGTTTATACAGTTAGCGGTGTAGATATTTCCAAGTTTATACAAATAGCGGTGTAGATATTTCCATGTTTATAGAGATAGCTGTGTAGATATTTCCATATTTATAAAGACAGCGGTGCAGATATTTCCATGTTTATACAGATAGCGTTGTAGATATTGCCATGTTTATACAGATGGCGGTGTAGATAATTCCATGTTAATACAGATGGCGGTGTAGATATTTCCTTCTTTATACAGATAGCGGTGTAGATATTTCCATCTTTATACAGATAGCGATGTAGATATTTCCTTGTTCATACAGATAGCGGTGTAGATATTTCCATGTTTATACAGATAGCAGTGTAGATATTTCCATATTTATAAAGATAGCGGTGTAGTTATTTCCATGTTTGTACAGATAGCAGTGTAGATATTGCCATGTGTATACAGATGGCGGTGTAGATATTTCCATGTTTATACAGATAGCGGTGTAGATATCTCCATGTTTACAGAGATTGCGGTGTAGATATTTCCATCTTTGCACAGTTTGCGGTGCAGATATTTCCAACTTTACACAGATAGCACTGTAGATATTTCCAAATTTACACAGATAGCTGTGTAGATATTTCCATGTTTACACAGATAGCCTTGTAGATATTTCCATGTTTATACAGATGGCGGTGTAGGTATTTTCATGTTTATAGAGATGGCTGTGTAGATATTTCCATGTTTATAGAGACTGTGGTGTAGATATTTCCATGTTTATAGAGATAGCGGTGTAGGTATTTCTATGTTTATAGAAATAACGGTGTAGATATTTCCCTGTTTATACATACAGCGGTGTAGATATGTCCATGTTTAAAGAAATGGCGGTGTACATATTTCCATGTTTATAGAGATAGTGGTGTATATATTTCCATGTATATACAGAAAGCGATGTAGATATTTCTATGTTTATACAGATAGCGGTGTTGGTATTTCCATGTTTATACAGATAGCAGTGTAGATATTTCCATGTTTATACAGCTTACGGAGTAGATATTTCCAACTTTATTCAGATGGCAGTGTAGATAATTCCATGTTAATACAGAGAGTGCTTTAGATAATTCTGTGTTTATACAGATGGCGGTGCAGATAGTTCCATGTTTCTGGAGATGACGGTGTAGATATTTCCATGTTTATAGAGATGACGGTGTAGATATTTCCATGTTTATGGAGATTGCGCTTAAGATATTTCCATGTTTATAGACATAGAAGTGTAGTTGATTCCATGTTTATAGAGATAGCGGTGTAGATATTTCCAAGTTTATACAGATGGCTGTGTAGATATTTCCATGTGTATGCAGATCGCAGTGTGAATATTTCCATGTTTATAGAGATGGTGGTGTAGATATTTCCATGTTTATAAAAATGACTGTGTAGATATTTGCATTTTTATACAGATTGTAGTGTAGATATTTCCATGTTTATGCAGATGGCGGTGTAGATATTTCCAAGTTTATAGTACGGCGGTGTAGATATTTCCATGTTTATAGAAATAGCCGTGTAGATATTTCCATGTTCATGGAGATAGCGGTGTAGGTATTTCCATGTTTACAGTGATAACGATGTAGATATTTCCATGTTTATACAGATAGTGGATTAGATATTTTCATGTTTATACAGATGGCCATGTAGGTATTTCCATGTTTATACAGATGGCGGTGTAGATATTTCCATGTGTGTAGAGATACCCATGTAGATATTTCCATGTTTATAGAGATAGAGGTGTAGTTATTTCCATGTTTATACAGATGGCTGTGTAGGCATTTCCATGTATATACAGATGGCAGTGCAGATATTTCCATGTTTATACAGATGGAGGTGTAAATATTTCCATGATTATATAGGTGACACTGTAGATATTCTCATGTTTTCACAAATGGCGGTGTACGTATTTCCATGTTTTTACAGATAGCGGTGTGATTATTTCCATGTTTATACAGATAGCAGTGTAGATATTTCCATCTTTATAGAAATGGCTGTGTAGATATTTCCATGTTTATGCAGATGGCAGTGTATATATTTCCATGTTTATTCAGATATTGATGTAGATATTTCCATGTTTATACAGATGACTGTGTAGGTATTTCCATGTTTTTACAGATGGCGTAGATATTTCCATGTTTATACAGATAGCAGTGTAGATATTACCATGTTTACACATATAGCGGTTTATATCTGTCCATCATTGCACAGATTTTGGTGTAGATATTTCCATCTTTAGACAAGTAGAGGTGTACGTATTTCCATCTTTGCACAGATTGCGGTGTAGATATTTCCATCTTTATACAGATAGCGATGTAGATATTTCCTTGTTTTTACAGATAGCGGTGTAGATATTTCCATGTTTATACAGATAGCGGTGTAGATATTTCCATATTTATAAAGATAGCGGTATAGTTATTTCCATGTTTGTACAGGTAGCAGTTTAGATATTGCCATGTGTATACAGATGGCGGTGTAGATATTTCCATGTTTATACAGATAGCGGTGTAGATATCTCCATGTTTACAGAGATTGCGGTGTAGATATTTCCATCTTTGCACAGTTTGCGGTGCAGATATTTCCAACTTTACACAGATAGCACTGTAGATATTTCCAAATTTACACAGATAGCTGTGTAGATATTTCCATGTTTACACAGATAGCCTTGTAGATATTTCCATGTTTATACAGATAGCGGTGTAGATATTTCCATGTTTATAAAGATAGCGGTGTAGATATTTCCATGTTTATTCAGATAATGGTGTAGATATTTCCAGGTTTATACAGATAGCGGTGGAGATATTTTCACGATTATACAGATAGCGTTGAAGATATTTCCACGTTTATACAAATAGCGGGTAGATATTTCCTTATTTATGCAGATAGCGGTGTAGATATTTCCACATTTTACAGATAGCGGTGTAGATATTTCCATCTTTATACAGATAGCTGTGTAGATATATCCATGTTTGTACATACAGCGGTGTAGATATTTCCATGTTTAAAGAAATGATGGTGTAGGAATTTCCATGTTTATAGAGATAGTGGTGTAGATATTTCCATGTATATACAGAGAGCGGTGT
The DNA here is from genome assembly GCF_029289425.2 of Pan paniscus. Taxonomy (NCBI): domain Eukaryota; kingdom Metazoa; phylum Chordata; class Mammalia; order Primates; family Hominidae; genus Pan; species Pan paniscus. Next base: position 5,038,904 of record NC_073268.2, on the reverse strand, counting down.
AGATATTTCCATGTTCATACAGATGGCGGTGTAGATATTTCCATGTTAATACAGACGGCGGTGTAGATATTTCCTTGTTTATACAGATAGCGGTGTAGGTATTTCCTTGTTTATACAGATAGCGGTGTAGATATTTCCATCTTTATACAGATAGCGGTGTTGGTATTTTCATGTTTACACAGATAGCGGTGTAGGTATTTCCAAGTTTACACAGCTAGCGTAGCAGATATTTTCTTGTTTATAAAGATAGCGGTGTAGATATTTCCATGTTTATACAGATGGCGGTGTAGATATTTCCATGTTTATAGAGAGCGGTGTAGATATTTCCATGTTTACACAGATGGCTGTGTAGATATTTCCATGTGTATACAGATGGCAGTGCAGATATTTCCATGTTTATAAAGACGGAGGTGTAGACATTTTCATGTTTATACAGATGAGTGTGTAGATATCAGCGTGTTTATACAGATGGCGGTGTAGATATTTCCATGTTTATGCAGATGGCGGAGTAGATATTTCCAAGTACATTGAACGGCGGTGTAGATATTTCCATGTTTATAGAGATAGCGGTGTAGATATTTCCATGTTCATAGAGATTGCGGTTTATGTATTTCCATGTTTATAGTGATAACGGCGTAGATATTTCCATGTTTATACAGATAGTGGGGTAGATATTTCAATGTTTATACAGATAGCGATGTAGATATTTCCATACTTATACAGATAGCGGTGTAAATATTTCCATGTTTATAGCGATAGTGGCATAGATATTTCAATATTTATACAGATGACTGTGTAGGTATTTCCATCTGTATGCAGATGGCAGTGTAGATATTTCCATGTTTATAAAGATGGTGGTGTAGATATTTCCATTTTTATACAGATGACTGTGTAGATATTTGCATGATTTTACAGATGGCGGTGTAGATATTTCCATGTTTATAGATATAGCGGTGTAGATATTTCCATGTTTATACAGATAGCGGTGTAGATATTTCCATGTTTATAAGAGATAGTGGTGTAGATATTTCCATATTTATACAGATAGCGGTGTAGATATTTCCATGTTCATACAGATGGCGGTGTATGTATTTCCATGTTTATACAGATGGCGGTGTAGATATTTCCGTGTTTATACAGGTGGCAGTGTAGGTATTTCCATGTTTATAGGGATAGCGGTGTAGATATTTCCATGTTTTCAGAGATACCGGTGTAGATATTCCCATCTTTGCTCAGATTGCGGTGTAGATATTTCCATCCTTACACAGATAGCGGTGTAGATATTTCCAAGTTTACACACATAGCGGTGTAGGTATTTCCATGTTTACACAGATAGCATTGTAGGTATTTCCATGTTTCTAAAGGTAGCGGTGTAGATATTTCCTTGTTGATACAGATAACGGTGTAGATATTTCCATATTTATACAGATAGCGTTGAAGATATTTCCACGTTTATACAGATAGCGGAGTAGATATTTCCACGTTTATACAGATAGCGGTGTACATATTTCCATGTTATACAGATAGCGGTGTAGATATTTCCATCTTTATACAGATGGCAGTGTAGATATTTCCATGTTTATACAGATGGCGGTGTAGATATTTCCATGTTTATGCAGATAGCGGTGTAGATATTTCCATGTTTATAGAGATTGCGGTGTATATATTTCCATGTTTATAGAGATAGCGGAGTAGATATTTCCATATTTATAAAGATAGCGGTGTAGATATTTCCATGTTTATATAGATAGCATTGTTGTTATTGCCATGTTTATACAGATGGCGGTGTAGATAATTCCATGTTAATACAGATGGCGGTGTAGATATTTCCTTCTTTATACAGATAGCGGTGTAGATATTTCCATCTTTATACAGATAGCGATGTAGATATTTCCTTGTTTATACAGATAGCGGTGTTGATATTTCCATGTTTATACAGATAGCGGTGTAGATATTTCCATATTTATAAAGATAGCGGTATAGTTATTTCCATGTTTGTACAGATAGCAGTGTAGGTATTGCCATGTGTATACAGATGGCGGTGTAGATATTTCCATGTTTATACAGATAGCGGTGTAGATATCTCCATGTTTACAGAGATTGCGGTGTAGATATTTCCATCTTTGCACAGTTTGCGGTGCAGATATTTCCAACTTTACACAGATAGCACTGTAGTTATTTCCTAATTTACACAGATAGCTGTGTAGATATTTCCATGTTTACACAGATAGCCTTTTAGATATTTCCATGTTTATACAGATGGCGGTGTAGATATTTTCATGTTTATAGAGATGGCTGTGTAGATATTTCCATGTTTATAGAGATTGTGGTGTAGATATTTCCATGTTTATAGAGATAGCGGTGTAGGTATTTCCATGTTTATAGAAATAACGGTGTAGATATTTCCATGTTTTTACATACAGCGGTGTAGTTATGTCCATGTTTAAAGAAATGGCAGTGTACGTATTTCCATGTTTATAGAGATAGTGGTGTGGATATTTCCATGTATATACAGATAGCGATGTAGATATTTCCATGTTTATACAGACAGCGGTGTTGGTATTTCCATGTTTATACAGATAGCAGTGTAGATATTTCCATGTTTATACAGCTTACGGTGTAGATATTTCCAACTTTACTCAGATGGCAGTGTAGATAATTCCATGTTTATACAGAGAGTGGTTTAGATAATTCTGTGTTTATACAGATGGCGGTGCAGATAGTTCCATGTTTCTGGAGATGACGGTGTAGATATTTTAGTGTTTATAGAGATGACGGTGTAGATATTTCCATGTTTATGGAGATTGTGGTTAAGATATTTCCATGTTTATAGACATAGAAGTGTAGGTGATTCCATGTTTATAGAGATAGCGGTGTAGATATTTCCAAGTTTATACAGATGGCTGTGTAGATATTTCCATGTGTATGCAGATCGCAGTGTGAATATTTCCATGTTTATAGAGATGTTGGTGTAGATATTTCCATGTTTATACAAATGACTGTGTAGATATTTGCATGTTTATACAGATTGCGGTGTAGATATTTCCATGTTTATGCAGATGGCAGTGTAGCTATTTCCAAGTTTATAGTACGGTGGTGTAGATATTTCCATGTTTATAGAAATAGCGGTGTAGATATTTCCATGTTCATGGAGATAGCGGTGTAGGTATTTCCATGTTTATAGTGATAACGGTGTAGATATTTCCATGTTTATACAGATAGTGGGGTAGATGTTTTCATGTTTATACAGATGACCATGTAGGTATTTCCATGTTTATACAGATGGCGGTGTAGTTATTTCCATGTGTGTAGAGATACCCATGTAGATATTTCCATGTTTATAGAGATAGCGGTGTAGTTATTTCTATGTTTATACAGATGGCTGTGTAGGCATTTCTATGTATATACAGATGGCAGTGTAGATATTTCCATGTGTATACAGATGGAGGTGTAAATATTTCCATGATTATATAGATGACACTGTAGATATTTTCATGTTTTCACAAATGGCGGTGTAGGTATTTCCATGTTTGTACAGATAGCGGTGTGATTATTTCCATGTTTATACAGATAGCAGTGTAAATATTTCCATGTTTATAGAAATGGCTGTGTAGATATTTCCATGTTTATACAGATGGCAGTGTATATATTTCCATGTTTATTCAGATATTGATGTAGATATTTCCATGTTTATACAGATGACTGTGTAGATATTTCCATGTTTTTACAGATGGCGGTGTAGATATTTCCATGTTTATACAGATAGCAGTGTAGATATTACCATGTTAACACATATAGCGGTTTAGATATTTCCATCATTGCACAGATTGTGGTGTAGATATTTCCATCTTTAGACAAGTAGAGGTGTAGGTATTTCCATCTTTGCACAGATTGCGGTGTAGATATTTCCATCTTTACACAGATAGCGGTGCAGATATTTCCATCTTTCCACAGATAGCGGTGTAGGTATTTCAATGTTTACACAGATAGCAGTGTAGATATTTCCATATTTATAAAGATAGCGGTATAGTTATTTCCATCTTTGTACAGATAGCAGTGTAGATATTGCCATGTGTATACAGATGGCGGTGTAGATATTTCCATGTTTATACAGATAGCGGTGTAGATATCTCTATGTTTACAGAGATTGCGGTGTAGATATTTCCATCTTTGCACAGTTTGTGGTGCAGATATTTCCAACTTTTCACAGATAGCACTGTAGATATTTCCAAATTTACACATATAGCTGTGTAGATATTTCCATGTTTACACAGATAACCTTGTAGATATTTCCATGTTTATACAGATGGCGGTGTACATATTTTCATGTTTATAGAGATGGCTGTGTAGATATTTCCATGTTTATAGAGATTGTGGTGTAGATATTTCCATGTTTATAGAGATAGCGGTGTAGGTATTTCCATGTTTATAGAAATAACGGTGTTGATATTTCCATGTTTATACATACAGCGGTGTAGATATGTCCATGTTTAAAGAAATGGCGGTGTACGTATTTCCATGTTTATAGAGATAGTCGTGTAGATATTTCCATGTATATACAGATAGCGATGTAGATATTTCCATGTTTATACAGATAGCGGTGTTGGTATTTCCATGTTTATACAGATTGCAGTGTAGATATTTCCATGTTTATACAACTTACGGTGTAGATATTTCCAGCTTTATTCAGATGGCAGTGTAGATAATTCCATGTTTATACAGAGAGTGGTTTAGTTAATTCTGTGTTTATACAGATGGCGGTGCAGATAGTTCCATGTTTCTGGAGATGACGGTGTAGATATTTTCACGTTTATAGAGATGACGGTGTAGATATTTCCATGTTTATGGAGATTGCGGTTAAGATATTTCCATGTTTATAGACATAGAAGTGTAGGTGATTCCATGTTTATAGATATAGCGGTGTAGATATTTCCACGTTTATACAGATGGCTGTGTAGATATTTCCATGTGTATGCAGATCGCAGTGTGAATATTTCCATGTTTAAAGAGATGGTGGTGTAGATATTTCCATGTTTATACAAATGACTGTGTAGATATTTGCATGTTTATACAGATCGCGGTGTAGATATTTCCGTGTTTATACAGATCGTGGTGAAAATATTTCCATGTTTATACAGATCGCGGTGTAGATATTTCCATGTTTATACAGATCGCGGTGTAGATATTTCTGTGTTTATACAGATAGCGGTGTAGTTATTTCCATGTTTATACAGATAGCGGTGTAGATATTTCCATGTTTATAGAGATAGCGGTGTAGTTATTTCCATGTTTATAGACATAGCGGTGTAGATATTTCCATGTTTATATAGATGGCGTTGTAGATATTTCCATGTTTATACCGATAGCGGTGTTGGTATTTCCACGTTTATACAAATAGCAATGTAGATATTTCCATGTTTATAAAGCTCGCGTTGCAGATATTTATATCTTTATACAGATGGCATTGTAGATATTTCCTTATTCACACTGATGAAGGTGTAGATGTTTCCATGTTTATACAGATGGCGGAGTAGTTAGTTCCATGTTTATGGAGATGGCAGTGTAGATATTTTCATGTTTTTAGAGATTGCGGTGTAGATATTTCCATGTATATAGAGATAGCAGTGTAGATATTTACATGTTTATACAGATGGCTGTGTAGATATTTACATGCGTATACAGATGGCATTGTAGATGTTTCCATGTTTATACACATGATTGTATAGGTATTTCCATGTTTTTACAGATGGCAGTGCAGATATTACCATGTTTATAGAGATAGCGGTGTAGATATTTCCGTGTTTGTACAGATGTCGGTGTTGATATTTCCATTTATACACAGATGGCCGTGTAAATATTCCCATGTTTACACAGATGGCGGCGTATATATTTCCATGTTTACACAGATGGTGGTGTAGATATTTCCGTGTTTATACACATGTCGGAGTAGATACTTCCATCTTTATGGAGATGGCAGTGTAGATATTTTCATGTTTATAGAGATGGCGGTGTAGATATTTCCATGTTTATAGAGACAGCAGTGTAGATATTTACATGTTTATACAGATGGCTTTGTAGATATTTCCATGTGTATACAGATGGCATTGTAGCAATTTCCATGTTTATACAGATGACTGTATAGGTATTTCCATGTTTATAGAGATAGAGGTGTAGATATTTCCATGGATATGCAGATGGCGGTGGAGATATTTCCATGTTTATACTGATAGCGGTGTAGATATTTCCATGTTTACACAGATGGTGGTGTAGATATTTCCGTGTTTATACACATGGCGGAGTAGATACTTCCATCTTTATGGAGATGGCAGTGTAGATATTTTCATGTTGATAGAGATGGCGGTGTAGATATTTCCATATTTATAGAGATAGCGGTGTTGATATTTCCATCTTTCTACAGATGGCAGTGTAGATAATTCCACGTTTATACAGATGGCCGTGTAGATATTTCCGTGGGTATACAGATGGTATTGTAGGTATTTCCATGTTTGTACAGATGGTGGTGTAGATATTTCCATGTTTATTCAGATGACTGTGTAGATATCTCCATGTTTTTACAGATCGCAGTATAGATTTTTTAATGTTTATAGGGGTGGCGCTGTAGATATTTCCATGTTTATACAGATAACGGTGGAGATATTTCCATTTTTATACAGAGAACAGTGGAGATATTTCCATGTTTATACACATAGTGGTGTACATATTTCCATGTTTATAGAGACAGCGGTGTAGGTATTTCCATGTTTAAACAGATAGCGGTGTAAATATTTCCATGTTTATACAAGTCACGGTGCAGATATTTCCTTGTTCATACAAATAGCGGTGTAGTTATTTCCATGTTTATACAGATAGTGGTGTAGCTATTTCCATGTATATACAGATGGCTGTGTAGATATTTCCATGTTTATACAGATGGCTTTGTAGATATTTCCATGTTTATACAGATGACATTGTAGGTATTTCCATGTTTATACAGATGGCGGTGTAGATATTTCCATGTTTATAGAGAGAGCTTTGTAGATATTTACATGTTTATACAGATCGCGGTGTAGATATTTCCATGTGTATACAGATGGTATTGTAGGTATTTCCATGTTTATACAGATGGTGGTGTAGATATTTCCACGTTTATTCAGATGACTGTGTAGATATTTCCATGTTTTTACAGATGGCAGTGTAGATTTGTCAATGTTTATAGAGATGGCGCTGTAGATATTTCCATGTTTATACAGATAACGGTGGAGATATTTCCATGTTTATACACATAGCGCTGTACATATTTCCATGTTTATAGAGACAGCGGTGTAGGTATTTCCATGTTTATAGACATAGCGGTGTAGATATTTCCATGTTTATATAGATGGCGTTGTAGATATTTCTATGTTTATACCGATAGCGGTGTTGGTATTTCCACGTTTATACAGATAGCGATGTAGATATTTCCATGTTTATACAGCTCGCGGTGCAGATATTTATATCTTTATACAGATGGCATTGTAGATATTTCCTTATTCACACACATGGCGGTGTAGATGTTTCCATGTTTATACAGATGGCGGAGTAGTTAGTTCCATGTTTATGGAAGTGGCAGTGTAGACATTTTCATGTTTATAGAGATGGCGGTGTAGATATTTCCATGTTTATAGAGATAGCAGTGTAGATATATACATGTTTATACAGATGGCTGTGTAGATATTTCCATGTGTACAGAGATGACATTGTAGATATTTCCATGTTTATACAGATGACTGTATAGGTATTTCCATGTTTTTACAGATGGCAGTGCAGATATTTCCATGTTTATAGAGATAGCGGTGTAGATATTTCCATGTTTATACAGATGGCGGCGTAGTTATTTTCATGGATATGCAGATGGCGGTGTAGATATTTCCATGTTTATACAGATAGCGGTGTAGATATTTCCATGTTTAAACAGATGGTGGTGTAGGTATTTCCGTGTTTATACACATGGCAGAGTAGATACTTCCATCTTTATGGAGATGGCAGTGTAGATATTTTCATGTTTATAGAGATGGCGGTGTAGATATTTCCATATTTATAGAGATAGCGGTGTAGATACTTCCATCTTTCTACGGACGGCGGTGTAGATAATTCCATGTTTATACAGATGTCCGTGTAGATATTTCCATGTGTATACGGATGGTATTGTAGGTATTTCCATGTTTATACAGATGGTGGCGTAGATACTTCCATGTTTATTCAGATGACTGTGTAGATATCTCCATGTTTTTACAGATCGCAGTGTAGATTTTTCAATGTTTATAGGGATGGCGCTGTAGATATTTCCATGTTTATACAGATAACGGTGGAGATATTTCCATGTTTATACAGAGAGCAGTGGAGATATTTCCATGTTTATACACATAGCGCTGTACATATTTCCATGTTTATAGAGACAGCGGTGTAGGTATTTCCATGTTTATACAGACAGAGGTGCAGATATTTCCATGTTTACACAGATGCCTATGCAGATATTTCCATATTTATACAGAGGGCTGTGTAGATATTTCTATGTTTATACAGATGGCAGTGTAGATATTTAAATGTTCCTACACATGACTGTGTAGGTATTTCCATGTTTATACAGATGTCTTTGTAGATATTTCCATGTTTATAGAGATAGCTGTGCAGACATTTCCATGTTAATACAGATAGCGGTGTATATATTTCCATGATTATACAGATCATGGTGTAGATATTTCCATGTTTATACAGATACCGGCATAGATATTTCCATGTTTATACAGACCGCAGTGTAGATATTCCCATGTTTATGGAGGTAGCAGTGTAGATATTTCCAAGTTTGTTCACATGGCGGTGTTGATGTTTCCATCTATACACAGATTGCCGTGTAGGTATTTCCATGTGTATACAGATGGCATTGTAGATATTTCCATGTTTATACAGATAGTGATGTAGATATTTCCTTGTTTACACAGATGGCTGTATAGGTATTTCCATGTTTATACAGATGGCGGTGTAGATATTTCCATGTTTATAGAGATAGCGGTGTAGATATTTCCATATTTATACAGATAACGGTGTAGAAATTTCCATGTTTATACAGATAGCGGTGTAAATATTTCCATGTTTATACAATTCACGGTGTAGATATTTCCTTGTTCATACAAATAGCGGTGTAGTTATTTCCATGTTTATACAGATAGTGGTGTAGATATTTCCTTGTTTACACAGATGACTGTATAGGTATTTCCATGTTTATACAGATGGCGGTGTAGATATTTCCATGTTTATAGAGATAGCGGTGTAGATATTTCCATATTTATACAGATAACGGTGTAGAAATTTCCATGTTTATACAGATAGCGGTGTAAATATTTCCATGTTTATACAATTCACGGTGTAGATATTTCCTTGTTCATACAAATAGCGGTGTAGTTATTTCCATGTTTATACAGATAGTGGTGTAGATATTTCCATGTCTATACAGATGGCTGTGTAGATATTTCCATGTTTATACAGATGGCTTTGTAGATATTTCCATGTTTATACAGATGACATTGTAGGTATTTCCATGTTTATACAGATGGCGGTGTAGATATTTCCATGTTTATAGATATAGCTTTGTAGATATTTACATGTTTATACAGATCGCGGTGTAGATATTTCCATGTTTATACAGATAGCGGTGTAGAGATTTCCATGTTTATACAGATAGCGGTGTAGATATTTCCATGTTTATAGAGATAACTGTGTAGTTATTTCCATGTTTATATACATAGCGGTGTAGATATATCCATGTTTATATAGATGGCATTGTAGATATTTCTATGTTTATACCGATAGCGGTGTTGGTATTTCCACATTTATAGAGATAGCGGTGTAGATATTTCCATGTTTATACAGATGTCAGTGTAGATATTTAAATGTTCCTACACATGACTGTGTAGGTATTTCCATGTTTATACAGATGACTTTGAAGATATTTCCATGTTTATAGAGATAGTGGTGCAGATATTTCCATGTTTACACAGATAGCGGTGCATATATTTCCAAGTTTATACAGATCGTGGTGTAGATATTTCCATGTTTATACAGATACCGGTGTAGATATTTCCATGTTTATACAGACCGCAGTGTAGATATTTCCATGTTTACAGAGATAGCACTGTAGATATTTCCATGTTTGTACAGATGGCGTTGTTGAAGTTTCCATCTATACACAGATTGCCTTGCAGGTATTTCCATGTGTATACAGATGGCATTGTAGATATTTCCATGTTTATACAGATGGTGGTGTAGATATTTCCATGTTTACACAGGTGACTGTATAGGTATTTCCATGTTTATACAGATGGCGGTGTAGATATTTCCATGTTTATAGAGATAGCAGTGTAGATATTTCCATATTTATACAGATAATGTTGTAGAAATTTCCATGTTTATACATATAGCGGTGTAAATATTTCCATGTTTATACAAGTCACGGTGTAGATATTTCCTTGTTTATACAAATAGCGGCGTAGTTATTTCCATGTTTATACAGGTAGTGGTGTAGATATTTCCATGTATATACAGATGGCTGTGTACATATTTCCATGTTTATACAGATGGCTTTGTAGATATTTCCATGTTTATATAGATGACATTGTAGGTATTTCCATGTTTATACAGATGGCCGTGTAGATATTTCCAAGTTTATAGAGATAGCTGTGTAGATATTTCCGTGTTTATACAGATCACGTTGTAGATACTTCCATGTTTACACAGATTGTGGTGTAGATATTTCCGTGTTTATACACATGGCGGATTAGATACTTCCATATTTATGGAGATGGCAGTGTAGATATTTTCATGTTTATAGAGATAGCGGTGTAGATATTTCCATATTTATAGAGATAGCAGTGTAGATATTTCCAGCTTTCTACAGATGTCTGTGTAGATATTTCCATGTGTATACAGATGGTATTGTTGGTATATCCATGTTTATACAGATGGTGTTGTAGATATTTCCATGTTTATTCAGATGACTGTGTAGATATTTCCATGTTTTGACAGATGACAGTGTAGATATTTCAATGTTTATAGAGATGGCGCTATAGATATTTCCATGTTTATACAGATAACGGTGGAGATATTTCCATGTTTATACAGAGAGCAGTGGAGATATTTCCATGTTTATACACATAGCGGTGTACATATTTCCATGTTTATAGAGACAGCGGTGTAGGTATTTCCATGTTTATACAGATAGCGGTGCAGATATTCCCAGGTTTATACAGATGCCTATGCAGATATTTCCATGTTTATACAGATGGCAGAGTAGATATTTCCATGTTTATACAGATGTCAGTGTAGATATTTAAATGTTCCTACACATGACTGTGTAGGTATTTCCATGTTTATACAGATGACTTTGAAGATATTTCCATGTTTATAGAGATAGTGGTGCAGATATTTCCATGTTTACACAGATAGCGGTGCATATATTTCCAAGTTTATACAGATAGTGGTGTAGATATTTCCATGTTTATACAGATACCGGTGTAGATATTTCCATGTTTATACAGACCGCAGTGTAGATATTTCCATGTTTATAGAGATAGCACTGTAGATATTTCCATGTTTGTACAGAAGGTGGTGTTGATGTTTCCATCTATGCACAGATTGCCGTGTAGGTATTTCCATGTGTTTACAGATGGCATTGTAGATATTTCCATGTTTATACAGATGGTGGTGTAGATATTTCCATGTTTACACAGATGACTGTATAGGTATTTCCATGTTTATACAGATGGCGGTGTAGGTATTTCCATCTTTATAGAGATAGTGGTGAAGATATTTCCATATTTATACAGATAACGGTGTAGAAATTTCCATGTTTATACAGATAGCGGTGTAAATATTTCCATGTTTATACAGATCACGGTGTAGATATTGCCATGTTTATAAAGATAGTGGTGTAGATATTTCCATGTTTATACAGACGGCGGTGTAGATATTTCCATGTTTATACAGATAGCGGTGCAGATATTTCCATGTTTGTACAGATGGTGGTGTTGATATTTCCATCTATACACAGATGACCTTGTCGATATTTCCATGTTTATACAGATGGCGGCGCAGATATTTCCATGGATATGTAGATGGCGGTGTAGATATTTCCATGTTTATACAGATAGCGGTGTAGTAATTTCCATGTTTATATAGATAGCGGTGTAGATATTTCCATGTATATACACATGGTTGTATAGATATTTCCATATTTATACAGATGGCGGTGTAGATATTTCCATGTTTATACAGATAACTTTGTAAGTATTTCCATGTTTATAGAGATGGCGGTGTAGATATTTCGATGTTTATAGAGATAGCAGTGGAGATCTTTCCATGTTAATACAGATGGCGGTGTAGATATTTCCATGTTTATACAGATAGAATTGAAGATATTTCCATGTTTATACAGATAGCAGTGTAGATATTTCCACTTATATAGAGATAGCGGTTTAGATATTTCATATTTATACAGATAGCGGTGTAGATATTTCCATGTTTATACAGATTGCGGTGTAGATATTTCCATGTTTATACAGATGCCTATGCAGATATCTCCATATTTGTACAGAGGGCTGTGTAGATATTTCTATGTGTATACAGATGGCAGTGTAGATATTTCCATGTTCCTACACATGACTGTGTAGGTATTTCCATGTTTATACAGATGTCTTTGTAGATATTTCCATGTCTATAGAGACAGCGGTGCAGATATTTCCATGTTTATAGAGATAGCGGTGTATATATTTCCATGTTTATACAGATCGTGGTGTAGATATTTCCATGTTTATAGAGATAGCGGTGTAGATATTTCCATATTTATACAGATAACGGTGTAGAAATTTCCATGTTTATACAGACAGCGGTGTAGATATTTCCATGTTTATACAAGTCACGGTGTAGATATTTCCTTGTTCATACAAATAGCGGTGTAATTATTTCCATGTTTATACAGTTAGTGGTGTAGATATTTCCATGTATATACAGATGGCTGTGTAGATATTTCCATGTTTATACAGATGGCTTTGTAGATATTTCCAAGTTTATACAGATGACATTCTAGGTATTTCCATGTTTATACAGATGGCGGTGTAGATATTTCCATGTTTATAGAGATAGCTTTGTAGATATTTCCATGTTTATACAGATCGCGGTGTAGATATTTCCATGTTTATACAGATAGCAATGTAGATATTTCCATGTTTATACACATGGCTTTGTAGATATTTCCATGTTTATACAGATGACATTGTGGGTACTTCCATGTTTATACAGATGGTGGTGTAGATATTTCCATGTTTGTAGAGATAGCTTTGTAGATATTTCCATGTTTATACAGATCGCGGTGTTCATATATCCATGTTTATACAGATAGCGGTGTAGATGTTTCCATGTTTATACAGATAGCGGTGTAGATATTTCCTTGTTTATAGAGATAGCGGTGTAGTTATTTCCATGTTTATAGACATAGCGGTGTAGATATTTCCATGTTTATATATATGTCATTTTAGATATTTCTATGTTTGTACCGATAGCGTTGTTGGTATTTCCACTTTTATACAGATAGCGATGTAGATATTTCCATGATTATACAGCTCGCGGTGAAGATATTTATATCTTTATACAGATGGCATTGTAGATATTTCCTTATTCACACAGATGGCGGTATAGATGTTTCCATGTTTATAGAGATGGCGGAGTAGTTAGTTCCATGTTTATGGAGATGGCAGTGTAGATATTTTCATGTTTATAGAGATGGCGGTGGAGACATTTCCATGATTATACAGATAGCGGTGTAGATATTTCCATGTTTATACAGACCGCAGTGTAGATATTCCCATGTTTATAGAGATAGCAGTGTAGATATTGACATGTTTATACAGATAGCGGTGTAGATATTTCCATGTTTACACAGATGTTGGTGTAGATATTTCCGTGTTTATACACAGGGCGGAGTAGATACTTCCATCTTTATGGAGATGGCAATGTAGATATTTTCATGTTTTTAGAGATGGCGGTGTAGATATTTCCATATTTATAGAGATAGCGGTGTAGATATTTCCATCTTTCTATAGATGGCAGTGAAGATATTTCCATATTCATACAGATGGCGGTGTAGATATTTCCATATTTATACAGATATCTGTGTAGATATTTCCATGTGTATACAGATGGTATTGTAGTTATTTCCATGTTTATACAGATGGTGGTGTAGATAATTCCATGTTTATTCAGATGACTGTGTAGATATTTCCATGTTTTTACAGATGGCAGTGTGGATATTTCAATGTTTATAGAGATGGCGCTGTAGATATTTCCATGTTTATACAGATAACGGTGGAGATATTTCCAAGTTTATACAGAGAGCATTGGAGATATTTCCATGTTTATACACATAGCGGTGTACATACTTCCATGTTTATAGAGACAGCGGTGTAGGTATTTCCATGTTTATACAGATAGCTGTATAGATATTTCCATGTTTATACAGATGCCTATGCAGATATCTCCATATTTATACAGAGGGCTGTGTAGATATTTCTATGTTTATACAGATGGCAGTGTAGATATTTCCATGTTCCTACACATGACTGTGTAGGTATTTCCATGTTTATACAGATGGCTTTGTAGATATTTCCATGTCTATAGAGATAGCGGTGCAGATATTACCATGTTTATACAGATAGCGGTGTATATATTTCCATGTTTATACAGATCGTGGTGTAGATATTTCCATGTTTATACAGATACCGGTGTAGATATTTCCACGTTTATACAGACCGCAGTGTATATATTTCCATGTTTACAGAGATAGCAGTGTAGATATTTCCAAGATTGTACAGATGGCGTTGTTGATGTTTCCATCTATACACAGATTGCCGTGTAGGTAATTCCATGTGTATACAGATTGCATTGTAGATATTTCCATGTTTATACAGATGGTGGTGTAGATATTTCCATGTTTACACAGATGACTGTATAGGGATTTCCATGTTTATACAGATGGCGGTGTAGATATTTCCATGTTTATAGAGATAGCGGTGTAGATATTTCCATATTTATACAGATAACGGTGTAGAAATTTCCATGTTTATACAGATAGCGGTGTAAATATTTCCATGTTTATACAAGTCACGGTGTAGATATTTCCTTGTTCATACAAATAGCGGTGTAGTTATGTCCATGTTTATACAGAGAGTGGTGTAGATATTTCCATGTATATACAGATGGCTATGTAGATATTTCCATGTTTATACAGATGGCTTTGTAGATATTTCCATGTTTACACAGGTGACATTGTAGATATTTCCTTGTTTATACAGATCGCGGTGTAGATATTTCCATGTTTATAGAGATAGCTTTGTAGATATTTCCATGTTTATACAGATAGCGGTGCAGATATTTCCATGTTTGTACAGATGGCGGTGTTGATATTTCCATCTATACACAGATGACCATGTAGGTATTTCCATGTTTATACAGATGGCGACGCAGATATTTCCATGGATATGTAGATGGCGGTGTAGATATTTCCATGTTTATACTGATAGCGGTGTAGTTATTTCCATGTTTATATGGATAGCGGTGTAGATATTTCCAAGTATATACACATGGCTCTGTAGATATTCTCATGTTTATACAGATGGCGGTGTTGATATTTCCATGTTTATACAGATAACTTTGTAAGTATTTCCATGTTTATACAGATGGCGGTGTAGATATTTCGATGTTTATAGAGATAGCAGTGGAGATATTTCCATGTTTATACAGATAGCGGTGTAGATATTTCCATGTTTATACTGATCGTGGTGTAGATATTTCCATGTTTATAGAGATGGCGGTGTAGATATTTCCATGTTCATAGAGATAGCGGTGTTGATTTTTCCATGTTTATAGAGATAGCGGTGTGGATATTTCCATGTTTATACAGATAGGGGTGTAGATATTTCCATGTTTTTACGGATATCGGTGTAGATATTTCCATGCTTACACAGATTGCGGTGAAAATATTTCCATCTTTCTACAGATGGCATTGTAGATAGTTTCATGTTTATACAGATGGCGGTGTAGATATTTCCATGTTTATATAGATGGTGGTTTAGATATTTCCATGTATATACAGAGAGCGGTGCAGATATTTCCATGTTTATAAAGATCGCGGTGTAGGTATTTCCATGTTTATACAGATCATGGTGTAGATATTTCCATGTTTATACAGATAGCGGTGTAGATATTTCCATGTTTATACAGATAGCGGTGTAGATATTTTCATGTTTATTGAGATAGCGGTGTAGGTATTTCCATGTTTATAGACATAGCGGTGTAGGTATTTCCATGTTTTTATAGATGGCGTTGTTGATATTTCCATGTTTATACCGATAGCGGTGTTGGTATTTCCATGTTTATACAGATAGCGATGTAGATATTTCCATGTTTATACAGCACGCGGTCCAGATATTTTTATCTTTATACAGATGGCTTTGTAGGTATTTCCTTATTCACACAGATGGCGGTGTAGATGTTTCCATGTTTATACAGATGGCGGAGTAGTTAGTTCCATGTTTATGGAGATGGCAGTGTAGATATTTTCATGTTTATAGAGATGGCGGTGTAGATATTTCCATGTATATAGAGATAGCAGTGTAGATATTTACATGTTTATACAGATGGCTGTGTAGCTATTTCCATGTGTATACAGATGGCATTGTAGATATTTCCATGTTTATACAGATGACTGTATAGGTATTTCCATGTTTTACAGATGGCAGTGAAGATATTTCCATGTTTATAGAGATAGCGGTGTAGGTATTTCCATGTTTCTACAGATGGTGGTGCTGATATTTCCATCTATACACAGATGGCCGTGTAGATATTTCCATGTTTATACAGATGGCGGCGTAGATATTTCCATGGACATGCAGATGGCGGTGTAGATATTTCCATGTTTAAACAGATAGTGGTGTAGATATTTCCACGTTTACACAGATGGTGGTGTAGATATTTCCGTGTTTATACACATGGCGGAGTAGATACTTCCATCTTTATGGAGATGGTAGTGTAGATATTTTCATGTTTATAGAGATGGCGGTGTAGGTATTTCCATATTTATAGAGATAGCGGTGTAGATATTTCCATCTTTTTACAGATGGCAGTGTAGATATTTCCATGTATATACAGATGGCGGTGAAGATATTTCCATATTTATACAGATGTCTGTGTAGATATTTCCATGTGTATACAGACGTTATTGTAGGTATATCCATGTTTATACAGATGTTGTTGTAGATATTTCCATGTTTATTCAGATGACTGTGTAGATATTTCCATGTTTTGACAGATGGCAGTGTAGGTATTTCAATGTTTATAGAGATGGCGCTGTAGATATTTCCATGTTTATACAAATAACGGTGGAGATATTTCCATGATTATATAGAGAGCAGTGGAGATATTTCCATGTTTATACACATAGCAGTGTACATATTTCCATGTTTATAGAGACAGCGGTGTAGGTATTTCCATGTTTATACAGATAGCGTTGCAGATATTTCCATGTTTATACAGATGCCTATGCAGATATTTCCATATTTATACAGATTGCAGTGTAGATATTTCCTTGTTTATACAGATGGCAGTGTAGGTATTTAAATGTTCCTACACATGACTGTGTAGGTATTTCCATATTTATACAGATGTCTTTGTAGATATTTCCATGTTTATAGAGATAGCACTGTAGATATTTCCATGTTTGTACAGATGGCGGTGTTGAAGTTTCCATCTATACACAGATTGCCTTGCAGGTATTTCCATGTGTATACAGATGGCATTGTAGATATTTCCATGTTTATACAGATGGTGGTGTAGATATTTCCATGTTTATATAGATGACATTGTAGGTATTTCCATGTTTATGCAGATGGCGGTGTAGATATTTCCAAGTTTATAGAGATAGCTGTGTAGATATTTCCATGTTTATACAGATCACGGTGTAGATACTTCCATGTTTACACAGATTGTGGTGTAGATATTTCCGTGTTTATACACATGGCGGAGTAGATACTTCCATCTTTATGGAGATGGCAGTGTAGATATTTTCATGTTTATACAGATAGCGGTGTAGATATTTCCATATTTATAGAGATAGCAGTGTAGATATTTCCATCTTTCTACAGATGTCTGTGTAGATATTTCCATGTGTATACAGATGGTATAGTAGGTATATCCATGTTTATACAGATGGTGTTGTAGATATTTCCATGTTTATTCAGATGACTGTGTAGATATTTCCATGTTTTGACAGATGACAGTGTAGATATTTCAATGTTTATAGAGATGGCGCTATAGATATTTCCATGTTTATACAGATAACGGTGGAGATATTTCCATGTTTACACAGAGAGCAGTGGAGATATTTCCATGTTTATACACATAGCGGTGTACATATTTCCATGTTTATAGAGACAGCGGTGTAGGTATTTCCATGTTTATACAGATAGCGGTGCAGATATTTCCATGTTTATACAGATGCCTATGCAGATATTTCCATGTTTATACAGATGGCAGAGTAGATATTTCCATGTTTATACAGATGTCAGTGTAGATATTTAAATGTTCCTACACATGACTGTGTAGGTATTTCCATGTTTATACAGATGTCTTTGAAGATATTTCCATGTTTATAGAGATAGTGGTGCAGATATTTCCATGTTTAAACAGATAGCGGTGCATATATTTCCATGTTTATACAGATCGTGGTGTAGATATTTCCATGTTTATACAGATACCGGTGTAGATATTTCCATGTTTATACAGACCGCAGTGTAGATATTTCCATGTTTATAGAGATAGCACTGTAGATATTTCCATGTTTGTACAGAAGGCGGTGTTGATGTTTCCATCTATGCACAGATTGCCGTGTAGGTATTTCCATGTGTATACAGATGGCATTGTAGATATTTCCATGTTTATACAGATGGTGGTGTAGATATTTCCATGTTTACACAGATGACTGTATAGGTATTTCCATGTTTATACAGATGGCGGTGTAGGTATTTCCATCTTTATAGAGATAGTGGTGAAGATATTTCCATATTTATACAGATAACGGTGTAGAAATTTCCATGTTTATACAGATAGCGGTGTAAATATTTCCATGTTTATACAGATCACGGTGTAGATATTGCCATGTTTATAGAGATAGTGGTGTAGATATTTCCATGTTTATACAGACCGCGGTGTAGATATTTCCATGTTTATACAGATAGCGGTGCAGATATTTCCATGTTTGTACAGATGGTGGTGTTGATATTTCCATCTATACACAGATGACCGTGTCGATATTTCCATGTTTATACAGATGGCGGCGCAGATATTTCCATGGATATGTAGATGGCGGTGTAGATATTTCCATGTTTATACAGATAGCGGTGTAGTAATTTCCATGTTTATATAGATAGCGGTGTAGATATTTCCATGTATATACACATGGTTGTATAGATATTTCCATATTTATACAGATGGCGGTGTACATATTTCCATGTTTATACAGAGAACTTTGTAAGTATTTCCATGTTTATAGAGATGGCGGTGTAGATGTTTCGATGTTCATAGAGATAGCAGTGGAGATCTTTCAATGTTAATAAAGATGTCGGTGTAGATATTTCCATGTTTATACAGATAGAATTGAAGATATTTCCATGTTTATACAGATAGCAGTGTAGGTATTTCCACTTATATAGAGATAGCGGTTTAGATATATCATATTTATACAGATAGCGGTGTAGATATTTTCAGGTTTATACAGATTGCGGTGTAGATATTTCTATGTTTATACAGATGCCTATGCAGATATCTCCATATTTGTACAGAGGGCTGTGTAGATATTTCTATGTGTATACAGATGGCAGTGTAGATATTTCCATGTTCCTACACATGACTATGTAGGTATTTCCATGTTTATACAGATGGCTTTGTAGATATTTCCATGTCTATAGAGATAGCGGTGCAGATATTTCCATGTTTATAGAGATAGCGGTGTATATATTTCCATGTTTATACAGATCGTGGTGTAGATATTTCCATGTTTATAGAGATAGCGGTGTAGATATTTCCATATTTATACAGATAACGGTGTAGAAATTTCCATGTTTATACAGATAGCAGTGTAGATATTTCCATGTTTATACAAGTCACGGTGTAGATATTTCCTTGTTCATACAAATAGCGGTGAAATTATTTCCAAGTTTATACAGTTAGTGGTGTAGATATTTCCATGTATATACAGATGGCTGTGTAGATATTTCCATGTTTATACAGATGGCTTTGTAGATATTTCGAAGTTTATACAGATGACTTTGTAGGTATTTCCATGTTTATACAGATGGCGGTGTAGATATTTCCATGTTTATAGAGATAGCTTTGTATATATTTCCATGTTTATACAGATCGCGGTGTAGATATTTCCATGTTTATACAGATAGCGGTTTAGATATTTCCATGTTTATACACATGGCTTTGTAGATATTTCCATGTTTATACAGATGACATTGTAGGTACTTCCATGTTTATACAGATGGTGGTGTAGATAATTCCATGTTTGTAGAGATAGCTTTGTAGATATTTCCATGTTTATACAGATCGCGGTGTTCATATTTCCATGTTTATACAGATAGCGGTGTAGATATTTCCATGTTTATACAGATAGCGGTGCAGATATTTCCTTGTTTATAGAGATAGCGGTGTAGTTATTTCCATGTCTATAGACATAGCGGTGTCGATATTTCCATGTTTATATAGTTGGCGTTGTAGATATTTCTATGTTTATACCGATAGCGGTGTTGGTATTTCCACATTTATACAGATAGCGATGTAGATATTTCCATTTTTATACAGCTCACGGTGCAGATATTCATATCTTTATAAAGATGGTATTGTAGATATCTCCTTATTCATACAGATGGCGGTGTAGATGTTTCCATGTTTATACAGATGGCGGAGTAGTTAGTTCCATGTTTATGGAGATGGCAGTGTAGATATTTTCATGTTTATAGAGATGGCGGTGTAGATATTTCCATGTTTATAGAGATATCAGTGTAGATATTTACATGTTTATACAGATGGCTGTGTAGATATTTCCATGGGTATACAGATGGCATTGTAGTTATTTCCATGTTTATACAGATGACTGTATAGGTATTTCCAAGTTTTTACAGATGGCAGTGCAGATATTTCCATGTTTATAGAGATAGCGGTGTAGATATTTCCATGTTTGTACATATGGCGGTGCTGATATTTCCATCTATACCCAGATGGCCGTGTAGATATTTCCATGTTTATACAGATGGCGGCGTAGATATTTCCATGGACATGCAGAAGCGGGGTAGATATTTCCATGTTCATACAGATAGCGGTGTATATATTTCCATGTTTACACAGTTGGTGGTGTAGATATTTCCTTGTTTATACATATGGCGGAGTAGATACTTCCATCTTTATGGAGATGGCAGTGTAGATATTTTCATGTTTATAGAGATGGCGGTTTAGATATTTCCATATTTATAGAGTTAGCGTTGTAGATATTTCCATCTTTCTACAGATGGCAGTGTAGATATTTCCATATTTATAGAGTTAGCGGTGTAGATATTTCCATGTTTATACAGATGGCGGTGTAGATATTTCCATATTTATACAGATGTCTGTGTAGATATTTCCATGTGTATACAGATGGTATTATAGATATTTCCATGTTTATACAGATGGTGGTATAGATATTTCCATGTTTACTCAGATGACTATGTAGATATTTCCATGTTTTTACAGATGGCAGTGTGGATATTTCAATGTTTATAGAGATGGCGCTGTAGATATTTCCCTGTTTATGAAGATAACGGTGGAGATATTTCCATGTTTATACAGAGAGCAGTGGAGATATTTCCATGTTTATACACATAGCGGTGTACATACTTCCATGTTTATAGAGACAGTGGTGTAGGTATTTCCATGTTTATACAGATAGCGGTACTGATATTTCCATGTTTATACAGATGCCTATGCAGATATCTCCATATTTATACAGAGGGCAGTGTAGATATTTCTATGTTTATACAGACGGCAGTGTAGATATTCCCATGTTCCTACACATGACTGTGTAGGTATTTCCATGTTTATACAGATTGCTTTTTAGATATTTCCACGTCTATAGAGATAGCGGTGCAGATATTTCCATGTTTATACAGATAGCGGTGTAGATATTCCATGTTTATACTGATCGCGGTGTAGATATTTCCATCTTTATACAGATGGGAGTGGAGATATTTCCATGTTTATACAGATAGCGGTGTAGATATTTCCATATCTATAGAGATAGCGGTGTAGGTATTTCCATATTTATACAGATTGCGGTATAGATATTTCCATCTTTATACAGATGGCGGTGTAGATATTTCCATGTTTATACAGATAGAAGTGAAGATATTTCCATGTTTATACAGATAGTGGTGTAGATATTTCCAAGTTTACACAGATGGTGCTGTAGATACATCCATGTTTCTGAAGATGGTGGTGTACATATTTTCATGTTTATAGAGATGGCGGTGTAGATATTTCCGTGTATATAGAGATTGCAGTGTAGATATTTCCATGTTTATAGAGAAATTGGTGTAGGTATTTCCATGTTTATAGAGATAGCGGTGTAGATATTTCCATATTCATACAGATAGCGGTGTAGGTATTTCCATGTTTATACAGATAACGGTGTAGATATTTCCATGTTTATACAGATAGCGGTATAGATATTTCCATGTTTATAGAGATAGCGGTGTAGGTATTTCCATGCTTATAGACATAGAGGTATAGATATTTCCATGTTTATATAGATGGCGTTGTAGATATTTCCATGTTTATACCGATAGCGGTGTCGGTATTTCCACGTTTATACAGATAGCGATGTAGATATTTCCATGTTTATACAGCTCGCGGTGCAGATATTTATATCTTTAAACAGATGGCATTGTAGATATTTCCTTATTCACACTGATGGCGGTGTAGTTGTTTCCATGTTTATACAGATGGCGGAGTAGTTAGTTCCATGTTTATGGAGATGGCAGTGTAGATATTTTCATGTTTATAGAGATGGCTGTGTAGATATTTCCATGTTTATAGAGATAGCAGTGTAAATATTTACATGTTTATACAGATGGCTGTGTAGATATTTCCATGTGTATACAGATGGCATTGTAGATATTTCCATGTTTATACAGATGACTGTATAGGTATTTCCATGTTTTTACAGATAGCAGTGCAGATATTTCCATGTTTATAGAGATAGCGGTGTAGATATTTCCATGTTTGTACAGATGGCGGTGTTGATATTTCCATCTATACACAGATGGCCATGTACATATTTCCATGTTTATACAGATGGCGGCGTAGATATTTCCATGGACATGCAGATGGCATTGTAGGTATTTCCATGTTTATACAGATAGCAGTGTAGTTATTTCCATGTTTTCACAGATGGTGGTGTAGATATTTCCGTGTTTATACACATGGCGGAGTAGATACTTCCATCTTTACGAAGATGGCAGTGTAGATAATTTCATGTTTATAGAGATGGCGGTGTTGATATTTCCATATTTATAGAGATAGCGGTGTACATATTTCCATCTTTCTACAGATGGCAGTGTAGATATTTCCATGTTTATACAGATGGTGGTGTAGATATTTCCATATTTATACAGATGTCTTGTAGTTATTTCCATGTGTATACAGATGATATTGTAGGTATTTCCATGTTTATACAGATGGTGGTGTAGATAGTTCCATGTTTATTCAGATGACTGTGTAGATATTTCCATGTTTTTACAGATTGCAGTGTAGATATTTCAATGTTCATAGAGATGGTGCTGTAGATATTTCTATGTTTATACAGATAACGGTGGAGATATTTTCATGTTTTTACAGACAGCAGTGGAGATATTTCCATGTTTATACACATAGCTGTGCACATATTGACATGTTTATAGAGACAGCAGTGTTGGTATTTCCATGTTTATACAGATAGCGGTGCAGATATTTCCATGTTTATACAGATGCGTATGCAGTTATCTCCGTATTTATACAGAGGGCTCTGTAGATATTTCTATGTTTATACAGATGGCAGTGTAGATATTTCCATGTTCCTACACATGACTGTGTAGGTATTTCCATGTTTATACAGATGGCTTTGTAGATATTTCCATCTCTATAGAGATAGCGGTGCAGATATTTCCATGTTTATACAAGTCACGGTGTAGATATTTCCTTGTTCATACAAATAGCGGTGAAATTATTTCCAAGTTTATACAGTTAGTGGTGTAGATATTTCCATGTATATACAGATGGCTGTGTAGATATTTCCATGTTTATACAGATGGCTTTGTAGATATTTCGAAGTTTATACAGATGACATTGTAGGTATTTCCATGTTTATACAGATGGCGGTGTAGATATTTCCATGTTTATAGAGATAGCTTTGTATATATTTCCATGTTTATACAGATCGCGGTGTAGATATTTCCATGTTTATACAGATAGCGGTTTAGATATTTCCATGTTTATACACATGGCTTTGTAGATATTTCCATGTTTATACAGATGACATTGTAGGTACTTCCATGTTTATACAGATGGTGGTGTAGATAATTCCATGTTTGTAGAGATAGCTTTGTAGATATTTCCATGTTTATACAGATCGCGGTGTTCATATTTCCATGTTTATACAGATAGCGGTGTAGATATTTCCATGTTTATACAGATAGCGGTGCAGATATTTCCTTGTTTATAGAGATAGCGGTGTAGTTATTTCCATGTCTATAGACATAGCGGTGTCGATATTTCCATGTTTATATAGTTGGCGTTGTAGATATTTCTATGTTTATACCGATAGCGGTGTTGGTATTTCCACATTTATACAGATAGCGATGTAGATATTTCCATTTTTATACAGCTCACGGTGCAGATATTCATATCTTTATAAAGATGGTATTGTAGATATCTCCTTATTCATACAGATGGCGGTGTAGATGTTTCCATGTTTATACAGATGGCGGAGTAGTTAGTTCCATGTTTATGGAGATGGCAGTGTAGATATTTTCATGTTTATAGAGATGGCGGTGTAGATATTTCCATGTTTATAGAGATATCAGTGTAGATATTTACATGTTTATACAGATGGCTGTGTAGATATTTCCATGGGTATACAGATGGCATTGTAGTTATTTCCATGTTTATACAGATGACTGTATAGGTATTTCCAAGTTTTTACAGATGGCAGTGCAGATATTTCCATGTTTATAGAGATAGCGGTGTAGATATTTCCATGTTTGTACAGATGGCGGTGCTGATATTTCCATCTATACCCAGATGGCCGTGTAGATATTTCCATGTTTATACAGATGGCGGCGTAGATATTTCCATGGACATGCAGAAGCGGGATAGATATTTCCATGTTTATACAGATAGCGGTGTATATATTTCCATGTTTACACAGTTGGTGGTGTAGATATTTCCTTGTTTATACATATGGCGGAGTAGATACTTCCATCTTTATGGAGATGGCAGTGTAGATATTTTCATGTTTATAGAGATGGCGGTTTAGATATTTCCATATTTATAGAGTTAGCGTTGTAGATATTTCCATCTTTCTACAGATGGCAGTGTAGATATTTCCATATTTATAGAGTTAGCGGTGTAGATATTTCCATGTTTATACAGATGGCGGTGTAGATATTTCCATATTTATACAGATGTCTGTGTAGATATTTCCATGTGTATACAGATGGTATTATAGATATTTCCATGTTTATACAGATGGTGGTATAGATATTTCCATGTTTACTCAGATGACTATGTAGATATTTCCATGTTTTTACAGATGGCAGTGTGGATATTTCAATGTTTATAGAGATGGCGCTGTAGATATTTCCCTGTTTATGAAGATAACGGTGGAGATATTTCCATGTTTATACAGAGAGCAGTGGAGATATTTCCATGTTTATACACATAGCGGTGTACATACTTCCATGTTTATAGAGACAGTGGTGTAGGTATTTCCATGTTTATACAGATAGCGGTACTGATATTTCCATGTTTATACAGATGCCTATGCAGATATCTCCATATTTATACAGAGGGCAGTGTAGATATTTCTATGTTTATACAGACGGCAGTGTAGATATTCCCATGTTCCTACACATGACTGTGTAGGTATTTCCATGTTTATACAGATTGCTTTTTAGATATTTCCACGTCTATAGAGATAGCGGTGCAGATATTTCCATGTTTATACAGATAGCGGTGTAGATATTCCATGTTTATACTGATCGCGGTGTAGATATTTCCATCTTTATACAGATGGGAGTGGAGATATTTCCATGTTTATACAGATAGCGGTGTAGATATTTCCATATCTATAGAGATAGCGGTGTAGGTATTTCCATATTTATACAGATTGCGGTATAGATATTTCCATCTTTATACAGATGGCGGTGTAGATATTTCCATGTTTATACAGATAGAAGTGAAGATATTTCCATGTTTATACAGATAGTGGTGTAGATATTTCCAAGTTTACACAGATGGTGCTGTAGTTACATCCATGTTTCTGAAGATGGCGGTGTACATATTTTCATGTTTATAGAGATGGCGGTGTAGATATTTCCGTGTATATAGAGATTGCAGTGTAGATATTTCCATGTTTATAGAGAAATTGGTGTAGGTATTTCCATGTTTATAGAGATAGCGGTGTAGATATTTCCATATTCATACAGATAGCGGTGTAGGTATTTCCATGTTTATACAGATAACGGTGTAGATATTTCCATGTTTATACAGATAGCGGTATAGATATTTCCATGTTTATAGAGATAGCGGTGTAGGTATTTCCATGCTTATAGACATAGAGGTATAGATATTTCCATGTTTATATAGATGGCGTTGTAGATATTTCCATGTTTATACCGATAGCGGTGTCGGTATTTCCACGTTTATACAGATAGCGATGTAGATATTTCCATGTTTATACAGCTCGCGGTGCAGATATTTATATCTTTAAACAGATGGCATTGTAGATATTTCCTTATTCACACTGATGGCGGTGTAGTTGTTTCCATGTTTATACAGATGGCGGAGTAGTTAGTTCCATGTTTATGGAGATGGCAGTGTAGATATTTTCATGTTTATAGAGATGGCTGTGTAGATATTTCCATGTTTATAGAGATAGCAGTGTAAATATTTACATGTTTATACAGATGGCTGTGTAGATATTTCCATGTGTATACAGATGGCATTGTAGATATTTCCATGTTTATACAGATGACTGTATAGGTATTTCCATGTTTTTACAGATAGCAGTGCAGATATTTCCATGTTTATAGAGATAGCGGTGTAGATATTTCCATGTTTGTACAGATGGCGGTGTTGATATTTCCATCTATACACAGATGGCCATGTACATATTTCCATGTTTATACAGATGGCGGCGTAGATATTTCCATGGACATGCAGATGGCATTGTAGGTATTTCCATGTTTATACAGATAGCAGTGTAGTTATTTCCATGTTTTCACAGATGGTGGTGTAGATATTTCCGTGTTTATACACATGGCGGAGTAGATACTTCCATCTTTACGAAGATGGCAGTGTAGATAATTTCATGTTTATAGAGATGGCGGTGTTGATATTTCCATATTTATAGAGATAGCGGTGTACATATTTCCATCTTTCTACAGATGGCAGTGTAGATATTTCCATGTTTATACAGATGGTGGTGTAGATATTTCCATATTTATACAGATGTCTTGTAGTTATTTCCATGTGTATACAGATGATATTGTAGGTATTTCCATGTTTATACAGATGGTGGTGTAGATAGTTCCATGTTTATTCAGATGACTGTGTAGATATTTCCATGTTTTTACAGATTGCAGTGTAGATATTTCAATGTTCATAGAGATGGTGCTGTAGATATTTCTATGTTTATACAGATAACGGTGGAGATATTTTCATGTTTTTACAGACAGCAGTGGAGATATTTCCATGTTTATACACATAGCTGTGCACATATTGACATGTTTATAGAGACAGCAGTGTTGGTATTTCCATGTTTATACAGATAGCGGTGCAGATATTTCCATGTTTATACAGATGCGTATGCAGTTATCTCCGTATTTATACAGAGGGCTCTGTAGATATTTCTATGTTTATACAGATGGCAGTGTAGATATTTCCATGTTCCTACACATGACTGTGTAGGTATTTCCATGTTTATACAGATGGCTTTGTAGATATTTCCATCTCTATAGAGATAGCGGTGCAGATATTTCCATGTTTATACAGATGGTGGTGTAGATATTTCCATGTTTATACAGATCGTGGTGTAGATATTTCCATGTTTATACAGACACCGGTGTAGATATTTCCATGTTTACACAGACCGCAGTGTAGATATTTCCATGTTTATAGAGATAGCAGTGTAGATATTTCCAAGTTTGTACAGATGGCGGTGTTGATGTTTCCATCTATACACAGATTGCCGTGTAGGTATTTCCATGTGTATACAGATGACATTGTAGATATTTCCATATGTATACAGATGGTGGTGTAGATATTTCCATGTTTACACAGATGTCTACATAGGTATTTCCATGTTTATACAGATGGCGGTGTAGATATTTCCATGTTTATAGAGATAGCGGTGTAGATATTTCCATATTTATACAGATAACGGTGTAGAAATTTCCATGATTATACAGATAGCGGTGTAAATATTTCCATGTTTATACAGATCACGGTGTAGATATTCCCTTGTTTATACAATTAGCGGTGTAGTTATTTCCATGTTTATACAGATAGTGGTGTAGATATTTCCATGTATATTCTGATGGCTGTGTAGATATTTCCACGTTTATACAGACGGCTGTGTAGATATTTCCATGTTTATACACATGACTTTGTAGGTATTTCCATGTTTATACAGATGGCCGTGTAGAAATTTTAATGTTTATAGAGATAGCTGTGTAGATATTTCCATGTTTATGCAGATAGCGGTGTAGATATTTCCATGTTTATACAGATCGCGGTGTAGATATTTCCATGTTTATACAGCTCGCGGTGCAGATATTTATATCTTTATACAGATGGCATTGTAGATATTTCCTTATTCACACTGATGGCGGTGTAGTTGTTTCCATGTTTATACAGATGGCGGAGTAGTTAGTTCCATGTTTATGGAGATGACAGTGTAGATATTTTCATGTTTATAGAGATGGCTGTGTAGATATTTCCATGTTTATAGAGATAGCAGTGTAAATATTTACATGTTTATACAGATGGCTGTGTAGATATTTCCATGTGTATACAGATGGCATTGTAGATATTTCCATGTTTATACAGATGACTGTATAGTTATTTCCATGTTTTTACAGATACCTGTGCAGATATTTCCATGTTTATAGAGATAGCGGTGTAGATATTTCCATGTTTGTACAGATGGCGGTGCTGATTTTCCATCTATACACAGATGGCCGTGTAGATATTTCCATGTTTATACAGATGGTGGCGTAGATATTTCCATGGACATGCAGATGGCGGTGTAGATATTTCCATGTTTATACAGATAGCGGTGTAGATATTTCCCTGTTTACACAGATGGTGGTGTAGATATTTCCGTGTTTATACACATGGCGGAGTAGATACTTCCATTTTATGGAGATGGCAGTGTAGATATTTTCATGTTTATAGAGATGGCGGTGTAGGTATTTCCATATTTATAGGGATAGCGGTGTAGATATTTCCATCTTTTTACAGATGGCAGTGTAGATATTTCCATGTATATACAGATGGCGGTGAAGATATTTCCATATTTAAACAGATGTCTGTGTAGATATTTCCATGTGTATACAGATGGTATTGTAGGTATATCCATGTTTATACAGATGTTGTTGTAGATATTTCCATGTTTATTCAGATGACTGTGTAGATATTTCCATGTTTTTACAGATGGCATTGTAGATATTTCAATGTTTATAGAGATGGCGCTGTAGATATTTCCATGTTTATACAAATAACGGTGGAGATATTTCCATGTTTATTCAGAGAGCAGTGGAGATATTTCCATGTTCATACACATAGCATTGTACATATTTCCATGTTTATAGAGACAGCGGTGTAGGTATTTCCATGTTTATACAGATAGCGGTGCAGATATTTCCAAGTTTATACAGATGCTTATGCAGATATTTCCATATTTATACAGATGGCAGTGTAGATATTTCCATGTTTATACAGATGGCAGTGTAGGTATTTAAATGTTCCTACAGATGACTGTGTAGGTATTTCCATGTTTATACAGATGTCTTTGTAGATAATTCCATGTTTATAGAGATAATGGTGCAGATATTTCCATGTTTATACAGATAGCGGTGTATATATTTCCATGTTTATACAGACCGTGGTGTAGATATTTCCATGATTATACAGATAGCGGTGTAGATATTTCCATGTTTATAGAGATATCACTGTAGATATTTCCATGTTTGTACAGATGGCGGTGTTGATGTTTCTATCTATACACAGATTGCCGTGTAGGTATTTCCATGTGTATACAGATGGCATTGTACATATTTCCAAGGTTATACATATGGTGGTGTAGATATTTCCATGTTTACACAGATGACTGTATAGGTATTTCCATGTTTATACAGATGGCGGTGTAGATATTTCCATATTTATGCAGATAACGGTGTAGAAATTTCCATGTTTATACAGATAGCGGTGCAGATATTTCCATGTTTGTACAGATGGCGGTGCTGATATTTCCATCTATACACAGATGACCGTGTAGATATTTGCATGTTTATACAGATGGCGGCGCAGATATTTCTATGGATATTTAGATGATGGTGTAGATATTTCCATGTATATACAGATAGCGCTGTACTTATTTCCATGTTTATATAGAGAGCTGTGTAGATATTTCCATGTATGTACACATGGCTGTGTAGGTATTTCCATGTTTATACAGATGGCGGTGTAGTTATTTCCATGTTTATATAGATAGCGGTGTAGTTATTTCCATGTATATACACATGGCTGTGTAGATATTTCCATGTTTATACAGATAACTTTGTATTTCCATGTTTATACAGATGGCGGTGTAGATATTTCCATGTCTATAGAGATAGCAGTGGAGATAATTCCATGTTTATACAGATAGCGGTGTAGATATTTCCATGTTTATTCTGATCGTGGTGTAGATATTTCCATGTTTATAGAGATGGCGGTGTAGATATTTACATGTTCATAGAGATAGCGGTGTTGATTTTTCCATGTTTATAGAGACAGCGGTGTGGATATTTCCTTGCTTATACAGATAGGGGTGTAGATATTTCCATGTTTATAGAGATAGCGGTGAAGATATTTCCATGTTTATACAGATCACGGTGTAGATATTTCCTTGCTTGTACTAATAGCGGTGTAGTTATTTCCATGTTTATACAGATAGCGGTGTAGATATTTCCATGTATATACAGATGGCTGTGTAGATATTTCCATGTTTATACAGATGGCTGTGTAGATATTTCCATGTTTATACAGATGACTTTGTAGGTATTTGCATGTTTATACAGATGGCGGTGTAGGTTTTCCATGTTTATAGTGATAGCTGTGTAGATATTTCCATGTTTATACAGATAGCGGTGTTGATATTTCCATGTTTATAAAGATCACGGTGTAGATATTTCCATGTTTATACAGATCGCGGTGCAGATATTTATATCTTTATACAGATGGCATTGTAGATATTTCCTTATTCACACAGATGGCGGTGTAGATGTTTCCATGTTTATACAGATGGCAGAGTAGTTAGTTCCATGTTTATGGAGATGGCAGTGTAGATACTTTCATGTTTACAGAGATGGCGGTGTAGATATTTCCATGTTTATAGAGATAGCAGTGTAGATATTTACATGTTTATACAGATGTCTGTGTAGATATTTCCATGTGTATACAGATGGCATTGTAGATATTTCCATGTTTATACAGATGACTGTATAGGTATTTCCATGTTTTTACAGGTGGCAGTGCAGATATTTCCATGTTTATAGAGATAGCGGTGTAGATATTTCCATGTTTCTACAGATGGCGGTGTTGATATTTCCATCTATACACCGATGGCCGTGTAGATATTTCCATGTTTATACAGATGGCGGCGTAGATATTTCCATGGTCATGCAGATGGCAGTGTAGATATTTCCATGTTTAAACAGATAGCGGTGTAGATATTTCCATGTTTACACAGATAGTGGTGTAGATATTTCCGTGTTTATACACATGGCAGAGTAGATACTTCCATCTTTATGGAGATGGCAGTGTAGATATTTTCATGTTTATAGAGATGGCGGTGTAGATATTTCCATATTTATAGAGATAGCGGTGTAGATATTTCCATCTTTCTACAGATGGCAGTGTAGATATTTCCATGTTTATACAGATGGCGGTGTAGATATTTCCATATTTATACAGATGTCTGTGTAGATATTTCCATCTGTATACAGATGGTATTGTAGGTATTTCCATGTTTATACAGATGGTGGTGAAGATATTTCCATGTTTATTCAGATGACTGTGTAGATATTTCCATGTTTTTACAGATGGCAGTGTGGATATTTCAATGTTTATAGAGATGGCGCTGTAGATATTTCCAAGTTTATACAGATAACGGTGGAGATATTTCCATGTTTATACAGAGAGGAGTCGAGATATTTCCATGTTTATACACATAGCGGTGTACATATTTCCATGATTATAGAGACAGCGGTGTAGGTATTTCCATGTTTATGCAGATAGCGGTGCAGATATTTCCATGTTTACACAGATGCCTATGCAGATATTTCCATATTTACACAGAGGGCTGTGTAGATATTTCTATGTTTATACAGAAGACAGTGTAGATATTTAAATGTTCCTACACATGACTGTGTAGGTATTTCCATGTTTATACAGATGTCTTTGTAGATATTTCCATGTTAATAGAGATAGCGGTGTAGACATTTCCATGTTTATACAGATAGCGGTGTAGATATTTCCATGTTTATACAGATAGTGGTGTAGATATTTCCATGTTTATACAGACCGCGGTGTAGATATTTCCATGTTTATACAAATAGCGGTGCAGATATTTCCATGTTTGTACAGATGGCGGTGTTGATATTTCCATTTATACACAGATGACCGTGTAGATATTTCCATGTTTATACAGACGGCGGCGCAGATATTTCCATGGATATGTAGATGGCGGTGTAGATATTTCCATGTTTATACAGATAACTTTGTATTTCCATGTTTATACAGATGGCGGTGTAGATATTTCCATGTCTATAGAGATAGCAGTGGAGATAATTCCATGTTTATACAGATAGCGGTGTAGATATTTCCATGTTTATTCTGATCGTGGTGTAGATATTTCCATGTTTATAGAGATGGCGGTGTAGATATTTACATGTTCATAGAGATAGCGGTGTTGATTTTTCCATGTTTATAGAGACAGCGGTGTGGATATTTCCTTGCTTATACAGATAGGGGTGTAGATATTTCCATGTTTATAGAGATAGCGGTGAAGATATTTCCATGTTTATACAGATCACGGTGTAGATATTTCCTTGCTTGTACTAATAGCGGTGTAGTTATTTCCATGTTTATACAGATAGCGGTGTAGATATTTCCATGTATATACAGATGGCTGTGTAGATATTTCCATGTTTATACAGATGGCTGTGTAGATATTTCCATGTTTATACAGATGACTTTGTAGGTATTTGCATGTTTATACAGATGGCGGTGTAGGTTTTCCATGTTTATAGTGATAGCTGTGTAGATATTTCCATGTTTATACAGATAGAGGTGTTGATATTTCCATGTTTATAAAGATCGCGGTGTAGATATTTCCATGTTTATACAGATCGCGGTGCAGATATTTATATCTTTATACAGATGGCATTGTAGATATTTCCTTATTCACACAGATGGCGGTGTAGATGTTTCCATGTTTATACAGATGGCAGAGTAGTTAGTTCCATGTTTATGGAGATGGCAGTGTAGATACTTTCATGTTTACAGAGATGGCGGTGTAGATATTTCCATGTTTATAGAGATAGCAGTGTAGATATTTACATGTTTATACAGATGTCTGTGTAGATATTTCCATGTGTATACAGATGGCATTGTAGATATTTCCATGTTTATACAGATGACTGTATAGGTATTTCCATGTTTTTACAGGTGGCAGTGCAGATATTTCCATGTTTATAGAGATAGCGGTGTAGATATTTCCATGTTTCTACAGATGGCGGTGTTGATATTTCCATCTATACACAGATGGCCGTGTAGATATTTCCATGTTTATACAGATGGCGGCGTAGATATTTCCATGGTCATGCAGATGGCGGTGTAGATATTTCCATGTTTAAACAGATAGCGGTGTAGATATTTCCATGTTTACACAGATAGTGGTGTAGATATTTCCGTGTTTATACACATGGCAGAGTAGATACTTCCATCTTTATGGAGATGGCAGTGTAGATATTTTCATGTTTATAGAGATGGCGGTGTAGATATTTCCATATTTATAGAGATAGCGGTGTAGATATTTCCATCTTTCTACAGATGGCAGTGTAGATATTTCCATGTTTATACAGATGGCGGTGTAGATATTTCCATATTTATACAGATGTCTGTGTAGATATTTCCATCTGTATACAGATGGTATTGTAGGTATTTCCATGTTTATACAGATGGTGGTGAAGATATTTCCATGTTTATTCAGATGACTGTGTAGATATTTCCATGTTTTTACAGATGGCAGTGTGGATATTTCAATGTTTATAGAGATGGCGCTGTAGATATTTCCAAGTTTATACAGATAACGGTGGAGATATTTCCATGTTTATACAGAGAGGAGTCGAGATATTTCCATGTTTATACACATAGCGGTGTACATATTTCCATGATTATAGAGACAGCGGTGTAGGTATTTCCATGTTTATGCAGATAGCGGTGCAGATATTTCCATGTTTACACAGATGCCTATGCAGATATTTCCATATTTACACAGAGGGCTGTGTAGATATTTCTATGTTTATACAGAAGACAGTGTAGATATTTAAATGTTCCTACACATGACTGTGTAGGTATTTCCATGTTTATACAGATGTCTTTGTAGATATTTCCATGTTAATAGAGATAGCGGTGTAGACATTTCCATGTTTATACAGATAGCGGTGTAGATATTTCCATGTTTATACAGATAGTGGTGTAGATATTTCCATGTTTATACAGACCGCGGTGTAGATATTTCCATGTTTATACAAATAGCGGTGCAGATATTTCCATGTTTGTACAGATGGCGGTGTTGATATTTCCATTTATACTCAGATGACCGTGTAGATATTTCCATGTTTATACAGACGGCGGCGCAGATATTTCCATGGATATGTAGATGGCGGTGTAGATATTTCCATGTTTATACAGATTGCGGTGTAATTATTTCCATGTTTATATAGATAGCGGTGTAGTTATTTCCATGTATATACACATGGCTGTGTAGATATTTCCATGTTTATACAGATGGCGGTGTAGATATTTCCATGTTTATACAGATAACTTTGTATTTCCATGTTTATACAGATGGCGGTGTAGATATTTCCATGTCTATAGAGATAGCAGTGGAGATAATTCCATGTTTATACAGATAGCGGTGTAGATATTTCCATGTTTATTCTGATCGTGGTGTAGATATTTCCATGTTTATAGAGATGGCGGTGTAGATATTTACATGTTCATAGAGATAGCGGTGTTGATTTTTCCATGTTTATAGAGACAGCGGTGTGGATATTTCCTTGCTTATACAGATAGGGGTGTAGATATTTCCATGTTTATAGAGGTAGCGGTGAAGATATTTCCATGTTTATACAGATCACAGTGTAGATATTTCCTTGCTTGTACTAATAGCGGTGTAGTTATTTCCATGTTTATACAGATAGCGGTGTAGATATTTCCATGTATATACAGATGGCTGTGTAGATATTTCCATGTTTATACAGATGGCTGTGTAGATATTTCCATGTTTATACAGATGACTTTGTAGGTATTTGCATGTTTATACAGATGGCGGTGTAGGTTTTCCATGTTTATAGTGATAGCTGTGTGGATATTTCCATGTTTATACAGATAGCGGTGTTGATATTTCCATGTTTATAAAGATCGCGGTGTAGATATTTCCATGTTTATACAGATCGCGGTGCAGATATTTATATCTTTATACAGATGGCATTGTAGATATTTCCTTATTCACACAGATGGCGGTGTAGATGTTTCCATGTTTATACAGATGGCAGAGTAGTTAGTTCCATGTTTATGGAGATGGCAGTGTAGATACTTTCATGTTTACAGAGATGGCGGTGTAGATATTTCCATGTTTATAGAGATAGCAGTGTAGATATTTACATGTTTATACAGATGTCTGTGTAGATATTTCCATGTGTATACAGATGGCATTGTAGATATTTCCATGTTTATACAGATGACTGTATAGGTATTTCCATGGTTTTACAGGTGGCAGTGCAGATATTTCCATGTTTATAGAGATAGCGGTGTAGATATTTCCATGTTTCTACAGATGGCGGTGTTGATATTTCCATCTATACACAGATGGCCGTGTAGATATTTCCATGTTTATACAGATGGCGGCGTAGATATTTCCATGGACATGCAGATGGCGGTGTAGATATTTCCATGTTTAAACAGATAGCGGTGTAGATATTTCCATGTTTACACAGATAGTGGTGTAGATATTTCCGTGTTTATACACATGGCAGAGTAGATACTTCCATCTTTATGGAGATGGCAGTGTAGATATTTTCATGTTTATAGAGATGGCGGTGTAGATATTTCCATATTTATAGAGATAGCGGTGTAGATATTTCCATCTTTCTACAGATGGCAGTGTAGATATTTCCATGTTTATACAGATGGCGGTGTAGATATTTCCATATTTATACAGATGTCTGTGTAGATATTTCCATCTGTATACAGATGGTATTGTAGGTATTTCCATGTTTATACAGATGGTGGTGAAGATATTTCCATGTTTATTCAGATGACTGTGTAGATATATCCATGTTTTTACAGATGGCAGTGTGGATATTTCAATGTTTATAGAGATGGCGCTGTAGATATTTCCAAGTTTATACAGATAACGGTGGAGATATTTCCATGTTTATACAGAGAGGAGTCGAGATATTTCCATGTTTATACACATAGCGGTGTACATATTTCCATGATTATAGAGACAGCGGTGTAGGTATTTCCATGTTTATGCAGATAGCGGTGCAGATATTTCCATGTTTACACAGATGCCTATGCAGATATTTCCATATTTACACAGAGGGCTGTGTAGATATTTCTATGTTTATACAGAAGACAGTGTAGATATTTAAATGTTCCTACATATGACTGTGTAGGTATTTCCATGTTTATACAGATGTCTTTGTAGATATTTCCATGTTAATAGAGATAGCGGTGTAGACATTTCCATGTTTATACAGATAGCGGTGTAGATATTTCCATGTTTATACAGATAGTGGTGTAGATATTTCCATGTTTATACAGACCGCGGTGTAGATATTTCCATGTTTATACAAATAGCGGTGCAGATATTTCCATGTTTGTACAGATGGCGGTGTTGATATTTCCATTTATACACAGATGACCGTGTAGATATTTCCATGTTTATACAGACGGCGGCGCAGATATTTCCATGGATATGTAGATGGCGGTGTAGATATTTCCATGTTTATACAGATTGCGGTGTAGTTATTTCCATGTTTATATAGATAGCGGTGTAGTTATTTCCATGTATATACACATGGCTGTGTAGATATTTCCAAGTTTATACAGATGGCGGTGTAGATATTTCCATGTTTATACAAATAACTTTGTATTTCCATGTTTATACAGATGGCGGTGTAGATATTTCCATGTCTATAGAGATAGCAGTGGAGATAATTCCATGTTTATACAGATAGCGGTGTAGATATTTCCATGTTTATTCTGATCGTGGTGTAGATATTTCCATGTTTATAGAGATGGCGGTGTAGATATTTACATGTTCATAGAGATAGCGGTGTTGATTTTTCCATGTTTATAGAGACAGCGGTGTGGATATTTCCTTGCTTATACAGATAGGGGTGTAGATATTTCCATGTTTATAGAGGTAGCGGTGAAGATATTTCCATGTTTATACAGATCACGGTGTAGATATTTCCTTGCTTGTACTAATAGCGGTGTAGTTATTTCCATGTTTATACAGATAGCGGTGTAGATATTTCCATGTATATACAGATGGCTGTGTAGATATTTCCATGTTTATACAGATGGCTGTGTAGATATTTCCATGTTTATACAGATGACTTTGTAGGTATTTGCATGTTTATACAGATGGCGGTGTAGGTTTTCCATGTTTATAGTGATAGCTGTGTAGATATTTCCATGTTTATACAGATAGCGGTGTTGATATTTCCATGTTTATAAAGATCGCGGTGTAGATTTTCCATGTTTATACAGATCGCGGTGCAGATATTTATATCTTTATACAGATGGCATTGTAGATATTTCCTTATTCACACAGATGGCGGTGTAGATGTTTCCATGTTTATACAGATGGCAGAGTAGTTAGTTCCATGTTTATGGAGATGGCAGTGTAGATACTTTCATGTTTACAGAGATGGCGGTGTAGATATTTCCATGTTTATAGAGATAGCGGTGTAGATATTTACATGTTTATACAGATGTCTGTGTAGATATTTCCATGTGTATGCAGATGGCATTGTAGATATTTCCATGTTTATACAGATGACTGTATAGGTATTTCCATGTTTTTACAGGTGGCAGTGCAGATATTTCCATGTTTATAGAGATAGCGGTGTAGATATTTCCATGTTTCTACAGATGGCGGTGTTGATATTTCCATCTATACACAGATGGCCGTGTAGATATTTCCATGTTTATACAGATGGCGGCGTAGATATTTCCATGGACATGCAGATGGCGGTGTAGATATTTCCATGTTTAAACAGATAGCGGTGTAGGTATTTCCATGTTTACACAGATAGTGGCGTAGATATTTCCGTGTTTATACACATGGCAGAGTAGATACTTCCATCTTTATGGAGATGGCAGTGTAGATATTTTCATGTTTATAGAGATGGCGGTGTAGATATTTCCATATTTATAGAGATAGCGGTGTAGATATTTCCATCTTTCTACAGATGGCAGTGTAGATATTTCCATGTTTATACAGATGGCGGTGTAGATATTTCCATATTTATACAGATGTCTGTGTAGATATTTCCATCTGTATACAGATGGTATTGTAGGTATTTCCATGTTTATACAGATGGTGGTGAAGATATTTCCATGTTTATTCAGATGACTGTGTAGATATTTCCATGTTTTTACAGATGGCAGTGTGGATATTTCAATGTTTATAGAGATGGCGCTGTAGATATTTCCAAGTTTATACAGATAACGGTGGAGATATTTCCATGTTTATACAGAGAGGAGTCGAGATATTTCCATGTTTATACACATAGCGGTGTACATATTTCCATGATTATAGAGACAGCGGTGTAGGTATTTCCATGTTTATGCAGATAGTGGTGCAGATATTTCCATGTTTACACAGATGCCTATGCAGATATTTCCATATTTACACAGAGGGCTGTGTAGATATTTCTATGTTTATACAGAAGACAGTGTAGATATTTAAATGTTCCTACACATGACTGTGTAGGTATTTCCATGTTTATACAGATGTCTTTGTAGATATTTCCATGTTAATAGAGATAGCGGTGTAGACATTTCCATGTTTATACAGATAGCGGTGTAGATATTTCCATGTTTATACAGATAGTGGTGTAGATATTTCCATGTTTATACAGACCGCGGTGTAGATATTTCCATGTTTATACAAATAGCGGTGCAGATATTTCCATGTTTGTACAGATGGGGGTGTTGATATTTCCATTTATACACAGATGACCGTGTAGATATTTCCATGTTTATACAGACGGCGGCGCAGATATTTCCATGGATATGTAGATGGCGGTGTAGATATTTCCATGTTTATACAGATAACTTTGTATTTCCATGTTTATACAGATGGCGGTGTAGATATTTCCATGTCTATAGAGATAGCAGTGGAGATAATTCCATGTTTATACAGATAGCGGTGTAGATATTTCCATGTTTATTCTGATCGTGGTGTAGATATTTCCATGTTTATAGAGATGGCGGTGTAGATATTTACATGTTCATAGAGATAGCGGTGTTGATTTTTCCATGTTTATAGAGACAGCGGTGTGGATATTTCCTTGCTTATACAGATAGGGGTGTAGATATTTCCATGTTTATAGAGATAGCGGTGAAGATATTTCCATGTTTATACAGATCACGGTGTAGATATTTCCTTGCTTGTACTAATAGCGGTGTAGTTATTTCCATGTTTATACAGATAGCGGTGTAGATATTTCCATGTATATACAGATGGCTGTGTAGATATTTCCATGTTTATACAGATGACTGTGTAGATATTTCCATGTTTATACAGATGACTTTGTAGGTATTTGCATGTTTATACAGATGGCGGTGTAGGTTTTCCATGTTTATAGTGATAGCTGTGTAGATATTTCCATGTTTATACAGATAGCGGTGTTGATATTTCCATGTTTATAAAGATCGCGGTGTAGATATTTCCATGTTTATACAGATCGCGGTGCAGATATTTATATCTTTATACAGATGGCATTGTAGATATTTCCTTATTCACACAGATGGCGGTGTAGATGTTTCCATGTTTATACAGATGGCAGAGTAGTTAGTTCCATGTTTATGGAGATGGCAGTGTAGATACTTTCATGTTTACAGAGATGGCGGTGTAGATATTTCCATGTTTATAGAGATAGCAGTGTAGATATTTACATGTTTATACAGATGTCTGTGTAGATATTTCCATGTGTATACAGATGGCATTGTAGATATTTCCATGTTTATACAGATGACTGTATAGGTATTTCCATGTTTTTACAGGTGGCAGTGCAGATATTTCCATGTTTATAGAGATAGCGGTGTAGATATTTCCATGTTTCTACAGATGGCGGTGTTGATATTTCCATCTATACACAGATGGCCGTGTAGATATTTCCATGTTTATACAGATGGCGGCGTAGATATTTCCATGGACATGCAGATGGCGGTGTAGATATTTCCATGTTTAAACAGATAGCGGTGTAGATATTTCCATGTTTACACAGATAGTGGTGTAGATATTTCCGTGTTTATACACATGGCAGAGTAGATACTTCCATCTTTATGGAGATGGCAGTGTAGATATTTTCATGTTTATAGAGATGGCGGTGTAGATATTTCCATATTTATAGAGATAGCGGTGTAGATATTTCCATCTTTCTACAGATGGCAGTGTAGATATTTAAATGTTTATACAGATGGCGGTGTAGATATTTCCATATTTATACAGCTGTCTGTGTAGATATTTCCATCTGTATACAGATGGTATTGTAGGTATTTCCATGTTTATACAGATGGTGGTGAAGATATTTCCATGTTTATTCAGATGACTGTGTAGATATTTCCATGTTTTTACAGATGGCAGTGTGGATATTTCAATGTTTATAGAGATGGCGCTGTAGATATTTCCAAGTTTATACAGATAACGGTGGAGATATTTCCATGTTTATACAGAGAGGAGTCGAGATATTTCCATGTTTATACACATAGCGGTGTACATATTTCCATGATTATAGAGACAGCGGTGTAGGTAT
Source organism: Pan paniscus (assembly GCF_029289425.2). Taxonomy (NCBI): domain Eukaryota; kingdom Metazoa; phylum Chordata; class Mammalia; order Primates; family Hominidae; genus Pan; species Pan paniscus. The sequence continues at coordinate 4,996,923 of NC_073268.2, read as the reverse complement.
TTCCATGTTTATGCAGATAGCGGTGCCGATATTTCCATGTTTACACAGATGCCTATGCAGATATTTCCATATTTACACAGAGGGCTGTGTAGATATTTCTGTTTATACAGAAGACAGTGTAGATATTTAAATGTTCCTACACATGACTGTGTAGGTATTTCCATGTTTATACAGATGTCTTTGTAGATATTTCCATGTTAATAGAGATAGCGGTGAAGACATTTCCATGTTTATACAGATAGCGGTGTAGATATTTCCATGTTTATACAGATAGTGGTGTAGATATTTCCATGTTTATACAGACCGCGGTGTAGATATTTCCATGTTTATACAAATAGCGGTGCAGATATTTCCATGTTTGTACAGATGGGGGTGTTGATATTTCCATTTATACACAGATGACCGTGTAGATATTTCCATGTTTATACAGACGGCGGCGCAGATATTTCCATGGATATGTAGATGGCGGTGTAGATATTTCCATGTTTATACAGATAACTTTGTATTTCCATGTTTATACAGATGGCGGTGTAGATATTTCCATGTTTACACAGATAGTGGTGTAGATATTTCCGTGTTTATACACATGGCTGTGTAGATATTTCCATGTTTATACAGATGGCGGTGTAGATATTTCCATGTTTATACAGATGGCGGTGTAGATATTTCCATGTCTATAGAGATAGCAGTGGAGATAATTCCATGTTTATACAGATAGCGGTGTAGATATTTCCATGTTTACTCCGATCGTGGTGTAGATATTTCCATGTTTATAGAGATGGCGGTGTTGATATTTACATGTTCATAGAGATAGCGGTGTTGATTTTTCCATGTTTATAGAGACAGCGGTGTGGATATTTCCTTGCTTATACAGATAGGGGTGTAGATATTTCCATGTTTATAGAGATAGCGGTGAAGATATTTCCATGTTTATACAGATCACGGTGTAGATATTTCCTTGCTTGTACTAATAGCGGTGTAGTTATTTCCATGTTTATACAGATAGCGGTGTAGATATTTCCATGTATATACAGATGGCTGTGTAGATATTTCCATGTTTATACAGATGGCTGTGTAGATATTTCCATGTTTATACAGATGACTTTGTAGGTATTTGCATGTTTATACAGATGGCGGTGTAGGTTTTCCATGTTTATAGTGATAGCTGTGTAGATATTTCCATGTTTATACAGATAGCGGTGTTGATATTTCCATGTTTATAAAGATCGCGGTGTAGATATTTCCATGTTTATACAGATCGTGGTGCAGATATTTATATCTTTATACAGATGGCATTGTAGATATTTCCTTATTCACACAGATGGCGGTGTAGATGTTTCCATGTTTATACAGATGGCAGAGTAGTTAGTTCCATGTTTATGGAGATGGCAGTGTAGATACTTTCATGTTTACAGAGATGGCGGTGTAGATATTTCCATGTTTATAGAGATAGCAGTGTAGGTATTTACATGTTTATACAGATGTCTGTGTAGATATTTCCATGTGTATACAGATGGCATTGTAGATATTTCCATGTTTATACAGATGACTGTATAGGTATTTCCATGGTTTTACAGGTGGCAGTGCAGATATTTCCATGTTTATAGAGATAGCGGTGTAGATATTTCCATGTTTCTACAGATGGCGGTGTTGATATTTCCATCTATACACAGATGGCCGTGTAGATATTTCCATGTTTATACAGATGGCGGCGTAGATATTTCCATGGACATGCAGATGGCGGTGTAGATATTTCCATGTTTAAACAGATAGCGGTGTAGATATTTCCATGTTTACACAGATAGTGGTGTAGATATTTCCGTGTTTATACACATGGCAGAGTAGATACTTCCATCTTTATGGAGATGGCAGTGTAGATATTTTCATGTTTATAGAGATGGCGGTGTAGATATTTCCATATTTATAGAGATAGCGGTGTAGATATTTCCATCTTTCTACAGATGGCAGTGTAGATATTTCCATGTTTATACAGATGGCGGTGTAGATATTTCCATATTTATACAGATGTCTGTGTAGATATTTCCATCTGTATACAGATGGTATTGTAGGTATTTCCATGTTTATACAGATGGTGGTGAAGATATTTCCATGTTTATTCAGATGACTGTGTAGATATTTCCATGTTTTTACAGATGGCAGTGTGGATATTTCAATGTTTATAGAGATGGCGCTGTAGATATTTCCAAGTTTATACAGATAACGGTGGAGATATTTCCATGTTTATACAGAGAGGAGTCGAGATATTTCCATGTTTATACACATAGCGGTGTACATATTTCCATGATTATAGAGACAGCGGTGTAGGTATTTCCATGTGTATGCAGATAGCGGTGCAGATATTTCCATGTTTACACAGATGCCTATGCAGATATTTCCATATTTACACAGAGGGCTGTGTAGATATTTCTATGTTTATACAGAAGACAGTGTAGATATTTAAATGTTCCTACATATGACTGTGTAGGTATTTCCATGTTTATACAGATGTCTTTGTAGATATTTCCATGTTAATAGAGATAGCGGTGTAGACATTTCCATGTTTATACAGATAGCGGTGTAGATATTTCCATGTTTATACAGATAGTGGTGTAGATATTTCCATGTTTATACAGACCGCGGTGTAGATATTTCCATGTTTATACAAATAGCGGTGCAGATATTTCCATGTTTGTACAGATGGGGGTGTTGATATTTCCATTTATACACAGACGACCGTGTAGATATTTCCATGTTTATACAGACGGCGGCGCAGATATTTCCATGGATATGTAGATGGCGGTGTAGATATTTCCATGTTTATACAGATAACTTTGTATTTCCATGTTTATACAGATGGCGGTGTAGATATTTCCATGTCTATAGAGATAGCAGTGGAGATAATTCCATGTTTATACAGATAGCGGTGTAGATATTTCCATGTTTATTCTGATCGTGGTGTAGATATTTCCATGTTTATAGAGATGGCGGTGTAGATATTTACATGTTCATAGAGATAGCGGTGTTGATTTTTCCATGTTTATAGAGACAGCGGTGTGGATATTTCCTTGCTTATACAGATAGGGGTGTAGATATTTCCATGTTTATAGAGATAGCGGTGAAGATATTTCCATGTTTATACAGATCACGGTGTAGATATTTCCTTGCTTGTACTAATAGCGGTGTAGTTATTTCCATGTTTATACAGATAGCGGTGTAGATATTTCCATGTATATACAGATGGCTGTGTAGATATTTCCATGTTTATACAGATGGCTGTGTAGATATTTCCATGTTTATACAGATGACTTTGTAGGTATTTTCATGTTTATACAGATGGCGGTGTAGATTTTCCATGTTTATAGTGATAGCTGTGTAGATATTTCCATGTTTATACAGATAGCGGTGTTGATATTTCCATGTTTATAAAGATCGCGGTGTAGATATTTCCATGTTTATACAGATCGCGGTGCAGATATTTATATCTTTATACAGATGGCATTGTAGATATTTCCTTATTCACACAGATGGCGGTGTAGATGTTTCCATGTTTATACAGATGGCAGAGTAGTTAGTTCCATGTTTATGGAGATGGCAGTGTAGATACTTTCATGTTTACAGAGATGGCGGTGTAGATATTTCCATGTTTATAGAGATAGCAGTGTAGATATTTACATGTTTATACAGATGTCTGTGTAGATATTTCCATGTGTATACAGATGGCATTGTAGATATTTCCATGTTTATACAGATGACTGTATAGGTATTTCCATGTTTTTACAGGTGGCAGTGCAGATATTTCCATGTTTATAGAGATAGCGGTGTAGATATTTCCATGTTTCTACAGATGGCGGTGTTGATATTTCCATCTATACACAGATGGCCGTGTAGATATTTCCATGTTTATACAGATGGCGGCGTAGATATTTCCATGGACATGCAGATGGCGGTGTAGATATTTCCATGTTTAAACAGATAGCGGTGTAGGTATTTCCATGTTTACACAGATAGTGGTGTAGATATTTCCGTGTTTATACACATGGCAGAGTAGATACTTCCATCTTTATGGAGATGGCAGTGTAGATATTTTCATGTTTATAGAGATGGCGGTGTAGATATTTCCATATTTATAGAGATAGCGGTGTAGATATTTCCATCTTTCTACAGATGGCAGTGTAGATATTTCCATGTTTATACAGATGGCGGTGTAGATATTTCCATATTTATACAGATGTCTGTGTAGATATTTCCATCTGTATACAGATGGTATTGTAGGTATTTCCATGTTTATACAGATGGTGGTGAAGATATTTCCATGTTTATTCAGATGACTGTGTAGATATTTCCATGTTTTTACAGATGGCAGTGTGGATATTTCAATGTTTATAGAGATGGCGCTGTAGATATTTCCAAGTTTATACAGATAACGGTGGAGATATTTCCATGTTTATACAGAGAGGAGTCGAGATATTTCCATGTTTATACACATAGCGGTGTGCATATTTCCATGATTATAGAGACAGCGGTGTAGGTATTTCCATGTTTATGCAGATAGCGGTGCAGATATTTCCATGTTTACACAGATGCCTATGCAGATATTTCCATATTTACACAGAGGGCTGTGTAGATATTTCTATGTTTATACAGAAGACAGTGTAGATATTTAAATGTTCCTACACATGACTGTGTAGTTATTTCCATGTTTATACAGATGTCTTTGTAGATATTTCCATGTTAATAGAGATAGCGGTGTAGACATTTCCATGTTTATACAGATAGCGGTGTAGATATTTCCATGTTTATACAGATAGTGGTGTAGATATTTCCATGTTTATACAGACCGCGGTGTAGATATTTCCATGTTTATACAAATAGCGGTGCAGATATTTCCATGTTTGTACAGATGGGGGTGTTGATATTTCCATTTATACACAGACGACCGTGTAGATATTTCCATGTTTATACAGACGGCGGCGCAGATATTTCCATGGATATGTAGATGGCGGTGTAGATATTTCCATGTTTATACAGATAACTTTGTATTACCATGTTTATACAGATGGCGGTGTAGATATTCCCATGTCTATAGAGATAGCAGTGGACATAATTCCATGTTTATACAGATAGCGGTGTAGATATTTCCATGTTTATTCTGATCGTGGTGTAGATATTTCCATGTTTATGGAGATGGCGGTGTAGATATTTACATGTTCATAGAGATAGCGGTGTTGATTTTTCCATGTTTATAGAGACAGCGGTGTGGATATTTCCTTGCTTATACAGATAGGGGTGTAGATATTTCCATGTTTATAGAGATAGCGGTGAAGATATTTCCATGTTTATACAGATCACGGTGTAGATATTTCCTTGCTTGTACTAATAGCGGTGTAGTTATTTCCATGTTTATACAGATGACTTTGTAGGTATTTGCATGTTTATACAGATGGCGGTGTAGGTTTTCCATGTTTATAGTGATAGCTGTGTAGATATTTCCATGTTTATACAGATAGCGGTGTTGATATTTCCATGTTTATAAAGATCGCGGTGTAGATATTTCCATGTTTATACAGATCGCGGTGCAGATATTTATATCTTTATACAGATGGCATTGTAGATATTTCCTTATTCACACAGATGGCGGTGTAGATGTTTCCATGTTTATACAGATGGCAGAGTAGTTAGTTCCATGTTTATGGAGATGGCAGTGTAGATACTTTCATGTTTACAGAGATGGCGGTGTAGATATTTCCATGTTTATAGAGATAGCAGTGTAGATATTTACATGTTTATACAGATGTCTGTGTAGATATTTCCATGTGTATACAGATGGCATTGTAGATATTTCCATGTTTATACAGATGACTGTATAGGTATTTCCATGGTTTTACAGGTGGCAGTGCAGATATTTCCATGTTTATAGAGATAGCGGTGTAGATATTTCCATGTTTCTACAGATGGCGGTGTTGATATTTCCATCTATACACAGATGGCCGTGTAGATATTTCCATGTTTATACAGATGGCGGCGTAGATATTTCCATGGACATGCAGATGGCGGTGTAGATATTTCCATGTTTAAACAGATAGCGGTGTAGGTATTTCCATGTTTACACAGATAGTGGTGTAGATATTTCCGTGTTTATACACATGGCAGAGTAGATACTTCCATCTTTATGGAGATGGCAGTGTAGATATTTTCATGTTTATAGAGATGGCGGTGTAGATATTTCCATATTTATAGAGATAGCGGTGTAGATATTTCCATCTTTCTACAGATGGCAGTGTAGATATTTCCATGTTTATACAGATGGCGGTGTAGATATTTCCATATTTATACAGATGTCTGTGTAGATATTTCCATCTGTATACAGATGGTATTGTAGGTATTTCCATGTTTATACAGATGGTGGTGAAGATATTTCCATGTTTATTCAGATGACTGTGTAGATATTTCCATGTTTTTACAGATGGCAGTGTGGATATTTCAATGTTTATAGAGATGGCGCTGTAGATATTTCCAAGTTTATACAGATAACGGTGGAGATATTTCCATGTTTATACAGAGAGGAGTCGAGATATTTCCATGTTTATACACATAGCGGTGTGCATATTTCCATGATTATAGAGACAGCGGTGTAGGTATTTCCATGTTTATGCAGATAGCGGTGCAGATATTTCCATGTTTACACAGATGCCTATGCAGATATTTCCATATTTACACAGAGGGCTGTGTAGATATTTCTATGTTTATACAGAAGACAGTGTAGATATTTAAATGTTCCTACACATGACTGTGTAGTTATTTCCATGTTTATACAGATGTCTTTGTAGATATTTCCATGTTAATAGAGATAGCGGTGTAGACATTTCCATGTTTATACAGATAGCGGTGTAGATATTTCCATGTTTATACAGATAGTGGTGTAGATATTTCCATGTTTATACAGACCGCGGTGTAGATATTTCCATGTTTATACAAATAGCGGTGCAGATATTTCCATGTTTGTACAGATGGGGGTGTTGATATTTCCATTTATACACAGACGACCGTGTAGATATTTCCATGTTTATACAGACGGCGGCGCAGATATTTCCATGGATATGTAGATGGCGGTGTAGATATTTCCATGTTTATACAGATAACTTTGTATTACCATGTTTATACAGATGGCGGTGTAGATATTCCCATGTCTATAGAGATAGCAGTGGACATAATTCCATGTTTATACAGATAGCGGTGTAGATATTTCCATGTTTATTCTGATCGTGGTGTAGATATTTCCATGTTTATGGAGATGGCGGTGTAGATATTTACATGTTCATAGAGATAGCGGTGTTGATTTTTCCATGTTTATAGAGACAGCGGTGTGGATATTTCCTTGCTTATACAGATAGGGGTGTAGATATTTCCATGTTTATAGAGATAGCGGTGAAGATATTTCCATGTTTATACAGATCACGGTGTAGATATTTCCTTGCTTGTACTAATAGCGGTGTAGTTATTTCCATGTTTATACAGATGACTTTGTAGGTATTTGCATGTTTATACAGATGGCGGTGTAGGTTTTCCATGTTTATAGTGATAGCTGTGTAGATATTTCCATGTTTATACAGATAGCGGTGTTGATATTTCCATGTTTATAAAGATCGCGGTGTAGATATTTCCATGTTTATACAGATCGCGGTGCAGATATTTATATCTTTATACAGATGGCATTGTAGATATTTCCTTATTCACACAGATGGCGGTGTAGATGTTTCCATGTTTATACAGATGGCAGAGTAGTTAGTTCCATGTTTATGGAGATGGCAGTGTAGATACTTTCATGTTTACAGAGATGGCGGTGTAGATATTTCCATGTTTATAGAGATAGCAGTGTAGATATTTACATGTTTATACAGATGTCTGTGTAGATATTTCCATGTGTATACAGATGGCATTGTAGATATTTCCATGTTTATACAGATGACTGTATAGGTATTTCCATGGTTTTACAGGTGGCAGTGCAGATATTTCCATGTTTATAGAGATAGCGGTGTAGATATTTCCATGTTTCTACAGATGGCGGTGTTGATATTTCCATCTATACACAGATGGCCGTGTAGATATTTCCATGTTTATACAGATGGCGGCGTAGATATTTCCATGGACATGCAGATGGCGGTGTAGATATTTCCATGTTTAAACAGATAGCGGTGTAGATATTTCCATGTTTACACAGATAGTGGTGTAGATATTTCCGTGTTTATACACATGGCAGAGTAGATACTTCCATCTTTATGGAGATGGCAGTGTAGATATTTTCATGTTTATAGAGATGGCGGTGTAGATATTTCCATAGTTATAGAGATAGCGGTGTAGATATTTCCATCTTTCTACAGATGGCAGTGTAGATATTTCCATGTTTATACAGATGGCGGTGTAGATATTTCCATATTTATACAGATGTCTGTGAAGATATTTCCATCTGTATACAGATGGTATTGTAGGTATTTCCATGTTTATACAGATGGTGGTGAAGGTATTTCCATGTTTATTCAGATGACTGTGTAGATATTTCCATGTTTTTACAGATGGCAGTGTGGATATTTCAATGTTTATAGAGATGGCGCTGTAGATATTTCCAAGTTTATACAGATAACGGTGGAGATATTTCCATGTTTATACAGAGAGGAGTCGAGATATTTCCATGGTTCGAGATATTTCCATGTTTATACACATAGCGGTGTACATATTTCCATGATTATAGAGACAGCGGTGTAGGTATTTCCATGTTTATGCAGATAGCGGTGCAGATATTTCCATGTTTACACAGATGCCTATGCAGATATTTCCATATTTACACAGAGGGCTGTGTAGATATTTCTATGTTTATACAGAAGACAGTGTAGATATTTAAATGTTCCTACACATGACTGTTTAGGTATTTCCATGTTTATACAGATGTCTTTGTAGATATTTCCATGTTAATAGAGATAGCGGTGTTGACATTTCCATGTTTATACAGATAGCGGTGTAGATATTTACATGTTTATACAGATAGTGGTGTAGATATTTCCATGTTTATACAGACCGCGGTGTAGATATTTCCATGTTTATAAAAATAGCGGTGCAGATATTTCCATGTTTGTACAGATGGCGGTGTTGATATTTCCATTTATACACAGATGACCGTGTAGATATTTCCATGTTTATACAGATGGCGGCGCAGATATTTCCATGGATATGTAGATGGCGGTGTAGATATTTCCATGTTTATACAGATTGCGGTGTAGTTATTTCCATGTTTATATAGATAGCGGTGTAGTTATTTCCATGTATATACACATGGCTGTGTAGATATTTCCATGTTTATACAGATGGCGGTGTAGATATTTCCATGTTTATACAGATAACTTTGTATTTCCATGTTTATACAGATGGCGGTGTAGATATTTCCATGTCTATAGAGATAGCAGTGAAGATAATTCCATGTTTATACAGATAGCGGTGTAGATATTTCCATGTTTATAGAGATGGCGGTGTAGATATTTACATGTTCATAGAGATAGCGGTGTTGATTTTTCCATGTTTATAGAGACAGCGGTGTGGATATTTCCTTGCTTATACAGATAGGGGTGTAGATATTTCCATGTTTATAGAGATAGCGGTGAAGATATTTCCATGTTTATACAGATCACGGTGTAGATATTTCCTTGCTTGTACTAATAGCGGTGTAGTTATTTCCATGTTTATACAGATAGCGGTGTAGATATTTCCATGTATATACAGATGGCTGTGTAGATATTTCCATGTTTATACAGATGGCTGTGTAGATATTTCCATGTTTATACAGATGACTTTGTAGGTATTTGCATGTTTATACAGATGGCGGTGTAGGTTTTCCATGTTTATAGTGATAGCTGTGTAGATATTTCCATGTTTATACAGATAGCGGTGTTGATATTTCCATGTTTATAAAGATCGCGGTGTAGATATTTCCATGTTTATACAGATCGCGGTGCAGATATTTATATCTTTATACAGATGGCATTGTAGATATTTCCTTATTCACACAGATGGCGGTGTAGATGTTTCCATGTTTATACAGATGGCAGAGTAGTTAGTTCCATGTTTATGGAGATGGCAGTGTAGATACTTTCATGTTTACAGAGATGGCGGTGTAGATATTTCCATGTTTATAGAGATAGCAGTGTAGATATTTACATGTTTATACAGATGTCTGTGTAGATATTTCCATGTGTATACAGATGGCATTGTAGATATTTCCATGTTTATACAGATGACTGTATAGGTATTTCCATGGTTTTACAGGTGGCAGTGCAGATATTTCCATGTTTATAGAGATAGCGGTGTAGATATTTCCATGTTTCTACAGATGGCGGTGTTGATATTTCCATCTATACACAGATGGCCGTGTAGATATTTCCATGTTTATACAGATGGCGGCGTAGATATTTCCATGGACATGCAGATGGCGGTGTAGATATTTCCATGTTTAAACAGATAGCGGTGTAGATATTTCCATGTTTACACAGATAGTGGTGTAGATATTTCCGTGTTTATACACATGGCAGAGTAGATACTTCCATCTTTATGGAGATGGCAGTGTAGATATTTTCATGTTTATAGAGACGGCGGTGTAGATATTTCCATATTTATAGAGATAGCGGTGTAGATATTTCCATCTTTCTACAGATGGCAGTGTAGATATTTCCATGTTTATACAGATGGCGGTGTAGATATTTCCATATTTATACAGATGTCTGTGAAGATATTTCCATCTGTATACAGATGGTATTGTAGGTATTTCCATGTTTATACAGATGGTGGTGAAGGTATTTCCATGTTTATTCAGATGACTGTGTAGATATTTCCATGTTTTTACAGATGGCAGTGTGGATATTTCAATGTTTATAGAGATGGCGCTGTAGATATTTCCAAGTTTATACAGATAACGGTGGAGATATTTCCATGTTTATACAGAGAGGAGTCGAGATATTTCCATGGTTCGAGATATTTCCATGTTTATACACATAGCGGTGTACATATTTCCATGAGTATAGAGACAGCGGTGTAGGTATTTCCATGTTTATGCAGATAGCAGTGCAGATATTTCCATGTTTACACAGATGCCTATGCAGATATTTCCATATTTACACAGAGGGCTGTGTAGATATTTCTATGTTTATACAGAAGACAGTGTAGATATTTAAATGTTCCTACACATGACTGTTTAGGTATTTCCATGTTTATACAGATGTCTTTGAAGATATTTCCATGTTAATAGAGATAGCGGTGTTGACATTTCCATGTTTATACAGATAGCGGTGTAGATATTTACATGTTTATACAGATAGTGGTGTAGATATTTCCATGTTTATACAGACCGCGGTGTAGATATTTCCATGTTTATACAAATAGAGGTGCAGATATTTCCATGTTTGTACAGATGGCGGTGTTGATATTTCCATTTATACACAGATGACCGTGTAGATATTTCCATGTTTATACAGATGGCGGCGCAGATATTTCCATGGATATGTAGATGGCGGTGTAGATATTTCCATGTTTATACAGATTGCGGTGTAGTTATTTCCATGTTTATATAGATAGCTGTGTAGTTATTTTCATGTATATACACATGGCTGTGTAGATATTTCCATGTTTATACAGATGGCGGTGTAGATATTTCCATGTTTATACAGATAACTTTGTATTTCCATGTTTATACAGATGGCGGTGTAGATATTTCCATGTCTATAGAGATAGCAGTGAAGATAATTCCATGTTTATACAGATAGCGGTGTAGATATTTCCATGTTTATAGAGATGGCGGTGTAGATATTTACATGTTCATAGAGATAGCGGTGTTGATTTTTCCATGTTTATAGAGACAGCGGTGTGGATATTTCCTTGCTTATACAGATAGGGGTGTAGATATTTCCATGTTTATAGAGATAGCGGTGAAGATATTTCCATGTTTATACAGATCACGGTGTAGATATTTCCTTGCTTGTACTAATAGCGGTGTAGTTATTTCCATGTTTATACAGATAGCGGTGTAGATATTTCCATGTATATACAGATGGCTGTGTAGATATTTCCATGTTTATACAGATGGCTGTGTAGATATTTCCATGTTTATACAGATGACTTTGTAGGTATTTGCATGTTTATACAGATGGCGGTGTAGGTTTTCCATGTTTATAGTGATAGCTGTGTAGATATTTCCATGTTTATACAGATAGCGGTGTTGATATTTCCATGTTTATAAAGATCGCGGTGTAGATATTTCCATGTTTATACAGATCGCGGTGCAGATATTTATATCTTTATACAGATGGCATTGTAGATATTTCCTTATTCACACAGATGGCGGTGTAGATGTTTCCATGTTTATACAGATGGCAGAGTAGTTAGTTCCATGTTTATGGAGATGGCAGTGTAGATACTTTCATGTTTACAGAGATGGCGGTGTAGATATTTCCATGTTTATAGAGATAGCAGTGTAGATATTTACATGTTTATACAGATGTCTGTGTAGATATTTCCATGTGTATACAGATGGCATTGTAGATATTTCCATGTTTATACAGATGACTGTATAGGTATTTCCATGGTTTTACAGGTGGCAGTGCAGATATTTCCATGTTTATAGAGATAGCGGTGTAGATATTTCCATGTTTCTACAGATGGCGGTGTTGATATTTCCATCTATACACAGATGGCCGTGTAGATATTTCCATGTTTATACAGATGGCGGCGTAGATATTTCCATGGACATGCAGATGGCGGTGTAGATATTTCCATGTTTAAACAGATAGCGGTGTAGATATTTCCATGTTTACACAGATAGTGGTGTAGATATTTCCGTGTTTATACACATGGCAGAGTAGATACTTCCATCTTTATGGAGATGGCAGTGTAGATATTTTCATGTTTATAGAGATGGCGGTGTAGATATTTCCATATTTAAAGAGATAGCGGTGTAGATATTTCCATCTTTCTACAGATGGCAGTGTAGATATTTCCATGTTTATACAGATGGCGGTGTAGATATTTCCATATTTATACAGATGTCTGTGTAGATATTTCCATCTGTATACAGATGGTATTGTAGGTATTTCCATGTTTATACAGATGGTGGTGAAGATATTTCCATGTTTATTCAGATGACTGTGTAGATATTTCCATGTTTTTACAGATGGCAGTGTGGATATTTCAATGTTTATAGAGATGGCGCTGTAGATATTTCCAAGTTTAAACAGATAACGGTGGAGATATTTCCATGTTTATACAGAGAGGAGTCGAGATATTTCCATGTTTATACACATAGCGGTGTACATATTTCCATGATTATAGAGACAGCGGTGTAGGTATTTCCATGTTTATGCAGATAGCGGTGCAGATATTTCCATGTTTACACAGATGCCTATGCAGATATTTCCATATTTACACAGAGGGCTGTGTAGATATTTCTATGTTTATACAGAAGACAGTGTAGATATTTAAATGTTCCTACACATGTCTGTGTAGTTATTTCCATGTTTATACAGATGTCTTTGTAGATATTTCCATGTTAATAGAGATAGCGGTGTAGACATTTCCATGTTTATACAGATAGCGGTGTAGATATTTCCATGTTTATACAGATAGTGGTGTAGATATTTCCATGTTTATACAGACCGCGGTGTAGATATTTCCATGTTTATACAAATAGCGGTGCAGATATTTCCATGTTTGTACAGATGGCGGTGTTGATATTTCCATTTATACACAGATGACCGTGTAGATATTTCCATGTTTATACAGATGGCGGTGCAGATATTTCCATGGATATGTAGATGGCGGTGTAGATATTTCCATGTTTATACAGATTGCGGTGTAGTTATTTCCATGTTTATATAGATAGCGGTGTAGTTATTTCCATGTATATACACATGGCTGTGTAGATATTTCCATGTTTATACAGATGGCGGTGTAGATATTTCCATGTTTATACAGATAACTTTGTATTTCCATGTTTATACAGATGGCGGTGTAGATATTTCCATGTCTATAGAGATAGCAGTGGAGATAATTCCATGTTTATACAGATAGCGGTGTAGATATTTCCATGTTTATTCTGATCGTTGTGTAGATATTTCCATGTTTATGGAGATGGCGGTGTAGATATTTACATGTTCATAGAGATAGCGGTGTTGATTTTTCCATGTTTATAGAGACAGCGGTGTGGATATTTCCTTGCTTATACAGATAGGGGTGTAGATATTTCCATGTTTATAGAGATAGCGGTGAAGATATTTCCATGTTTATACAGATCACGGTGTAGATATTTCCTTGCTTGTACTAATAGCGGTGTAGTTATTTCCATGTTTATACAGATAGCGGTGTAGATATTTCCATGTATATACAGATGGCTGTGTAGATATTTCCATGTTTATACAGATGGCTGTGTAGATATTTCCATGTTTATACAGATGACTTTGTAGGTATTTGCATGTTTATACAGATGGCGGTGTAGGTTTTCCATGTTTATAGTGATAGCTGTGTAGATATTTCCATGTTTATACAGATAGCGGTGTTGATATTTCCATGTTTATAAAGATCGCGGTGTAGATATTTCCATGTTTATACAGATTGCGGTGCAGATATTTATATCTTTATACAGATGGCATTGTAGATATTTCCTTATTCACACAGATGGCGGTGTAGATGTTTCCATGTTTATACAGATGGCAGAGTAGTTAGTTCCATGTTTATGGAGATGGCAGTGTAGATACTTTCATGTTTACAGAGATGGCGGTGTAGATATTTCCATGTTTATAGAGATAGCAGTGTAGATATTTACATGTTTATACAGATGTCTGTGTAGATATTTCCATGTGTATACAGATGGCATTGTAGATATTTCCATGTTTATACAGATGACTGTATAGGTATTTCCATGTTTTTACAGGTGGCAGTGCAGATATTTCCATGTTTATAGAGATAGCGGTGTAGATATTTCCATGTTTCTACAGATGGCGGTGTTGATATTTCTATCTATACACAGATGGCCGTGTAGATATTTCCATGTTTATACAGATGGCGGCGTAGATATTTCCATGGACAAGCAGATGGCGGTGTAGATATTTCCATGTTTAAACAGATAGCGGTGTAGATACTTCCATGTTTACACAGATAGTGGTGTAGATATTTCCGTGTTTATACACATGGCAGAGTAGATACTTCCATCTTTATGGAGATGGCAGTGTAGATATTTTCATGTTTATAGAGATGGCGGTGTAGATATTTCCATATTTATAGAGATAGCGGTGTAGATATTTCCATCTTTCTACAGATGGCAGTGTAGATATTTCCATGTTTATACAGATGGCGGTGTAGATATTTCCATATTTATACAGATGTCTGTGTAGATATTTCCATCTGTATACAGATGGTATTGTAGGTATTTCCATGTTTATACAGATGGTGGTGAAGATATTTCCATGTTTATTCAGATGACTGTGTAGATATCTCCATGTTTTTACAGATGGCAGTGTGGATATTTCAATGTTTATAGAGATGGCGCTGTAGATATTTCCAAGTTTATACAGATAACGGTGGAGATATTTCCATGTGTATAGAGAGGAGTCGAGATATTTCCATGTTTATACACATAGCGGTGTACATATTTCCATGATTATAGAGACAGCGGTGTAGGTATTTCCATGTTTATGCAGATAGCGGTGCAGATATTTCCATGTTTACACAGATGCCTATGCAGATATTTCCATATTTACACAGAGGGCTGTGTAGATATTTCTATGTTTATACAGAAGACAGTGTAGATATTTAAATGTTCCTACACATGACTGTGTAGGTATTTCCATGTTTATACAGATGTCTTTGTAGATATTTCCATGTTAATAGAGATAGCGGTGTAGACATTTCCATGTTTATACAGATAGCGGTGTAGATATTTCCATGTTTATACAGATAGTGGTGTAGATATTTCCATGTTTATACAGACCGCGGTGTAGATATTTCCATGTTTATACAAATAGCGGTGCAGATATTTCCATGTTTGTACAGATGACGGTGTTGATATTTCCATTTATACACAGATGACCGTGTAGATATTTCCATGTTTATACAGATGGCGGCGCAGATATTTCCATGGATATGTAGATGGCGGTGTAGATATTTCCATGTTTATACAGATTGCGGTGTAGTTATTTCCATGTTTATATAGATAGCGGTGTAGTTATTTCCATGTATATACACATGGCTGTGTAGATATTTCCATGTTTATACAGATGGCGGTGTAGATATTTCCATGTTTATACAGGTGGCGGTGTAGATATTTCCATGTCTATAGAGATAGCCGTGGAGATAATTCCATGTTTATACAGATAGCGGTGTAGATATTTCCATGTTTATTCTGATCGTGGTGTAGATATTTCCATGTTTATAGAGATGGCGGTGTAGATATTTACATGTTCATAGAGATAGCGGTGTTGATTTTTCCATGTTTATAGAGACAGCGGTGTGGATATTTCCTTGCTCATACAGATAGGGGTGTAGATATTTCCATGTTTATAGAGATAGCGGTGAAGATATTTCCATGTTTATACAGATCACGGTGTAGATATTTCCTTGCTTGTACTAATAGCGGTGTAGTTATTTCCATGTTTATACAGATAGCGGTGTAGATATTTCCATGTATATACAGATGGCTGTGTAGATATTTCCATGTTTATACAGATGGCTGTGTAGATATTTCCATGTTTATACAGATGACTTTGTAGGTATTTGCATGTTTATACAGATGGCGGTGTAGGTTTTCCATGTTTATAGTGATAGCTGTGTAGATATTTCCATGTTTATACAGATAGCGGTGTTGATAATTCCATGTTTATAGTGATAGCTGTGTAGATATTTCCATGTTTATACAGATAGCGGTGTTGATATTTCCATGTTTATAAAGATCGCGGTGTAGATATTTCCATGTTTATACAGATCGCGGTGCAGATATTTATATCTTTATACAGATGGCATTGTAGATATTTCCTTATTCACACAGATGGCGGTGTAGATGTTTCCATGTTTATACAGATGGCAGAGTAGTTAGTTCCATGTTTATGGAGATGGCAGTGTAGATACTTTCATGTTTACAGAGATGGCGGTGTAGATATTTCCATGTTTATAGAGATAGCAGTGTAGATATTTACATGTTTATACAGATGTCTGTGTAGATATTTCCATGTGTATACAGATGGCATTGTAGATATTTCCATGTTTATACAGATGACTGTATAGGTATTTCCATGTTTTTACAGGTGGCAGTGCAGATATTTCCATGTTTATAGAGATAGCGGTGTAGATATTTCCATGTTTCTACAGATGGCGGTGTTGATATTTCCATCTATACACAGATGGCCGTGTAGATATTTCCATGTTTATACAGATGGCGGCGTAGATATTTCCATGGACATGCAGATGGCGGTGTAGATATTTCCATGTTTAAACAGATAGCAGTGTAGATATTTCCATGTTTACACAGATAGTGGTGTAGATATTTCCGTGTTTATACACATGGCAGAGTAGATACTTCCATCTTTATGGAGATGGCAGTGTAGATATTTTCATGTTTATAGAGATGGCGGTGTAGATATTTCCATATTTAAAGAGATAGCGGTGTAGATATTTCCATCTTTCTACAGATGGCAGTGTAGATATTTCCATGTTTATACAGATGGCGGTGTAGATATTTCCATATTTATACAGATGTCTGTGTAGATATTTCCATCTGTATACAGATGGTATTGTAGGTATTTCCATGTTTATACAGATGGTGGTGAAGATATTTCCATGTTTATTCAGATGACTGTGTAGATATTTCCATGTTTTTACAGATGGCAGTGTGGATATTTCAATGTTTATAGAGATGGCGCTGTAGATATTTCCAAGTTTATACAGCTAACGGTGGAGATATTTCCATGTTTATACAGAGAGGAGTCGAGATATTTCCATGTTTATACACATAGCGGTGTACATATTTCCATGATTATAGAGACAGCGGTGTAGGTATTTCCATGTTTATGCAGATAGCGGTGCAGATATTTCCATGTTTACACAGATGCCTATGCAGATATTTCCATATTTACACAGAGGGCTGTGTAGATATTTCTATGTTTATACAGAAGACAGTGTAGATATTTAAATGTTCCTACACATGACTGTGTAGGTATTTCCATGTTTATACAGATGTCTTTGTAGATATTTCCATGTTAATAGAGATAGCGGTGTAGACATTTCCATGTTTATACAGATAGCGGTGTAGATATTTCCATGTTTATACAGATAGTGGTGTAGATATTTCCATGTTTATACAGACCGCGGTGTAGATATTTCCATGTTTATACAAATAGCGGTGCAGATATTTCCATGTTTGTACAGATGGCGGTGTTGATATTTCCATTTATACACAGATGACCGTGTAGATATTTCCATGTTTATACAGACGGCGGCGCAGATATTTCCATGGATATGTAGATGGCGGTGTAGATATTTCCATGTTTATACAGATTGCGGTGTAGTTATTTCCATGTTTATATAGATAGCGGTGTAGTTATTTCCACGTATATACACATGGCTGTGTAGATATTTCCATGTTTATACAGATGGCGGTGTAGATATTTCCATGTTTATACAGATAACTTTGTATTTCCATGTTTATACAGATGGCGGTGTAGATATTTCCATGTCTATAGAGATAGCAGTGGAGATAATTCCATGTTTATACAGATAGCGGTGTAGATATTTCCATGTTTATTCTGTTCGTGGTGTAGATATTTCCATGTTTATAGAGATGGCGGTGTAGATATTTACATGTTCATAGAGATAGCGGTGTTGATTTTTCCATGTTTATAGAGACAGCGGTGTGGATATTTCCTTGCTTATACAGATAGGGGTGTAGATATTTCCATGTTTATAGAGATAGCGGTGAAGATATTTCCATGTTTATACAGATCACGGTGTAGATATTTCCTTGCTTGTACTAATAGCGGTGTAGTTATTTCCATGTTTATACAGATAGCGGTGTAGATATTTCCATGTATATACAGATGGCTGTGTAGATATTTCCATGTTTATACAGATGGGTGTGTAGATATTTCCATGTTTATACAGATGACTTTGTAGGTATTTGCATGTTTATACAGATGGCGGTGTAGGTTTTCCATGTTTATAGTGATAGCTGTGTAGATATTTCCATGTTTATACAGATAGCGGTGTTGATATTTCCATGTTTATAAAGATCGCGGTGTAGATATTTCCATGTTTATACAGATCGCGGTGCAGATATTTATATCTTTATACAGATGGCATTGTAGATATTTCCTTATTCACACAGATGGCGGTGTAGATGTTTCCATGTTTATACAGATGGCAGAGTAGTTAGTTCCATGTTTATGGAGATGGCAGTGTAGATACTTTCATGTTTACAGAGATGGCGGTGTAGATATTTCCATGTTTATAGAGATAGCAGTGTAGATATTTACATGTTTATACAGATGTCTGTGTAGATATTTCCATGTGTATACAGATGGCATTGTAGATATTTCCATGTTTATACAGATGACTGTATAGGTACTTCCATGTTTTTACAGGTGGCAGTGCAGATATTTCCATGTTTATAGAGATAGCGGTGTAGATATTTCCATGTTTCTACAGATGGCGGTGTTGATATTTCCATCTATACACAGATGGCCGTGTAGATATTTCCATGTTTATACAGATGGCGGCGTAGATATTTCCATGGACATGCAGATGGCGGTGTAGATATTTCCATGTTTAAACAGATAGCGGTGTAGATATTTCCATGTTTACACAGATAGTGGTGTAGATATTTCCGTGTTTATACACATGGCAGAGTAGATACTTCCATCTTTATGGAGATGGCAGTGTAGATATTTTCATGTTTATAGAGATGGCGGTGTAGATATTTCCATATTTATAGAGATAGCGGTGTAGATATTTCCATCTTTCTACAGATGGCAGTGTAGATATTTCCATGTTTATACAGATGGCGGTGTAGATATTTCCATATTTATACAGATGTCTGTGTAGATATTTCCATCTGTATACAGATGGTATTGTAGGTATTTCCATGTTTATACAGATGGTGCTGAAGATATTTCCATGTTTATTCAGATGACTGTGTAGATATTTCCATGTTTTTACAGATGGCAGTGTGGATATTTCAATGTTTATAGAGATGGCGCTGTAGATATTTCCAAGTTTATACAGATAACGGTGGAGATATTTCCATGTTTATACAGAGAGGAGTCGAGATATTTCCATGTTTATACACATAGCGGTGTACATATTTCCATGATTATAGAGACAGCGGTGTAGGTATTTCCATGTTTATGCAGATAGCGGTGCAGATATTTCCATGTTTACACAGATGCCTATGCAGATATTTCCATATTTACACAGAGGGCTGTGTAGATATTTCTATGTTTATACAGAAGACAGTGTAGATATTTAAATGTTCCTACACATGACTGTGTAGGTATTTCCATGTTTATACAGATGTCTTTGTAGATATTTCCATGTTAATAGAGATAGCGGTGTAGACATTTCCATGTTTATACAGATAGCGGTGTAGATATTTCCATGTTTATACAGATAGTGGTGTAGATATTTCCATGTTTATACAGACCGCGGTGTAGATATTTTCATGTTTATACAAATAGCGGTGCAGATATTTCCATGTTTGTACAGATGGCAGTGTTGATATTTCCATTTATACACAGATGACCGTGTAGATATTTCCATGTTTATACAGACGGCGGCGCAGATATTTCCATGGATATGTAGATGGCGGTGTAGATATTTCCATGTTTATACAGATTGCGGTGTAGTTATTTCCATGTTTATATAGATAGCGGTGTAGTTATTTCCACGTATATACACATGGCTGTGTAGATATTTCCATGTTTATACAGATGGCGGTGTAGATATTTCCATGTTTATACAGATAACTTTGTATTTCCATGTTTATACAGATGGCGGTGTAGATATTTCCATGTCTATAGAGATAGCAGTGGAGATAATTCCATGTTTATACAGATAGCGGTGTAGATATTTCCATGTTTATTCTGTTCGTGGTGTAGATATTTCCATGTTTATAGAGATGGCGGTGTAGATATTTACATGTTCATAGAGATAGCGGTGTTGATTTTTCCATGTTTATAGAGACAGCGGTGTGGATATTTCCTTGCTTATACAGATAGGGGTGTAGATATTTCCATGTTTATAGAGATAGCGGTGAAGATATTTCCATGTTTATACAGATCACGGTGTAGATATTTCCTTGCTTGTACTAATAGCGGTGTAGTTATTTCCATGTTTATACAGATAGCGGTGTAGATATTTCCATGTATATACAGATGGCTGTGTAGATATTTCCATGTTTATACAGATGGCTGTGTAGATATTTCCATGTTTATACAGATGACTTTGTAGGTATTTGCATGTTTATACAGATGGCGGTGTAGGTTTTCCATGTTTATAGTGATAGCTGTGTAGATATTTCCATGTTTATACAGATAGCGGTGTTGATATTTCCATGTTTATAAAGATCGCGGTGTAGATATTTCCATGTTTATACAGATCGCGGTGCAGATATTTATATCTTTATACAGATGGCATTGTAGATATTTCCTTATTCACACAGATGGCGGTGTAGATGTTTCCATGTTTATACAGATGGCAGAGTAGTTAGTTCCATGTTTATGGAGATGGCAGTGTAGATACTTTCATGTTTACAGAGATGGCGGTGTAGATATTTCCATGTTTATAGAGATAGCAGTGTAGATATTTACATGTTTATACAGATGTCTGTGTAGATATTTCCATGTGTATACAGATGGCATTGTAGATATTTCCATGTTTATACAGATGACTGTATAGGTATTTCCATGGTTTTACAGGTGGCAGTGCAGATATTTCCATGTTTATAGAGATAGCGGTGTAGATATTTCCATGTTTCTACAGATGGCGGTGTTGATATTTCCATCTATACACAGATGGCCGTGTAGATATTTCCATGTTTATACAGATGGCGGCGTAGATATTTCCATGGACATGCAGATGGCGGTGTAGATATTTCCATGTTTAAACAGATAGCGGTGTAGATAATTCCATGTTTACACAGATAGTGGTGTAGATATTTCCGTGTTTATACACATGGCAGAGTAGATACTTCCATCTTTATGGAGATGGCAGTGTAGATATTTTCATGTTTATAGAGATGGCGGTGTAGATATTTCCATATTTATAGAGATAGCGGTGTAGATATTTCCATCTTTCTACAGATGGCAGTGTAGATATTTCCATGTTTATACAGATGGCGGTGTAGATATTTCCATATTTATACAGATGTCTGTGTAGATATTTCCATTTGTATACAGATGGTATTGTAGGTATTTCCATGTTTATACAGATGGTGGTGAAGATATTTCCATGTTTATTCAGATGACTGTGTAGATATTTCCATGTTTTTACAGATGGCAGTGTGGATATTTCAATGTTTATAGAGATGGCGCTGTAGATATTTCCAAGTTTATACAGATAACGGTGGAGATATTTCCATGTTTATACAGAGAGGAGTCGAGATATTTCCATGTTTATACACATAGCGGTGTACATATTTCAATGATTATAGAGACAGCTGTGTAGGTATTTCCATGTTTATGCAGATAGCGGTGCAGATATTTCCATGTTTACACAGATGCCTATGCAGATATTTCCATATTTACACAGAGGGCTGTGTAGATATTTCTATGTTTATACAGAAGACAGTGTAGATATTTAAATGTTCCTACACATGACTGTGTAGGTATTTCCATGTTTATACAGATGTCTTTGTAGATATTTCCATGTTAATAGAGATAGCGGTGTAGACATTTCCATGTTTATACAGATAGCGGTGTAGATATTTCCATGTTTATACAGATAGTGGTGTAGATATTTCCATGTTTATACAGACCGCGGTGTAGATATTTCCATGTTTATACAAATAGCGGTGCAGATATTTCCATGTTTGTACAGATGGCAGTGTTGATATTTCCATTTATACACAGATGACCGTGTAGATATTTCCATGTTTATACAGACGGCGGCGCAGATATTTCCATGGATATGTAGATGGCGGTGTAGATATTTCCATGTTTATACAGATTGCGGTGTAGTTATTTCCATGTTTATATAGATAGCGGTGTAGTTATTTCCATGTATATACACATGGCTGTGTAGATATTTCCATGTTTATACAGATGGCGGTGTAGATATTTCCATGTTTATACAGATAACTTTGTATTGCCATGTTTATACAGATGGCGGTGTAGATATTTCCATGTCTATAGAGATAGCAGTGGAGATAATTCCATGTTTATACAGATAGCGGTGTAGATATTTCCATGTTTATTCTGTTCGTGGTGTAGATATTTCCATGTTTATAGAGATGGCGGTGTAGATATTTACATGTTCATAGAGATAGCGGTGTTGATTTTTCCATGTTTATAGAGACAGCGGAGTGGATATTTCCTTGCTTATACAGATAGGGGTGTAGATATTTCCATGTTTATAGAGATAGCGGTGAAGATATTTCCATGTTTATACAGATCACGGTGTAGATATTTCCTTGCTTGTACTAATAGCGGTGTAGTTATTTCCATGTTTATACAGATAGCGGTGTAGATATTTCCATGTATATACAGATGGCTGTGTAGATATTTCCATGTTTATACAGATGGCTGTGTAGATATTTCCATGTTTATACAGATGACTTTGTAGGTATTTGCATGTTTATACAGATGGCGGTGTAGGTTTTCCATGTTTATAGTGATAGCTGTGTAGATATTTCCATGTTTATACAGATAGCGGTGTTGATATTTCCATGTTTATAAAGATCGCGGTGTAGATATTTCCATGTTTATACAGATCGCGGTGCAGATATTTATATCTTTATACAGATGGCATTGTAGATATTTCCTTATTCACACAGATGGCGGTGTAGATGTTTCCATGTTTATACAGATGGCAGAGTAGTTAGTTCCATGTTTATGGAGATGGCAGTGTAGATACTTTCATGTTTACAGAGATGGCGGTGTAGATATTTCCATGTTTATAGAGATAGCAGTGTAGATATTTACATGTTTATACAGATGTCTGTGTAGATATTTCCATGTGTATACAGATGGCATTGTAGATATTTCCATGTTTATACAGATGACTGTATAGGTATTTCCATGTTTTTACAGGTGGCAGTGCAGATATTTCCATGTTTATAGAGATAGCGGTGTAGATATTTCCATGTTTCTACAGATGGCGGTGTTGATATTTCCATCTATACACAGATGGCCGTGTAGATATTTCCATGTTTATACAGATGGCGGCGTAGATATTTCCATGGACATGCAGATGGCGGTGTAGATATTTCCATGTTTAAACAGATAGCGGTGTAGATATTTCCATGTTTACACAGATAGTGGTGTAGATATTTCCGTGTTTATACACATGGCAGAGTAGATACTTCCATCTTTATGGAGATGGCAGTGTAGATATTTTCATGTTTATAGAGATGGCGGTGTAGATATTTCCATATTTATAGAGATAGCGGTGTAGATACTTCCATCTTTCTACAGATGGCAGTGTAGATATTTCCATGTTTATACAGATGGCGGTGTAGATATTTCCATATTTATACAGATGTCTGTGTAGATATTTCCATCTGTATACAGATGGTATTGTAGGTATTTCCATGTTTATACAGATGGTGGTGAAGATATTTCCATGTTTATTCAGATGACTGTGTAGATATTTCCTTGTTTTTACAGATGGCAGTGTGGATATTTCAATGTTTATAGAGATGGCGCTGTAGATATTTCCAAGTTTATACAGATAACGGTGGAGATATTTCCATGTTTATACACATAGCGGTGTACATATTTCCATGATTATAGAGACAGCGGTGTAGGTATTTCCATGTTTATGCAGATAGCGGTGCAGATATTTCCATGTTTACACAGATGCCTATGCAGATATTTCCATATTTACACAGAGGGCTGTGTAGATATTTCTAAGTTTATACAGAAGACAGTGTAGATATTTAAATGTTCCTACACATGACTGTGTAGGTATTTCCATGTTTATACAGATGTCTTTGTAGATATTTCCATGTTAATAGAGATAGCGGTGTAGACATTTCCATGTTTATACAGATAGCGGTGTAGATATTTCCATGTTTATACAGATAGTGGTGTAGATATTTCCATGTTTATACAGACCGCGGTGTAGATATTTCCATGTTTATACAAATAGCGGTGCAGATATTTCCATGTTTGTACAGATGGCGGTGTTGATATTTCCATTTATACACAGATGACCGTGTAGATATTTCCATGTTTATACAGATGGCGGCGCAGATATATCCATGGATATGTAGATGGCGGAGTAGATATTTCCATGTTTATACAGATTGCGGTGTAGTTATTTCCATGTTTATATAGATAGCGGTGTAGTTATTTCCATGTGTATACACATGGCTGTGTAGATATTTCCATGTTTATGCAGATGGCGGTGTAGATATTTCCATGTTTATACAGATAACTTTGTATTCCCATGTTTATACAGATGGCGGTGTAGATATTTCCATGTCTATAGAGATAGCAGTGGAGATAATTCCATGTTTATACAGATAGCGGTGTAGATATTTCCATGTTTATTCTGATCGTGGTGTAGATATTTCCATGTATATAGAGATGGCGGTGTAGATATTTACATGTTCATAGAGATAGCGGTGTTGATTTTTCCATGTTTATAGAGACAGCGGTGTGGATATTTCCTTGCTTATACAGATAGGGGTGTAGATATTTCCATGTTTATAGAGATAGCGGTGAAGATATTTCCATGTTTATACAGATCACGGTGTAGATATTTCCTTGCTTGTACTAATAGCGGTGTAGTTATTTCCATGTTTATACAGATAGCGGTGTAGATATTTCCATGTATATACAGATGGCTGTGTAGATATTTCCATGTTTATACAGATGGCTGTGTAGATATTTCCATGTTTATACAGATGACTTTGTAGGTATTTGCATGTTTATACAGATGGCGGTGTAGGTTTTCCATGTTTATAGTGATAGCTGTGTAGATATTTCCATGTTTATACAGATAGCGGTGTTGATATTTCCATGTTTATAAAGATCGCGGTGTAGATATTTCCATGTTTATACAGATCGCGGTGCAGATATTTATATCTTTATACAGATGGCATTGTAGATATTTCCTTATTCACACAGATGGCGGTGTAGATGTTTCCATGTTTATACAGATGGCAGAGTAGTTAGTTCCATGTTTATGGAGATGGCAGTGTAGATACTTTCATGTTTACAGAGATGGCGGTGTAGATATTTCCATGTTTATAGAGATAGCAGTGTAGATATTTACATGTTTATACAAATGTCTGTGTAGATATTTCCATGTGTATACAGATGGCATTGTAGATATTTCCATGTTTATACAGATGACTGTATAGGTATTTCCATGGTTTTACAGGTGGCAGTGCAGATATTTCCATGTTTATAGAGATAGCGGTGTAGATATTTCCATGTTTCTACAGATGGCGGTGTTGATATTTCCATCTATACACAGATGGCCGTGTAGATATTTCCATGTTTATACAGATGGCGGCGTAGATATTTCCATGGACATGCAGATGGCGGTGTAGATATTTCCATGTTTAAACAGATAGCGGTGTAGATATTTCCATGTTTACACAGATAGTGGTGTAGATATTTCCGTGTTTATACACATGGCAGAGTAGATACTTCCATCTTTATGGAGATGGCAGTGTAGATATTTTCATGTTTATAGAGATGGCGGTGTAGATATTTCCATATTTATAGAGATAGCGGTGTAGATATTTCCATCTTTCTACAGATGGCAGTGTAGATATTTCCATGTTTATACAGATGGCGGTGTAGATATTTCCATATTTATACAGATGTCTGTGTAGATATTTCCATCTGTATACAGATGGTATTGTAGGTATTTCCATGTTTATACAGATGGTGGTGAAGATATTTCCATGTTTATTCAGATGACTGTGTAGATATTTCCATGTTTTTACAGATGGCAGTGTGGATATTTCAATGTTTATAGAGATGGCGCTGTAGATATTTCCAAGTTTATACAGATAACGGTGGAGATATTTCCATGTTTATACAGAGAGGAGTCGAGATATTTCCATGTTTATACACATAGCGGTGTACATATTTCCATGATTATAGAGACAGCGGTGTAGGTATTTCCATGTTTATGCAGATAGCGGTGCAGATATTTCCATGTTTACACAGATGCCTATGCAGATATTTCCATATTTACACAGAGGGCTGTGTAGATATTTCTAAGTTTATACAGAAGACAGTGTAGATATTTAAATGTTCCTACACATGACTGTGTAGGTATTTCCATGTTTATACAGATGTCTTTGTAGATATTTCCATGTTAATAGAGATAGCGGTGTAGACATTTCCATGTTTATACAGATAGCGGTGTAGATATTTCCATGTTTATACAGATAGTGGTGTAGATATTTCCATGTTTATACAGACCGCGGTGTAGATATTTCCATGTTTATACAAATAGCGGTGCAGATATTTCCATGTTTGTACAGATGGCGGTGTTGATATTTCCATTTATACACAGATGACCGTGTAGATATTTCCATGTTTATACAGATGGCGGCGCAGATATATCCATGGATATGTAGATGGCGGAGTAGATATTTCCATGTTTATACAGATTGCGGTGTAGTTATTTCCATGTTTATATAGATAGCGGTGTAGTTATTTCCATGTGTATACACATGGCTGTGTAGATATTTCCATGTTTATGCAGATGGCGGTGTAGATATTTCCATGTTTATACAGATAACTTTGTATTCCCATGTTTATACAGATGGCGGTGTAGATATTTCCATGTCTATAGAGATAGCAGTGGAGATAATTCCATGTTTATACAGATAGCGGTGTAGATATTTCCATGTTTATTCTGATCGTGGTGTAGATATTTCCATGTATATAGAGATGGCGGTGTAGATATTTACATGTTCATAGAGATAGCGGTGTTGATTTTTCCATGTTTATAGAGACAGCGGTGTGGATATTTCCTTGCTTATACAGATAGGGGTGTAGATATTTCCATGTTTATAGAGATAGCGGTGAAGATATTTCCATGTTTATACAGATCACGGTGTAGATATTTCCTTGCTTGTACTAATAGCGGTGTAGTTATTTCCATGTTTATACAGATAGCGGTGTAGATATTTCCATGTATATACAGATGGCTGTGTAGATATTTCCATGTTTATACAGATGGCTGTGTAGATATTTCCATGTTTATACAGATGACTTTGTAGGTATTTGCATGTTTATACAGATGGCGGTGTAGGTTTTCCATGTTTATAGTGATAGCTGTGTAGATATTTCCATGTTTATACAGATAGCGGTGTTGATATTTCCATGTTTATAAAGATCGCGGTGTAGATATTTCCATGTTTATACAGATCGCGGTGCAGATATTTATATCTTTATACAGATGGCATTGTAGATATTTCCTTATTCACACAGATGGCGGTGTAGATGTTTCCATGTTTATACAGATGGCAGAGTAGTTAGTTCCATGTTTATGGAGATGGCAGTGTAGATACTTTCATGTTTACAGAGATGGCGGTGTAGATATTTCCATGTTTATAGAGATAGCAGTGTAGATATTTACATGTTTATACAAATGTCTGTGTAGATATTTCCATGTGTATACAGATGGCATTGTAGATATTTCCATGTTTATACAGATGACTGTATAGGTATTTCCATGGTTTTACAGGTGGCAGTGCAGATATTTCCATGTTTATAGAGATAGCGGTGTAGATATTTCCATGTTTCTACAGATGGCGGTGTTGATATTTCCATCTATACACAGATGGCCGTGTAGATATTTCCATGTTTATACAGATGGCGGCGTAGATATTTCCATGGACATGCAGATGGCGGTGTAGATATTTCCATGTTTAAACAGATAGCGGTGTAGATATTTCCATGTTTACACAGATAGTGGTGTAGATATTTCCGTGTTTATACACATGGCAGAGTAGATACTTCCATCTTTATGGAGATGGCAGTGTAGATATTTTCATGTTTATAGAGATGGCGGTGTAGATATTTCCATATTTATAGAGATAGCGGTGTAGATATTTCCATCTTTCTACAGATGGCAGTGTAGATATTTCCATGTTTATACAGATGGCGGTGTAGATATTTCCATATTTATACAGATGTCTGTGTAGATATTTCCATCTGTATACAGATGGTATTGTAGGTATTTCCATGTTTATACAGATGGTGGTGAAGATATTTCCATGTTTATTCAGATGACTGTGTAGATATTTCCATGTTTTTACAGATGGCAGTGTGGATATTTCAATGTTTATAGAGATGGCGCTGTAGATATTTCCAAGTTTATACAGATAACGGTGGAGATATTTCCATGTTTATACAGAGAGGAGTCGAGATATTTCCATGTTTATACACATAGCGGTGTACATATTTCCATGATTATAGAGACAGCGGTGTAGGTATTTCCATGTTTATGCAGATAGCGGTGCAGATATTTCCATGTTTACACAGATGCCTATGCAGATATTTCCATATTTACACAGAGGGCTGTGTAGATATTTCTATGTTTATACAGAAGACAGTGTAGATATTTAAATGTTCCTACACATGACTGTGTAGGTATTTCCATGTTTATACAGATGTCTTTGTAGATATTTCCATGTTAATAGAGATAGCGGTGTAGACATTTCCATGTTTATACAGATAGCGGTGTAGATATTTCCATGTTTATACAGATAGTGGTGTAGATATTTCCATGTTTATACAGACCGCGGTGTAGATATTTCCATGTTTATACAAATAGCGGTGCAGATATTTCCATGTTTGTACAGATGGCGGTGTTGATATTTCCATTTATACACAGAAGACCGTGTAGATATTTCCATGTTTATACAGATGGCGGCGCAGATATTTCCATGGATATGTAGATGGCGGTGTAGATATTTCCATGTTTATACAGATTGCGGTGTAGTTATTTCCATGTTTATATAGATAGCGGTGTAGTTATTTCCATGTATATACACATGGCTGTGTAGATATTTCCATGTTTATACAGATGGCGGTGTAGATATTTCCATGTTTATACAGATGGCGGTGTAGATATTTCCATGTCTATAGAGATAGCAGTGGAGATAATTCCATGTTTATACAGATAGCGGTGTAGATATTTCCATGTTTATTCTGATCGTGGTGTAGATATTTCCATGTTTATAGAGATGGCGGTGTAGATATTTACATGTTCATAGAGATAGCGGTGTTGATTTTTCCATGTTTATAGAGACAGCGGTGTGGATATTTCCTTGCTTATACAGATAGGGGTGTAGATATTTCCATGTTTATAGAGATAGCGGTGAAGATATTTCCATGTTTATACAGATCACGGTGTAGATATTTCCTTGCTTGTACTAATAGCGGTGTAGTTATTTCCATGTTTATACAGATAGCGGTGTAGATATTTCCATGTATATACAGATGGCTGTGTAGATATTTCCATGTTTATACAGATGGCTGTGTAGATATTTCCATGTTTATACAGATGACTTTGTAGGTATTTGCATGTTTATACAGATGGCGGTGTAGGTTTTCCATGTTTATAGTGATAGCTGTGTAGATATTTCCATGTTTATACAGATAGCGGTGTTGATATTTCCATGTTTATAAAGATCGCGGTGTAGATATTTCCATGTTTATACAGATAGCGGTGCAGATATTTATATCTTTATACAGATGGCATTGTAGATATTTCCTTATTCACACAGATGGCGGTGTAGATGTTTCCATGTTTATACAGATGGCAGAGTAGTTAGTTCCATGTTTATGGAGATGGCAGTGTAGATACTTTCATGTTTACAGAGATGGCGGTGTAGATATTTCCATGTTTATAGAGATAGCAGTGTAGATATTTACATGTTTATACAGATGTCTGTGTAGATATTTCCATGTGTATACAGATGGCATTGTAGATATTTCCATGTTTATACAGATGACTGTATAGGTATTTCCATGTTTTTACAGGTGGCAGTGCAGATATTTCCATGTTTATAGAGATAGCGGTGTAGATATTTCCATGTTTCTACAGATGGCGGTGTTGATATTTCCATCTATACACAGATGGCCGTGTAGATATTTCCATGTTTATACAGATGGCGGCGTAGATATTTCCATGGACATGCAGATGGCGGTGTAGATATTTCCATGTTTAAACAGATAGCGGTGTAGATATTTCCATGTTTACACAGATAGTGGTGTAGATATTTCCGTGTTTATACACATGGCAGAGTAGATACTTCCATCTTTATGGAGATGGCAGTGTAGATATTTTCATGTTTATAGAGATGGCGGTGTAGATATTTCCATATTTATAGAGATAGCGGTGTAGATATTTCCATCTTTCTACAGATGGCAGTGTAGATATTTCCATGTTTATACAGATGGCGGTGTAGATATTTCCATATTTATACAGATGTCTGTGTAGATATTTCCATCTGTATACAGATGGTATTGTAGGTATTTCCATGTTTATACAGATGGTGGTGAAGATATTTCCATGTTTATTCAGATGACTGTGTAGATATTTCCATGTTTTTACAGATGGCAGTGTGGATATTTCAATGTTTATAGAGATGGCGCTGTAGATATTTCCAAGTTTATACAGATAACGGTGGAGATATTTCCATGTTTATACAGAGAGGAGTCGAGATATTTCCATGTTTATACACATAGCGGTGTACATATTTCCATGATTATAGAGACAGCGGTGTAGGTATTTCCATGTTTATGCAGATAGCGGTGCAGATATTTCCATGTTTACACAGATGCCTATGCAGATATTTCCATATTTACACAGAGGGCTGTGTAGATATTTCTATGTTTATACAGAAGACAGTGTAGATATTTAAATGTTCCTACACATGACTGTGTAGGTATTTCCATGTTTATACAGATGTCTTTGTAGATATTTCCATGTTAATAGAGATAGCGGTGTAGACATTTCCATGTTTATACTGATAGCGGTGTAGATATTTCCATGTTTATACAGATAGTGGTGTAGATATTCCCATGTTTATACAGACCGCGGTGTAGATATTTCCATGTTTATACAAATAGCGGTGCAGATATTTCCATGTTTGTACAGATGGCGGTGTTGATATTTCCATTTATACACAGATGACCGTGTAGATATTTCCATGTTTATACAGACGGCGGCGCAGATATTTCCATGGATATGTAGATGGCGGTGTAGATATTTCCATGTTTATACAGATTGCGGTGTAGTTATTTCCATGTTTATATAGATAGCGGTGTAGTTATTTCCACGTATATACACATGGCTGTGTAGATATTTCCATGTTTATACAGATGGCGGTGTAGATATTTCCATGTTTATACAGATAACTTTGTATTTCCATGTTTATACAGATGGCGGTGTAGATATTTCCATGTCTATAGAGATAGCAGTGGAGATAATTCCATGTTTATACAGATAGCGGTGTAGATATTTCCATGTTTATTCTGTTTGTGGTGTAGATATTTCCATGTTTATAGAGATGGCGGTGTAGATATTTACATGTTCATAGAGATAGCGGTGTTGATTTTTCCATGTTTATAGAGACAGCGGTGTGGATATTTCCTTGCTTATACAGATAGGGGTGTAGATATTTCCATGTTTATAGAGATAGCGGTGAAGATATTTCCATGTTTATACAGATCACGGTGTAGATATTTCCTTGCTTGTACTAATAGCGGTGTAGTTATTTCCATGTTTATACAGATAGCGGTGTAGATATTTCCATGTATATACAGATGGCTGTGTAGATATTTCCATGTTTATACAGATGGCTGTGTAGATATATCCATGTTTATACAGATGACTTTGTAGGTATTTGCATGTTTATACAGATGGCGGTGTAGGTTTTCCATGTTTATAGTGATAGCTGTGTAGATATTTCCATGTTTATACAGATAGCGGTGTTGATATTTCCATGTTTATAAAGATCGCGGTGTAGATATTTCCATGTTTATACAGATCGCGGTGCAGATATTTATATCTTTATACAGATGGCATTGTAGATATTTCCTTATTCACACAGATGGCGGTGTAGATGTTTCCATGTTTATACAGATGGCAGAGTAGTTAGTTCCATGTTTATGGAGATGGCAGTGTAGATACTTTCATGTTTACAGAGATGGCGGTGTGGATATTTCCATGTTTATAGAGATAGCAGTGTAGATATTTACATGTTTATACAGATGTCTGTGTAGATATTTCCATGTGTATACAGATGGCATTGTAGATATTTCCATGTTTATACAGATGACTGTATAGGTATTTCCATGTTTTTACAGGTGGCAGTGCAGATATTTCCATGTTTATAGAGATAGCGGTGTAGATATTTCCATGTTTCTACAGATGGCGGTGTTGATATTTCCATCTATACACAGATGGCCGTGTAGATATTTCCATGTTTATACAGATGGCGGCGTAGATATTTCCATGGACATGCAGATGGCGGTGTAGATATTTCCATGTTTAAACAGATAGCGGTGTAGATATTTCCATGTTTACACAGATAGTGGTGTAGATATTTCCGTGTTTATACACATGGCAGAGTAGATACTTCCATCTTTATGGAGATGGCAGTGTAGATATTTTCATGTTTATAGAGATGGCGGTGTAGATATTTCCATATTTATAGAGATAGCGGTGTAGATATTTCCATCTTTCTACAGATGGCAGTGTAGATATTTCCATGTTTATACAGATGGCGGTGTAGATATTTCCATATTTATACAGATGTCTGTGTAGATATTTCCATCTGTATACAGATGGTATTGTAGGTATTTCCATGTTTATACAGATGGTGGTGAAGATATTTCCATGTTTATTCAGATGACTGTGTAGATATTTCCATGTTTTTACAGATGGCAGTGTGGATATTTCAATGTTTATAGAGATGGCGCTGTAGATATTTCCAAGTTTATACAGATAACGGTGGAGATATTTCCATGTTTATACAGAGAGGAGTCGAGATATTTCCATGTTTATACACATAGCGGTGTACATATTTCCATGATTATAGAGACAGCGGTGTAGGTATTTCCATGTTTATGCAGATAGCGGTGCAGATATTTCCATGTTTACACAGATGCCTATGCAGATATTTCCATATTTACACAGAGGGCTGTGTAGATATTTCTATGTTTATACAGAAGACAGTGTAGATATTTAAATGTTCCTACACATGACTGTGTAGGTATTTCCATGTTTATACAGATGTCTTTGTAGATATTTCCATGTTAATAGAGATAGCGGTGTAGACATTTCCATGTTTATACAGATAGCGGTGTAGATATTTCCATGTTTATACAGATAGTGGTGTAGATATTTCCATGTTTATACAGACCGCGGTGTAGATATTTCCATGTTTATACAAATAGCGGTGCAGATATTTCCATGTTTGTACAGATGGCGGTGTTGATATTTCCATTTATACACAGATGACCGTGTAGATATTTCCATGTTTATACAGACGGCGGCGCAGATATTTCCATGGATATGTAGATGGCGGTGTAGATATTTCCATGTTTATACAGATTGCGGTGTAGTTATTTCCATGTTTATATAGATAGCGGTGTAGTTATTTCCACGTATATACACATGGCTGTGTAGATATTTCCATGTTTATACAGATGGCGGTGTAGATATTTCCATGTTTATACAGATAACTTTGTATTTCCATGTTTATACAGATGGCGGTGTAGATATTTCCATGTCTATAGCGATAGCAGTGGAGATAATTCCATGTTTATACAGATAGCGGTGTAGATATTTCCATGTTTATTCTGTTCGTGGTGTAGATATTTCCATGTTTATAGAGATGGCGGTGTAGATATTTACATGTTCATAGAGATAGCGGTGTTGATTTTTCCATGTTTATAGAGACAGCGGTGTGGATATTTCCTTGCTTATACAGATAGGGGTGTAGATATTTCCATGTTTATAGAGATAGCGGTGAAGATATTTCCATGTTTATACAGATCACGGTGTAGATATTTCCTTGCTTGTACTAATAGCGGTGTAGTTATTTCCATGTTTATACAGATAGCGGTGTAGATATTTCCATGTATATACAGATGGCTGTGTAGATATTTCCATGTTTATACAGATGGCTGTGTAGATATTTCCATGTTTATACAGATGACTTTGTAGGTATTTGCATGTTTATACAGATGGCGGTGTAGGTTTTCCATGTTTATAGTGATAGCTGTGTAGATATTTCCATGTTTATACAGATAGCGGTGTTGATATTTCCATGTTTATAAAGATCGCGGTGTAGATATTTCCATGTTTATACAGATCGCGGTGCAGATATTTATATCTTTATACAGATGGCATTGTAGATATTTCCTTATTCACACAGATGGCGGTGTAGATGTTTCCATGTTTATACAGATGGCAGAGTAGTTAGTTCCATGTTTATGGAGATGGCAGTGTAGATACTTTCATGTTTACAGAGATGGCGGTGTAGATATTTCCATGTTTATAGAGATAGCAGTGTAGATATTTACATGTTTATACAGATGTCTGTGTAGATATTTCCATGTGTATACAGATGGCATTGTAGATATTTCCATGTTTATACAGATGACTGTATAGGTATTTCCATGTTTTTACAGGTGGCAGTGCAGATATTTCCATGTTTATAGAGATAGCGGTGTAGATATTTCCATGTTTCTACAGATGGCGGTGTTGATATTTCCATCTATACACAGATGGCCGTGTAGATATTTCCATGTTTATACAGATGGCGGCGTAGATATTTCCATGGACATGCAGATGGCGGTGTAGATATTTCCATGTTTAAACAGATAGCGGTGTAGATATTTCCATGTTTACACAGATAGTGGTGTAGATATTTCCGTGTTTATACACATGGCAGAGTAGATACTTCCATCTTTATGGAGATGGCAGTGTAGATATTTTCATGTTTATAGAGATGGCGGTGTAGATATTTCCATATTTATAGAGATAGCGGTGTAGATATTTCCATCTTTCTACAGATGGCAGTGTAGATATTTCCATGTTTATACAGATGGCGGTGTAGATATTTCCATATTTATACAGATGTCTGTGTAGATATTTCCATCTGTATACAGATGGTATTGTAGGTATTTCCATGTTTATACAGATGGTGGTGAAGATATTTCCATGTTTATTCAGATGACTGTGTAGATATTTCCATGTTTTTACAGATGGCAGTGTGGATATTTCAATGTTTATAGAGATGGCGCTGTAGATATTTCCAAGTTTATACAGATAACGGTGGAGATATTTCCATGTTTATACAGAGAGGAGTCGAGATATTTCCATGTTTATACACATAGCGGTGTACATATTTCCATGATTATAGAGACAGCGGTGTAGGTATTTCCATGTTTATGCAGATAGCGGTGCAGATATTTCCATGTTTACACAGATGCCTATGCAGATATTTCCATATTTACACAGAGGGCTGTGTAGATATTTCTATGTTTATACAGAAGACAGTGTAGATATTTAAATGTTCCTACACATGACTGTGTAGGTATTTCCATGTTTATACAGATGTCTTTGTAGATATTTCCATGTTAATAGAGATAGCGGTGTAGACATTTCCATGTTTATACTGATAGCGGTGTAGATATTTCCATGTTTATACAGATAGTGGTGTAGATATTCCCATGTTTATACAGACCGCGGTGTAGATATTTCCATGTTTATACAAATAGCGGTGCAGATATTTCCATGTTTGTACAGATGGCGGTGTTGATATTTCCATTTATACACAGATGACCGTGTAGATATTTCCATGTTTATACAGACGGCGGCGCAGATATTTCCATGGATATGTAGATGGCGGTGTAGATATTTCCATGTTTATACAGATTGCGGTGTAGTTATTTCCATGTTTATATAGATAGCGGTGTAGTTATTTCCACGTATATACACATGGCTGTGTAGATATTTCCATGTTTATACAGATGGCGGTGTAGATATTTCCATGTTTATACAGATAACTTTGTATTTCCATGTTTATACAGATGGCGGTGTAGATATTTCCATGTCTATAGAGATAGCAGTGGAGATAATTCCATGTTTATACAGATAGCGGTGTAGATATTTCCATGTTTATTCTGTTTGTGGTGTAGATATTTCCATGTTTATAGAGATGGCGGTGTAGATATTTACATGTTCATAGAGATAGCGGTGTTGATTTTTCCATGTTTATAGAGACAGCGGTGTGGATATTTCCTTGCTTATACAGATAGGGGTGTAGATATTTCCATGTTTATAGAGATAGCGGTGAAGATATTTCCATGTTTATACAGATCACGGTGTAGATATTTCCTTGCTTGTACTAATAGCGGTGTAGTTATTTCCATGTTTATACAGATAGCGGTGTAGATATTTCCATGTATATACAGATGGCTGTGTAGATATTTCCATGTTTATACAGATGGCTGTGTAGATATATCCATGTTTATACAGATGACTTTGTAGGTATTTGCATGTTTATACAGATGGCGGTGTAGGTTTTCCATGTTTATAGTGATAGCTGTGTAGATATTTCCATGTTTATACAGATAGCGGTGTTGATATTTCCATGTTTATAAAGATCGCGGTGTAGATATTTCCATGTTTATACAGATCGCGGTGCAGATATTTATATCTTTATACAGATGGCATTGTAGATATTTCCTTATTCACACAGATGGCGGTGTAGATGTTTCCATGTTTATACAGATGGCAGAGTAGTTAGTTCCATGTTTATGGAGATGGCAGTGTAGATACTTTCATGTTTACAGAGATGGCGGTGTGGATATTTCCATGTTTATAGAGATAGCAGTGTAGATATTTACATGTTTATACAGATGTCTGTGTAGATATTTCCATGTGTATACAGATGGCATTGTAGATATTTCCATGTTTATACAGATGACTGTATAGGTATTTCCATGTTTTTACAGGTGGCAGTGCAGATATTTCCATGTTTATAGAGATAGCGGTGTAGATATTTCCATGTTTCTACAGATGGCGGTGTTGATATTTCCATCTATACACAGATGGCCGTGTAGATATTTCCATGTTTATACAGATGGCGGCGTAGATATTTCCATGGACATGCAGATGGCGGTGTAGATATTTCCATGTTTAAACAGATAGCGGTGTAGATATTTCCATGTTTACACAGATAGTGGTGTAGATATTTCCGTGTTTATACACATGGCAGAGTAGATACTTCCATCTTTATGGAGATGGCAGTGTAGATATTTTCATGTTTATAGAGATGGCGGTGTAGATATTTCCATATTTATAGAGATAGCGGTGTAGATATTTCCATCTTTCTACAGATGGCAGTGTAGATATTTCCATGTTTATACAGATGGCGGTGTAGATATTTCCATATTTATACAGATGTCTGTGTAGATATTTCCATCTGTATACAGATGGTATTGTAGGTATTTCCATGTTTATACAGATGGTGGTGAAGATATTTCCATGTTTATTCAGATGACTGTGTAGATATTTCCATGTTTTTACAGATGGCAGTGTGGATATTTCAATGTTTATAGAGATGGCGCTGTAGATATTTCCAAGTTTATACAGATAACGGTGGAGATATTTCCATGTTTATACAGAGAGGAGTCGAGATATTTCCATGTTTATACACATAGCGGTGTACATATTTCCATGATTATAGAGACAGCGGTGTAGGTATTTCCATGTTTATGCAGATAGCGGTGCAGATATTTCCATGTTTACACAGATGCCTATGCAGATATTTCCATATTTACACAGAGGGCTGTGTAGATATTTCTATGTTTATACAGAAGACAGTGTAGATATTTAAATGTTCCTACACATGACTGTGTAGGTATTTCCATGTTTATACAGATGTCTTTGTAGATATTTCCATGTTAATAGAGATAGCGGTGTAGACATTTCCATGTTTATACAGATAGCGGTGTAGATATTTCCATGTTTATACAGATAGTGGTGTAGATATTTCCATGTTTATACAGACCGCGGTGTAGATATTTCCATGTTTATACAAATAGCGGTGCAGATATTTCCATGTTTGTACAGATGGCGGTGTTGATATTTCCATTTATACACAGATGACCGTGTAGATATTTCCATGTTTATACAGACGGCGGCGCAGATATTTCCATGGATATGTAGATGGCGGTGTAGATATTTCCATGTTTATACAGATTGCGGTGTAGTTATTTCCATGTTTATATAGATAGCGGTGTAGTTATTTCCACGTATATACACATGGCTGTGTAGATATTTCCATGTTTATACAGATGGCGGTGTAGATATTTCCATGTTTATACAGATAACTTTGTATTTCCATGTTTATACAGATGGCGGTGTAGATATTTCCATGTCTATAGAGATAGCAGTGGAGATAATTCCATGTTTATACAGATAGCGGTGTAGATATTTCCATGTTTATTCTGTTCGTGGTGTAGATATTTCCATGTTTATAGAGATGGCGGTGTAGATATTTACATGTTCATAGAGATAGCGGTGTTGATTTTTCCATGTTTATAGAGACAGCGGTGTGGATATTTCCTTGCTTATACAGATAGGGGTGTAGATATTTCCATGTTTATAGAGATAGCGGTGAAGATATTTCCATGTTTATACAGATCACGGTGTAGATATTTCCTTGCTTGTACTAATAGCGGTGTAGTTATTTCCATGTTTATACAGATAGCGGTGTAGATATTTCCATGTATATACAGATGGCTGTGTAGATATTTCCATGTTTATACAGATGGCTGTGTAGATATTTCCATGTTTATACAGATGACTTTGTAGGTATTTGCATGTTTATACAGATGGCGGTGTAGGTTTTCCATGTTTATAGTGATAGCTGTGTAGATATTTCCATGTTTATACAGATAGCGGTGTTGATATTTCCATGTTTATAAAGATCGCGGTGTAGATATTTCCATGTTTATACAGATCGCGGTGCAGATATTTATATCTTTATACAGATGGCATTGTAGATATTTCCTTATTCACACAGATGGCGGTGTAGATGTTTCCATGTTTATACAGATGGCAGAGTAGTTAGTTCCATGTTTATGGAGATGGCAGTGTAGATACTTTCATGTTTACAGAGATGGCGGTGTAGATATTTCCATGTTTATAGAGATAGCAGTGTAGATATTTACATGTTTATACAGATGTCTGTGTAGATATTTCCATGTGTATACAGATGGCATTGTAGATATTTCCATGTTTATACAGATGACTGTATAGGTATTTCCATGTTTTTACAGGTGGCAGTGCAGATATTTCCATGTTTATAGAGATAGCGGTGTAGATATTTCCATGTTTCTACAGATGGCGGTGTTGATATTTCCATCTATACACAGATGGCCGTGTAGATATTTCCATGTTTATACAGATGGCGGCGTAGATATTTCCATGGACATGCAGATGGCGGTGTAGATATTTCCATGTTTAAACAGATAGCGGTGTAGATAATTCCATGTTTACACAGATAGTGGTGTAGATATTTCCGTGTTTATACACATGGCAGAGTAGATACTTCCATCTTTATGGAGATGGCAGTGTAGATATTTTCATGTTTATAGAGATGGCGGTGTAGATATTTCCATATTTATAGAGATAGCGGTGTAGATATTTCCATCTTTCTACAGATGGCAGTGTAGATATTTCCATGTTTATACAGATGGCGGTGTAGATATTTCCATATTTATACAGATGTCTGTGTAGATATTTCCATTTGTATACAGATGGTATTGTAGGTATTTCCATGTTTATACAGATGGTGGTGAAGATATTTCCATGTTTATTCAGATGACTGTGTAGATATTTCCATGTTTTTACAGATGGCAGTGTGGATATTTCAATGTTTATAGAGATGGCGCTGTAGATATTTCCAAGTTTATACAGATAACGGTGGAGATATTTCCATGTTTATACAGAGAGGAGTCGAGATATTTCCATGTTTATACACATAGCGGTGTACATATTTCAATGATTATAGAGACAGCTGTGTAGGTATTTCCATGTTTATGCAGATAGCGGTGCAGATATTTCCATGTTTACACAGATGCCTATGCAGATATTTCCATATTTACACAGAGGGCTGTGTAGATATTTCTATGTTTATACAGAAGACAGTGTAGATATTTAAATGTTCCTACACATGACTGTGTAGGTATTTCCATGTTTATACAGATGTCTTTGTAGATATTTCCATGTTAATAGAGATAGCGGTGTAGACATTTCCATGTTTATACAGATAGCGGTGTAGATATTTCCATGTTTATACAGATAGTGGTGTAGATATTTCCATGTTTATACAGACCGCGGTGTAGATATTTCCATGTTTATACAAATAGCGGTGCAGATATTTCCATGTTTGTACAGATGGCGGTGTTGATATTTCCATTTATACACAGATGACCGTGTAGATATTTCCATGTTTATACAGACGGCGGCGCAGATATTTCCATGGATATGTAGATGGCGGTGTAGATATTTCCATGTTTATACAGATTGCGGTGTAGTTATTTCCATGTTTATATAGATAGCGGTGTAGTTATTTCCATGTATATACACATGGCTGTGTAGATATTTCCATGTTTATACAGATGGCGGTGTAGATATTTCCATGTTTATACAGATAACTTTGTATTGCCATGTTTATACAGATGGCGGTGTAGATATTTCCATGTCTATAGAGATAGCAGTGGAGATAATTCCATGTTTATACAGATAGCGGTGTAGATATTTCCATGTTTATTCTGTTCGTGGTGTAGATATTTCCATGTTTATAGAGATGGCTGTGTAGATATTTACATGTTCATAGAGATAGCGGTGATGATTTTTCCATGTTTATAGAGACAGCGGTGTGGATATTTCCTTGCTTATACAGATAGGGGTGTAGATATTTCCATGTTTATAGAGATAGCGGTGAAGATATTTCCATGTTTATACAGATCACGGTGTAGATATTTCCTTGCTTGTACTAATAGCGGTGTAGTTATTTCCATGTTTATACAGATAGCGGTGTATATATTTCCATGTATATACAGATGGCTGTGTAGATATTTCCATGTTTATACAGATGGCTGTGTAGATATTTCCATGTTTATACAGATGACTTTGTAGGTATTTGCATGTTTATACAGATGGCGGTGTAGGTTTTCCATGTTTATAGTGATAGCTGTGTAGATATTTCCATGTTTATACAGATAGCGGTGTTGATATTTCCATGTTTATAAAGATCGCGGTGTAGATATTTCCATGTTTATACAGATCGCGGTGCAGATATTTATATCTTTATACAGATGGCATTGTAGATATTTCCTTATTCACACAGATGGCGGTGTAGATGTTTCCATGTTTATACAGATGGCAGAGTAGTTAGTTCCATGTTTATGGAGATGGCAGTGTAGATACTTTCATGTTTACAGAGATGGCGGTGTAGATATTTCCATGTTTATAGAGATAGCAGTGTAGATATTTACATGTTTATACAGATGTCTGTGTAGATATTTCCATGTGTATACAGATGGCATTGTAGATATTTCCATGTTTATACAGATGACTGTATAGGTATTTCCATGTTTTTACAGGTGGCAGTGCAGATATTTCCATGTTTATAGAGATAGCGGTGTAGATATTTCCATGTTTCTACAGATGGCGGTGTTGATATTTCCATCTATACACAGATGGCCGTGTAGATATTTCCATGTTTATACAGATGGCGGCGTAGATATTTCCATGGACATGCAGATGGCGGTGTAGATATTTCCATGTTTAAACAGATAGCGGTGTAGATATTTCCATGTTTACACAGATAGTGGTGTAGATATTTCCGTGTTTATACACATGGCAGAGTAGATACTTCCATCTTTATGGAGATGGCAGTGTAGATATTTTCATGTTTATAGAGATGGCGGTGTAGATATTTCCATATTTATAGAGATAGCGGTGTAGATACTTCCATCTTTCTACAGATGGCAGTGTAGATATTTCCATGTTTATACAGATGGCGGTGTAGATATTTCCATATTTATACAGATGTCTGTGTAGATATTTCCATCTGTATACAGATGGTATTGTAGGTATTTCCATGTTTATACAGATGGTGGTGAAGATATTTCCATGTTTATTCAGATGACTGTGTAGATATTTCCTTGTTTTTACAGATGGCAGTGTGGATATTTCAATGTTTATAGAGATGGCGCTGTAGATATTTCCAAGTTTATACAGATAACGGTGGAGATATTTCCATGTTTATACACATAGCGGTGTACATATTTCCATGATTATAGAGACAGCGGTGTAGGTATTTCCATGTTTATGCAGATAGCGGTGCAGATATTTCCATGTTTACACAGATGCCTATGCAGATATTTCCATATTTACACAGAGGGCTGTGTAGATATTTCTAAGTTTATACAGAAGACAGTGTAGATATTTAAATGGTCCTACACATGACTGTGTAGGTATTTCCATGTTTATACAGATGTCTTTGTAGATATTTCCATGTTAATAGAGATAGCGGTGTAGACATTTCCATGTTTATACAGATAGCGGTGTAGATATTTCCATGTTTATACAGATAGTGGTGTAGATATTTCCATGTTTATACAGACCGCGGTGTAGATATTTCCATGTTTATACAAATAGCGGTGCAGATATTTC
This sequence comes from Pan paniscus, assembly GCF_029289425.2. NCBI lineage: Eukaryota > Metazoa > Chordata > Mammalia > Primates > Hominidae > Pan > Pan paniscus. The sequence goes on along the minus strand of NC_073268.2, from coordinate 4,952,943 downwards.
CATGTTTGTACAGATGGCGGTGTCGATATTTCCATTTATACACAGATGACCGTGTAGATATTTCCATGTTTATACAGATGTCGATGCAGATATTTCCATGGATATGAAGATGGCGGTGTAGATATTTCCATGTTTATACAGATTGCGGTGTTGTTATTTCCATGTTTATATAGATAGCGGTGTAGTTATTTCCATGTATATACACATGGCTGTGTAGATATTTCCATGTTTATACAGATGGCGGTGTAGATATTTCCATGTTTATACAGATAGTGGTGTAGATATTTCCATGTTTATACAGACCGCGGTGTAGATATTTCCATGTTTATACAAATAGCGGTGCAGATATTTCCATGTTTGTACAGATGGCGGTGTTGATATTTCCATTTATACACAGATGACCGTGTAGATATTTCCATGTTTATACAGATTGCGGCGCAGATATTTCCATGGATATGTAGATAGCGGTGTAGTTATTTCCATGTTTATACAGATTGCGGTGTAGTTATTTCCATGTTTATATAGATAGCGGTGTAGTTATTTCCATGTATATACACATGGCTGTGTAGATATTTCCATGTTTATACAGAAGGCGGTGTAGATATTTCCATGTTTATACAGATAACTTTGTATTTCCATGTTTATACAGATGGCGGTGTAGATATTTCCATGTCTATAGAGATAGCAGTGGAGATAATTCCATGTTTATACAGATAGCGGTGTAGATATTTCCATGTTTATTCTGATCGTGGTGTAGATATTTCCATGTTTATAGAGACGGCGGTGTAGATATTTACATTTTCATAGAGATAGCGGTGTTGATTTTTCCATGTTTATACAGACAGCGGTGTGGATATTTCCTTGCTTATACAGATAGGGGTGTAGATATTTCCATGTTTATAGAGATAGCGGTGAAGGTATTTCCATGTTTATACAGATCACGGTGTAGATATTTCCTTGCTTGTACTAATAGCGGTGTAGTTATTTCCATGTTTATACAGATAGCGGTGTAGATACTTCCATGTATATACAGATGGCTGTGTAGATATTTCCATGTTTATACAGATGGCTGTGTAGATATTTCCATGTTTATACAGATGACTTTGTAGGTATTTGCATGTTTATACAGATGGCGGTGTAGGTTTTCCATGTTTATAGTGATAGCTGTGTAGATATTTCCATGTTTATACAGATAGCGGTGTTGATATTTCCATGTTTATAAAGATCACGGTGTAGATATTTCCATGTTTATACAGATCGCGGTGCAGATATTTATATCTTTATACAGATGGCATTGTAGATATTTCCTTATTCACACAGATGGCGGTGTAGATGTTTCCATGTTTATACAGATGGCAGAGTAGTTAGTTCCATGTTTATGGAGATGGCAGTGTAGATACTTTCATGTTTACAGAGATGGCGGTGTAGATATTTCCATGTTTATAGAGATAGCAGTGTAGATATTTACATGTTTATACAGATGTCTGTGTAGATATTTCCATGTGTATACAGATGGCATTGTAGATATTTCCATGTTTATACAGATGACTGTATAGGTATTTCCATGTTTTTACAGGTGGCAGTGCAGATATTTCCATGTTTATAGAGATAGCGGTGTAGATATTTCCATGTTTCTACAGATGGCGGTGTTGATATTTCCATCTATACACAGATGGCCGTGTAGATATTTCCATGTTTATACAGATGGCGGCGTAGATATTTCCATGGACATGCAGATGGCGGTGTAGATATTTCCATGTTTAAACAGATAGCGGTGTAGATATTTCCATGTTTACACAGATAGTGGTGTAGATATTTCCGTGTTTATACACATGGCAGAGTAGATACTTCCATCTTTATGGAGATGGCCGTGTAGATATTTTCATGTTTATAGAGATGGCGGTGTAGATATTTCCATATTTATAGAGATAGCGGTGAAGATATTTCCATCTTTCTACAGATGGCAGTGTAGATATTTCCATGTTTATACAGATGGCGGTGTAGATATTTCCATATTTATACAGATGTCTGTGTAGATATTTCCATCTGTATACAGATGGTATTGTAGGTATTTCCATGTTTATACAGATGGTGGTGAAGATATTTCCATGTTTATTCAGATGACTGTGTAGATATTTCCATGTTTTTACAGATGGCAGTGTGGATATTTCAATGTTTATAGAGATGGCGCTGTAGATATTTCCAAGTTTATACAGATAACGGAGGAGATATTTCCATGTTTATACAGAGAGGAGTCGAGTTATTTCCATGGTTCGAGTTATTTCCATGTTTATACACATAGCGGTGTACATATTTCCATGATTATAGAGACAGCGGTGTAGGTATTTCCATGTTTATGCAGATAGCGGTGCAGATATTTCCATGTTTACACAGATGCCTATGCAGATATTTCCATATTTACACAGAGGGCTGTGTAGATATTTCTATGTTTATACAGAAGACAGTGTAGATATTTAAATGTTCCTACACATGACTGTGTAGGTATTTCCATGTTTATACAGATGTCTTTGTAGGTATTTCCATGTTAATAGAGATAGCGGTGTAGACATTTCCATGTTTATACAGATAGCGGTGTAGATATTTCCATGTTTATACAGATAGTGGTGTAGATATTTCCATGTTTATACAGACCGCGGTGTAGATATTTCCATGTTTATACAAATAGCGGTGCAGATATTTCCATGTTTGTACAGATGGCGGTGTTGATATTTCCATTTATACACAGATGACCGTGTAGATATTTCCATGTTTATACAGATGGCGGTGCAGATATTTCCATGGATATGTAGATGGCGGTGTAGATATTTCCATGTTTATACAGATTGCGGTGTAGTCATTTCCATGTTTATATAGATAGCGGTGTAGTTATTTCCATGTATATACACATGGCTGTGTAGATATTTCCATGTTTATACAGATGGCGGTGTAGATATTTCCATGTTTATACAGATAACTTTGTATTTCCATGTTTATACAGATGGCGGTGTAGATATTTCCATGTCTATAGAGATAGCAGTGAAGATAATTCCATGTTTATACAGATAGCGGTGTAGATATTTCCATGTTTATTCTGATCGTGGTGTAGATATTTCCATGTTTATAGAGATAGCGGTGTAGATATTTACATGTTCATAGAGATAGCGGTGTTGATTTTTCCATGTTTATAGAGACAGCGGTGTGGATATTTCCTTGCTTATACAGATAGGGGTGTAGATATTTCCATGTTTATAGAGATAGCGGTGAAGATATTTCCATGTTTATACAGATCACGGTGTAGATATTTCCTTGCTTGTACTAATAGCGGTGTAGTTATTTCCATGTTTATACAGATAGCGGTGTAGATATTTCCATGTATATACAGATGGCTGTGTGGATATTTCCATGTTTATACAGATGGCTGTGTAGATATTTCCATGTTTATACAGATGACTTTGTAGGAATTTGCATGTTTATACAGATGGCGGTGTAGGTTTTCCATGTTTATAGTGATAGCTGTGTAGATATTTCCATGTTTATACAGATAGCGGTGTTGATATTTCCATGTTTATAAAGATCGCGGTGTAGATATTTCCATGTTTATACAGATCGCGGTGCAGATATTTATATCTTTATACAGATGGCATTGTAGATATTTCCTTATTCACACAGATGGCGGTGTAGATGTTTCCATGTTTATACAGATGGCAGAGTAGTTAGTTCCATGTTTATGGAGATGGCAGTGTAGATACTTTCATGTTTACAGAGATGGCGGTGTAGATATTTCCATGTTTATAGAGATAGCAGTGTAGATATTTACATGTTTATACAGATGTCTGTGTAGATATTTCCATGTGTATACAGATGGCATTGTAGATATTTCCATGTTTATACAGATGACTGTATAGGTATTTCCATGTTTTTACAGGTGGCAGTGCAGATATTTCCATGTTTATAGAGATAGCGGTGTAGATATTTCCATGTTTCTACAGATGGCGGTGTTGATATTTCCATCTATACACAGATGGCCGTGTAGATATTTCCATGTTTATACAGATGGCGGCGTAGATATTTCCATGGACATGCAGATGGCGGTGTAGATATTTCCATGTTTAAACAGATAGCGGTGTAGATATTTCCATGTTTACACAGATAGTGGTGTAGATATTTCCGTGTTTATACACATGGCAGAGTAGATACTTCCATCTTTATGGAGATGGCAGTGTAGATATTTTCATGTTTATAGAGATGGCGGTGTAGATATTTCCATATTTAAAGAGATAGCGGTGTAGGTATTTCCATCTTTCTACAGATGGCAGTGTAGATATTTCCATGTTTATACAGATGGCGGTGTAGATATTTCCATATTTATACAGATGTCTGTGAAGATATTTCCATCTTTATACAGATGGTATTGTAGGTATTTCCATGTTTATACAGATGGTGGTGAAGATATTTCCATGTTTATTCAGATGACTGTGTAGATATTTCCATGTTTTTACAGATGGCAGTGTGGATATTTCAATGTTTATAGAGATGGCGCTGTAGATATTTCCAAGTTTATACAGATAACGGTGGAGATATTTCCATGTTTATACAGAGAGGAGTCGAGATATTTCCATGTTTATACACATAGCGGTGTACATATTTCCATGATTATAGAGACAGCGGTGTAGGTATTTCCATGTTTATGCAGATAGCGGTGCAGATATTTCCATGTTTACACAGATGCCTATGCAGATATTTCCATATTTACACAGAGGGCTGTGTAGATATTTCTATGTTTATACAGAAGACAGTGTAGATATTTAAATGTTCCTACACATGACTGTGTAGGTATTTCCATGTTTATACAGATGTCTTTGTAGATATTTCCATGTTAATAGAGATAGCGGTGTAGACATTTCCATGTTTATACAGATAGCGGTGTAGATATTTCCATGTTTATACAGATAGTGGTGTAGATATTTCCATGTTTATACAGACCGCGGTGTAGATATTTCCATGTTTATACAAATAGCGGTGCAGATATTTCCATGTTTGTACAGATGGCGGTGTTGATATTTCCATTTATACACAGATGACCGTGTAGATATTTCCATGTTTATACAGACGGCGGCGCAGATATTTCCATGGATATGTAGATGGCGGTGTAGATATTTCCATGTTTATACAGATTGCGGTGTAGTTATTTCCATGTTTATATAGATAGCGGTTAAGTTATTTCCATGTATATACACATGGCTGTGTAGATATTTCCATGTTTATACAGATGGCGGTGTAGATATTTCCATGTTTATAAAGATAACTTTGTATTGCCATGTTTATACAGATGGCGGTGTAGATATTTCCATGTCTATAGAGATAGCAGTGGAGATAATTCCATGTTTATACAGATAGCGGTGTAGATATTTCCATGTTTATTCTGTTCGTGGTGTAGATATTTCCATGTTTATAGAGATGGCGGTGTAGATATTTACATGTTCATAGAGATAGCGGTGTTGATTTTTCCATGTTTATAGAGACAGCGGTGTGGATATTTCCTTGCTTATACAGATAGGGGTGTAGATATTTCCATGTTTATAGAGATAGCGGTGAAGATATTTCCATGTTTATACAGATCACGGTGTAGATATTTCCTTGCTTGTACTAATAGCAGTGTAGTTATTTCCATGTTTATACAGATAGCGGTGTAGATATTTCCATGTATATACAGATGGCTGTGTAGATATTTCCATGTTTATACAGATGGCTGTGTAGATATTTCCATGTTTATACAGATGACTTTGTAGGTATTTGCATGTTTATACAGATGGCGGTGTAGGTTTTCCATGTTTATAGTGATAGCTGTGTAGATATTTCCATGTTTATACAGATAGCGGTGTTGATATTTCCATGTTTATAAAGATCGCGGTGTAGATATTTCCATGTTTATACAGATCGCGGTGCAGATATTTATATCTTTATACAGATGGCATTGTAGATATTTCCTTATTCACACAGATGGCGGTGTAGATGTTTCCATGTTTATACAGATGGCAGAGTAGTTAGTTCCATGTTTATGGAGATGGCAGTGTAGATACTTTCATGTTTACAGAGATGGCGGTGTAGATATTTCCTTGTTTATAGAGATAGCAGTGTAGATATTTACATGTTTATACAGATGTCTGTGTAGATATTTCCATGTGTATACAGATGGCATTGTAGATATTTCCATGTTTATACAGATGACTGTATAGGTATTTCCATGTTTTTACAGGTGGCAGTGCAGATATTTCCATGTTTATAGAGATAGCGGTGTAGATATTTCCATGTTTCTACAGATGGCGGTGTTGATATTTCCATCTATACACAGATGGCCGTGTAGATATTTCCATGTTTATACAGATGGCGGCGTAGATATTTCCATGGACATGCAGATGGCGGTGTAGATATTTCCATGTTTAAACAGATAGCGGTGTAGATATTTCCATGTTTACACAGATAGTGGTGTAGATATTTCCGTGTTTATACACATGGCAGAGTAGATACTTCCATCTTTATGGAGATGGCCGTGTAGATATTTTCATGTTTATAGAGATGGCGGTGTAGATATTTCCATATTTATAGAGATAGCGGTGAAGATATTTCCATCTTTCTACAGATGGCAGTGTAGATATTTCCATGTTTATACAGATGGCGGTGTAGATATTTCCATATTTATACAGATGTCTGTGTAGATATTTCCATCTGTATACAGATGGTATTGTAGGTATTTCCATGTTTATACAGATGGTGGTGAAGATATTTCCATGTTTATTCAGATGACTGTGTAGATATTTCCATGTTTTTACAGATGGCAGTGTGGATATTTCAATGTTTATAGAGATGGCGCTGTAGATATTTCCAAGTTTATACAGATAACGGTGGAGATATTTCCATGTTTATACAGAGAGGAGTCGAGTTATTTCCATGGTTCGAGTTATTTCCATGTTTATACACATAGCGGTGTACATATTTCCATGATTATAGAGACAGCGGTGTAGGTATTTCCATGTTTATGCAGATAGCGGTGCAGATATTTCCATGTTTACACAGATGCCTATGCAGATATTTCCATATTTACACAGAGGGCTGTGTAGATATTTCTATGTTTATACAGAAGACAGTGTAGATATTTAAATGTTCCTACACATGACTGTGTAGGTATTTCCATGTTTATACAGATGTCTTTGTAGGTATTTCCATGTTAATAGAGATAGCGGTGTAGACATTTCCATGTTTATACAGATAGCGGTGTAGATATTTCCATGTTTATACAGATAGTGGTGTAGATATTTCCATGTTTATACAGACCGCGGTGTAGATATTTCCATGTTTATACAAATAGCGGTGCAGATATTTCCATGTTTGTACAGATGGCGGTGTTGATATTTCCATTTATACACAGATGACCGTGTAGATATTTCCATGTTTATACAGATGGCGGTGCAGATATTTCCATGGATATGTAGATGGCGGTGTAGATATTTCCATGTTTATACAGATTGCGGTGTAGTCATTTCCATGTTTATATAGATAGCGGTGTAGTTATTTCCATGTATATACACACGGCTGTGTAGATATTTCCATGTTTATACAGATGGCGGTGTAGATATTTCCATGTTTATACAGATAACTTTGTATTTCCATGTTTATACAGATGGCGGTGTAGATATTTCCATGTCTATAGAGATAGCAGTGAAGATAATTCCATGTTTATACAGATAGCGGTGTAGATATTTCCATGTTTATTCTGATCGTGGTGTAGATATTTCCATGTTTATAGAGATAGCGGTGTAGATATTTACATGTTCATAGAGATAGCGGTGTTGATTTTTCCATGTTTATAGAGACAGCGGTGTGGATATTTCCTTGCTTATACAGATAGGGGTGTAGATATTTCCATGTTTATAGAGATAGCGGTGAAGATATTTCCATGTTTATACAGATCACGGTGTAGATATTTCCTTGCTTGTACTAATAGCGGTGTAGTTATTTCCATGTTTATACAGATAGCGGTGTAGATATTTCCATGTATATGCAGATGGCTGTGTGGATATTTCCATGTTTATACAGATGGCTGTGTAGATATTTCCATGTTTATACAGATGACTTTGTAGGAATTTGCATGTTTATACAGATGGCGGTGTAGGTTTTCCATGTTTATAGTGATAGCTGTGTAGATATTTCCATGTTTATACAGATAGCGGTGTTGATATTTCCATGTTTATAAAGATCGCGGTGTAGATATTTCCATGTTTATACAGATCGCGGTGCAGATATTTATATCTTTATACAGATGGCATTGTAGATATTTCCTTATTCACACAGATGGCGGTGTAGATGTTTCCATGTTTATACAGATGGCAGAGTAGTTAGTTCCATGTTTATGGAGATGGCAGTGTAGATACTTTCATGTTTACAGAGATGGCGGTGTAGATATTTCCATGTTTATAGAGATAGCAGTGTAGATATTTACATGTTTATACAGATGTCTGTGTAGATATTTCCATGTGTATACAGATGGCATTGTAGATATTTCCATGTTTATACAGATGACTGTATAGGTATTTCCATGTTTTTACAGGTGGCAGTGCAGATATTTCCATGTTTATAGAGATAGCGGTGTAGATATTTCCATGTTTCTACAGATGGCGGTGTTGATATTTCCATCTATACACAGATGGCCGTGTAGATATTTCCATGTTTATACAGATGGCGGCGTAGATATTTCCATGGACATGCAGATGGCGGTGTAGATATTTCCATGTTTAAACAGATAGCGGTGTAGATATTTCCATGTTTACACAGATAGTGGTGTAGATATTTCCGTGTTTATACACATGGCAGAGTAGATACTTCCATCTTTATGGAGATGGCAGTGTAGATATTTTCATGTTTATAGAGATGGCGGTGTAGATATTTCCATATTTAAAGAGATAGCGGTGTAGGTATTTCCATCTTTCTACAGATGGCAGTGTAGATATTTCCATGTTTATACAGATGGCGGTGTAGATATTTCCATATTTATACAGATGTCTGTGAAGATATTTCCATCTTTATACAGATGGTATTGTAGGTATTTCCATGTTTATACAGATGGTGGTGAAGATATTTCCATGTTTATTCAGATGACTGTGTAGATATTTCCATGTTTTTACAGATGGCAGTGTGGATATTTCAATGTTTATAGAGATGGCGCTGTAGATATTTCCAAGTTTATACAGATAACGGTGGAGATATTTCCATGTTTATACAGAGAGGAGTCGAGATATTTCCATGTTTATACACATAGCGGTGTACATATTTCCATGATTATAGAGACAGCGGTGTAGGTATTTCCATGTTTATGCAGATAGCGGTGCAGATATTTCCATGTTTACACAGATGCCTATGCAGATATTTCCATATTTACACAGAGGGCTGTGTAGATATTTCTATGTTTATACAGAAGACAGTGTAGATATTTAAATGTTCCTACACATGACTGTGTAGGTATTTCCATGTTTATACAGATGTCTTTGTAGATATTTCCATGTTAATAGAGATAGCGGTGTAGACATTTCCATGTTTATACAGATAGCGGTGTAGATATTTCCATGTTTATACAGATAGTGGTGTAGATATTTCCATGTTTATACAGACCGCGGTGTAGATATTTCCATGTTTATACAAATAGCGGTGCAGATATTTCCATGTTTGTACAGATGGCGGTGTTGATATTTCCATTTATACACAGATGACCGTGTAGATATTTCCATGTTTATACAGACGGCGGCGCAGATATTTCCATGGATATGTAGATGGCGGTGTAGATATTTCCATGTTTATACAGATTGCGGTGTAGTTATTTCCATGTTTATATAGATAGCGGTTAAGTTATTTCCATGTATATACACATGGCTGTGTAGATATTTCCATGTTTATACAGATGGCGGTGTAGATATTTCCATGTTTATAAAGATAACTTTGTATTGCCATGTTTATACAGATGGCGGTGTAGATATTTCCATGTCTATAGAGATAGCAGTGGAGATAATTCCATGTTTATACAGATAGCGGTGTAGATATTTCCATGTTTATTCTGTTCGTGGTGTAGATATTTCCATGTTTATAGAGATGGCGGTGTAGATATTTACATGTTCATAGAGATAGCGGTGTTGATTTTTCCATGTTTATAGAGACAGCGGTGTGGATATTTCCTTGCTTATACAGATAGGGGTGTAGATATTTCCATGTTTATAGAGATAGCGGTGAAGATATTTCCATGTTTATACAGATCACGGTGTAGATATTTCCTTGCTTGTACTAATAGCAGTGTAGTTATTTCCATGTTTATACAGATAGCGGTGTAGATATTTCCATGTATATACAGATGGCTGTGTAGATATTTCCATGTTTATACAGATGGCTGTGTAGATATTTCCATGTTTATACAGATGACTTTGTAGGTATTTGCATGTTTATACAGATGGCGGTGTAGGTTTTCCATGTTTATAGTGATAGCTGTGTAGATATTTCCATGTTTATACAGATAGCGGTGTTGATATTTCCATGTTTATAAAGATCGCGGTGTAGATATTTCCATGTTTATACAGATCGCGGTGCAGATATTTATATCTTTATACAGATGGCATTGTAGATATTTCCTTATTCACACAGATGGCGGTGTAGATGTTTCCATGTTTATACAGATGGCAGAGTAGTTAGTTCCATGTTTATGGAGATGGCAGTGTAGATACTTTCATGTTTACAGAGATGGCGGTGTAGATATTTCCATGTTTATAGAGATAGCAGTGTAGATATTTACATGTTTATACAGATGTCTGTGTAGATATTTCCATGTGTATACAGATGGCATTGTAGATATTTCCATGTTTATACAGATGACTGTATAGGTATTTCCATGTTTTTACAGGTGGCAGTGCAGATATTTCCATGTTTATAGAGATAGCGGTGTAGATATTTCCATGTTTCTACAGATGGCGGTGTTGATATTTCCATCTATACACAGATGGCCGTGTAGATATTTCCATGTTTATACAGATGGCGGCGTAGATATTTCCATGGACATGCAGATGGCGGTGTAGATATTTCCATGTTTAAACAGATAGCGGTGTAGATATTTCCATGTTTACACAGATAGTGGTGTAGATATTTCCGTGTTTATACACATGGCAGAGTAGATACTTCCATCTTTATGGAGATGGCAGTGTAGATATTTTCATGTTTATAGAGATGGCGGTGTAGATATTTCCATATTTATAGAGATAGCGGTGTAGATACTTCCATCTTTCTACAGATGGCAGTGTAGATATTTCCATGTTTATACAGATGGCGGTGTAGATATTTCCATATTTATACAGATGTCTGTGTAGATATTTCCATCTGTATACAGATGGTATTGTAGGTATTTCCATGTTTATACAGATGGTGGTGAAGATATTTCCATGTTTATTCAGATGACTGTGTAGATATTTCCTTGTTTTTACAGATGGCAGTGTGGATATTTCAATGTTTATAGAGATGGCGCTGTAGATATTTCCAAGTTTATACAGATAACGGTGGAGATGTTTCCATGTTTATACACATAGCGGTGTACATATTTCCATGATTATAGAGACAGCGGTGTAGGTATTTCCATGTTTATGCAGATAGCGGTGCAGATATTTCCATGTTTACACAGATGCCTATGCAGATATTTCCATATTTACACAGAGGGCTGTGTAGATATTTCTATGTTTATACAGAAGACAGTGTAGATATTTAAATGTTCCTACACATGACTGTGTAGGTATTTCCATGTTTATACAGATGTCTTTGTAGATATTTCCATGTTAATAGAGATAGCGGTGTAGACATTTCCATGTTTATACAGATAGCGGTGTAGATATTTCCATGTTTATACAGATAGTGGTGTAGATATTTCCATGTTTATACAGACCGCGGTGTAGATATTTCCATGTTTATACAAATAGCGGTGCAGATATTTTCATGTTTGTACAGATGGCGGTGTCGATATTTCCATTTATACACAGATGACCGTGTAGATATTTCCATGTTTATACAGATGTCGGTGCAGATATTTCCATGGATATGAAGATGGCGGTGTAGATATTTCCATGTTTATACAGATTGCGGTGTAGTTATTTCCATGTTTATATAGATAGCGGTGTAGTTATTTCCATGTATATACACATGGCTGTGTAGATATTTCCATGTTTATACAGATGGCGGTGTAGATATTTCCATGTTTATACAGATAGTGGTGTAGATATTTCCATGTTTATACAGACCGCGGTGTAGATATTTCCATGTTTATACAAATAGCGGTGCAGATATTTCCATGTTTGTACAGATGGCGGTGTTGATATTTCCATTTATACACAGATGACCGTGTAGATATTTCCATGTTTATACAGATTGCGGCGCAGATATTTCCATGGATATGTAGATGGCGGTGTAGTTATTTCCATGTTTATACAGATTGCGGTGTAGTTATTTCCATGTTTATATAGATAGCGGTGTAGTTATTTCCATGTATATACACATGGCTGTGTAGATATTTCCATGTTTATACAGATGGCGGTGTAGATATTTCCATGTTTATACAGATAACTTTGTATTTCCATGTTTATACAGATGGCGGTGTAGATATTTCCATGTCTATAGAGATAGCAGTGGAGATAATTCCATGTTTATACAGATAGCGGTGTAGATATTTCCATGTTTATTCTGATCGTGGTGTAGATATTTCCATGTTTATAGAGACGGCAGTGTAGATATTTACATGTTCATAGACATAGCGGTGTTGATTTTTCCATGTTTATAGAGACAGCGGTGTGGATATTTCCTTGCTTATACAGATAGGGGTGTAGATATTTCCATGTTTATAGAGATAGCGGTGAAGATATTTCCATGTTTTTACAGATCACGGTGTAGATATTTCCTTGCTTGTACTAATAGCGGTGTAGTTATTTCCATGTTTATACAGATAGCGGTGTAGATACTTCCATGTATATACAGATGGCTGTGTAGATATTTCCATGTTTATACAGATGGCTGTGTAGATATTTCCATGTTTATACAGATGACTTTGTAGGTATTTGCATGTTTATACAGATGGCGGTGTAGGTTTTCCATGTTTATAGTGATAGCTGTGTAGATATTTCCATGTTTATACAGATAGCGGTGTTGATATTTCCATGTTTATAAAGATCGCGGTGTAGATATTTCCATGTTTATACAGATCGCGGTGCAGATATTTATGTCTTTATACAGATGGCATTGTAGATATTTCCTTATTCACACAGATGGCGGTGTAGATGTTTCCATGTTTATACAGATGGCAGAGTAGTTAGTTCCATGTTTATGGAGATGGCAGTGTAGATACTTTCATGTTTACAGAGATGGCGGTGTAGATATTTCCATGTTTATAGAGATAGCAGTGTAGATATTTACATGTTTATACAGATGTCTGTGTAGATATTTCCATGTGTATACAGATGGCATTGAAGATATTTCCATGTTTATACAGATGACTGTATAGGTATTTCCATGTTTTTACAGGTGGCAGTGCAGATATTTCCATGTTTATAGAGATAGCGGTGTAGATATTTCCATGTTTCTACAGATGGCGGTGTTGATATTTCCATCTATACACAGATGGCCGTGTAGATATTTCCATGTTTATACAGATGGCGGCGTAGATATTTCCATGGACATGCAGATGGTGGTGTAGATATTTCCATGTTTAAACAGATAGCGGTGTAGATATTTCCATGTTTACACAGATAGTGGTGTAGATATTTCCGTGTTTATACACATGGCAGAGTAGATACTTCCATCTTTATGGAGATGGCAGTGTAGATATTTTCATGTTTATAGAGATGGCGGTGTAGATATTTCCATATTTATAGAGATAGCGGTGTAGATATTTCCATCTTTCTACAGATGGCAGTGTAGATATTTCCATGTTTATACAGATGGCGGTGTAGATATTTCCATATTTATACAGATGTCTGTGTAGATATTTCCATCTGTATACAGATGGTATTGTAGGTATTTCCATGTTTATACAGATGGTGGTGAAGATATTTCCATGTTTATTCAGATGACTGTGTAGATATTTCCATGTTTTTACAGATGGCAGTGTGGATATTTCAATGTTTATAGAGATGGCGCTGTAGATATTTCCAAGTTTATACAGATAACGGTGGAGATATTTCCATGTTTATACAGAGAGGAGTCGAGTTATTTCCATGGTTCGAGTTATTTCCATGTTTATACACATAGCGGTGTACATATTTCCATGATTATAGAGACAGCGGTGTAGGTATTTCCATGTTTATGCAGATAGCGGTGCAGATATTTCCATGTTTACACAGATGCCTATGCAGATATTTCCATATTTACACAGAGGACTGTGTAGATATTTCTATGTTTATACAGAAGACAGTGTAGATATTTAAAAGTTCCTACACATGACTGTGTAGGTATTTCCATGTTTATACAGATGTCTTTGTAGGTATTTCCATGTTAATAGAGATAGCGGTGTAGACATTTCCATGTTTATACAGATAGCGATGTAGATATTTCCATGTTTATACAGATAGTGGTGTAGATATTTCCATGTTTATACAGACCGCGGTGTAGATATTTCCATGTTTATACAAATAGCGGTGCAGATATTTCCATGTTTGTACAGATGGCGGTGTTGATATTTCCATTTATACACAGATGACCGTGTAGATATTTCCATGTTTATACAGATGGCGATGCAGATATTTCCATGGATATGTAGATGGCGGTGTAGATATTTCCATGTTTGTACAGATTGCGGTGTAGTCATTTCCATGTTTATATAGATAGCGGTGTAGTTATTTCCATGTATATACACATGGCTGTGTAGATATTTCCATGTTTATACAGATGGTGGTGTAGATATTTCCATGTTTATACAGATAACTTTGTATTTCCATGTTTATACAGATGGCGGTGTAGATATTTCCATGTCTATAGAGATAGCAGTGAAGATAATTCCATGTTTATACAGATAGCGGTGTAGATATTTCCATGTTTATTCTGATCGTGGTGTAGATATTTCCATGTTTATAGAGATAGCGGTGTAGATATTTACATGTTCATAGAGATAGCGGTGTTGATTTTTCCATGTTTATAGAGACAGCGGTGTGGATATTTCCTTGCTTATACAGATAGGGGTGTAGATATTTCCATGTTTATAGAGATAGCGGTGAAGATATTTCCATGTTTATACAGATCACGGTGTAGATATTTCCTTGCTTGTACTAATAGCGGTGTAGTTATTTCCATGTTTATACAGATAGCGGTGTAGATATTTCCATGTATATACAGATGGCTGTGTAGATATTTCCATGTTTATACAGATGGCTGTGTAGATATTTCCATGTTTATACAGATGACTTTGTAGGAATTTGCATGTTTATACAGATGGCGGTGTAGGTTTTCCATGTTTATAGTGATAGCTGTGTAGTTATTTCCATGTTTATACAGATAGCGGTGTTGATATTTCCATGTTTATAAAGATCGCGGTGTAGATATTTCCATGTTTATACAAATAGCGGTGCAGATATTTCCATGTTTGTACAGATGGCGGTGTTGATATTTCCATTTATACACAGATGACCGTGTAGATATTTCCATGTTTATACAGATGGCGGTGCAGATATTTCCATGGATATGTAGATGGCGGTGTAGATATTTCCATGTTTATACAGATTGCGGTGTAGTTATTTCCATGTTTATATAGATAGCGGTGTAGTTATTTCCATGTATATACACATGGCTGTGTAGATATTTCCATGTTTATACAGATGGCGGTGTAGATATTTCCATGTTTATACAGATGGCGGTGTAGATATTTCCATGTCTATAGAGATAGCAGTGGAGATAATTCCATGTTTATACAGATAGCGGTGTAGATATTTCCATGTTTATTCTGATCGTGGTGTAGATATTTCCATGTTTATAGAGATGGCGGTGTAGATATTTACATGTTCATAGAGATAGCGGTGTTGATTTTTCCATGTTTATAGAGACAGCGGTGTGGATATTTCCTTGCTTATACAGATAGGGGTGTAGATATTTCCATGTTTATAGAGATAGCGGTGAGGATATTTCCATGTTTATACAGATCACGGTGTAGATATTTCCTTGCTTGTACTAATAGCGGTGTAGTTATTTCCAAGTTTATACAGATAGCGGTGTAGATATTTCCATGTATATACAGATGGCTGTGTAGATATTTCCATGTTTATATAGATGGCTGTGTAGATATTTCCATGTTTATACAGATGACTTTGTAGGTATTTGCATGTTTATACAGATGGCGGTGTAGGTTTTCCATGTTTATAGTGATAGCTGTGTAGATATTTCCATGTTTATACAGATAGCGGTGTTGATATTTCCATGTTTATAAAGATCGCGGTGTAGATATTTCCATGTTTATACAGATCGCGGTGCAGATATTTATATCTTTATACAGATGGCATTGTAGATATTTCCTTATTCACACCGATGGCGGTGTAGATGTTTCCATGTTTATACAGATGGCAGAGTAGTTAGTTCCATGTTTATGGAGATGGCAGTGTAGATACTTTCATGTTTACAGAGATGGCGGTGTAGATATTTCCATGTTTATAGAGATAGCAGTGTAGATATTTACATGTTTATACAGATGTCTGTGTAGATATTTCCATGTGTATACAGATGGCATTGTAGATATTTCCATGTTTATACAGATGACTGTATAGGTATTTCCATGTTTTTACAGGTGGCAGTGCAGATATTTCCATGTTTATAGAGATAGCGGTGTAGATATTTCCATGTTTCTACAGATGGCGGTGTTGATATTTCCATCTATACACAGATGGCCGTGTAGATATTTCCATGTTTATACAGATGGCGGCGTAGATATTTCCATGGACATGCAGATGGCGGTGTAGATATTTCCATGTTTAAACAGATAGCGGTGTAGATATTTCCATGTTTACACAGATAGTGGTGTAGATATTTCCGTGTTTATACACATGGCAGAGTAGATACTTCCATCTTTATGGAGATGGCAGTGTAGATATTTTCATGTTTATAGAGATGGCGGTGTAGATATTTCCATATTTATAGAGATAGCGGTGTAGATATTTCCATCTTTCTACAGATGGCAGTGTAGATATTTCCATGTTTATACAGATGGCGGTGTAGATATTTCCATATTTATACAGATGTCTGTGTAGATATTTCCATCTGTATACAGATGGTATTGTAGGTATTTCCATGTTTATACAGATGGTGGTGAAGATATTTCCATGTTTATTCAGATGACTGTGTAGATATTTCCATGTTTTTACAGATGGCAGTGTGGATATTTCAATGTTTATAGAGATGGCGCTGTAGATATTTCCAAGTTTATACAGATAACGGTGGAGATATTTCCATGTTTATACAGAGAGGAGTCGAGATATTTCCATGTTTATACACATAGCGGTGTACATATTTCCATGATTATAGAGACAGCGGTGTAGGTATTTCCATGTTTATGCAGATAGCGGTGCAGATATTTCCATGTTTACACAGATGCCTATGCAGATATTTCCATATTTACACAGAGGGCTGTGTAGATATTTCTATGTTTATACAGAAGACAGTGTAGATATTTAAATGTTCCTACACATGACTGTGTAGGTATTTCCATGTTTATACAGATGTCTTTGTAGATATTTCCATGTAAATAGAGATAGCGGTGTAGACATTTCCATGTTTATACAGATAGCGGTGTAGATATTTCCATGTTTATACAGATAGTGGTGTAGATATTTCCATGTTTATACAGACCGCGGTGTAGATATTTCCATGTTTATACAAATAGCGGTGCAGATATTTCCATGTTTGTACAGATGGCGGTGTTGATATTTCCATTTATACACAGATGACCGTGTAGATATTTCCATGTTTATACAGATGGCGGTGCAGATATTTCCATGGATATGTAGATGGCGGTGTAGATATTTCCATGTTTATACAGATTGCGGTGTAGTTATTTCCATGTTTATATAGATAGCGGTGTAGTTATTTCCATGTATATACACATGGCTGTGTAGATATTTCCATGTTTATACAGATGGCGGTGTAGATATTTCCATGTTTATACAGATGGCGGTGTAGATATTTCCATGTCTATAGAGATAGCAGTGGAGATAATTCCATGTTTATACAGATAGCGGTGTAGATATTTCCATGTTTATTCTGATCGTGGTGTAGATATTTCCATGTTTATAGAGATGGCGGTGTAGATATTTACATGTTCATAGAGATAGCGGTGTTGATTTTTCCATGTTTATAGAGACAGCGGTGTGGATATTTCCTTGCTTATACAGATAGGGGTGTAGATATTTCCATGTTTATAGAGATAGCGGTGAGGATATTTCCATGTTTATACAGATCACGGTGTAGATATTTCCTTGCTTGTACTAATAGCGGTGTAGTTATTTCCAAGTTTATACAGATAGCGGTGTAGATATTTCCATGTATATACAGATGGCTGTGTAGATATTTCCATGTTTATATAGATGGCTGTGTAGATATTTCCATGTTTATACAGATGACTTTGTAGGTATTTGCATGTTTATACAGATGGCGGTGTAGGTTTTCCATGTTTATAGTGATAGCTGTGTAGATATTTCCATGTTTATACAGATAGCGGTGTTGATATTTCCATGTTTATAAAGATCGCGGTGTAGATATTTCCATGTTTATACAGATCGCGGTGCAGATATTTATATCTTTATACAGATGGCATTGTAGATATTTCCTTATTCACACCGATGGCGGTGTAGATGTTTCCATGTTTATACAGATGGCAGAGTAGTTAGTTCCATGTTTATGGAGATGGCAGTGTAGATACTTTCATGTTTACAGAGATGGCGGTGTAGATATTTCCATGTTTATAGAGATAGCAGTGTAGATATTTACATGTTTATACAGATGTCTGTGTAGATATTTCCATGTGTATACAGATGGCATTGTAGATATTTCCATGTTTATACAGATGACTGTATAGGTATTTCCATGTTTTTACAGGTGGCAGTGCAGATATTTCCATGTTTATAGAGATAGCGGTGTAGATATTTCCATGTTTCTACAGATGGCGGTGTTGATATTTCCATCTATACACAGATGGCCGTGTAGATATTTCCATGTTTATACAGATGGCGGCGTAGATATTTCCATGGACATGCAGATGGCGGTGTAGATATTTCCATGTTTAAACAGATAGCGGTGTAGATATTTCCATGTTTACACAGATAGTGGTGTAGATATTTCCGTGTTTATACACATGGCAGAGTAGATACTTCCATCTTTATGGAGATGGCAGTGTAGATATTTTCATGTTTATAGAGATGGCGGTGTAGATATTTCCATATTTATAGAGATAGCGGTGTAGATATTTCCATCTTTCTACAGATGGCAGTGTAGATATTTCCATGTTTATACAGATGGCGGTGTAGATATTTCCATATTTATACAGATGTCTGTGTAGATATTTCCATCTGTATACAGATGGTATTGTAGGTATTTCCATGTTTATACAGATGGTGGTGAAGATATTTCCATGTTTATTCAGATGACTGTGTAGATATTTCCATGTTTTTACAGATGGCAGTGTGGATATTTCAATGTTTATAGAGATGGCGCTGTAGATATTTCCAAGTTTATACAGATAACGGTGGAGATATTTCCATGTTTATACAGAGAGGAGTCGAGTTATTTCCATGGTTCGAGTTATTTCCATGTTTATACACATAGCGGTGTACATATTTCCGTGATTATAGAGACAGCGGTGTAGGTATTTCCATGTTTATGCAGATAGCGGTGCAGATATTTCCATGTTTACACAGATGCCTATGCAGATATTTCCATATTTACACAGAGGGCTGTGTAGATATTTCTATGTTTATACAGAAGACAGTGTAGATATTTAAATGTTCCTACACATGACTGTGTAGGTATTTCCATGTTTATACAGATGTCTTTGTAGGTATTTCCATGTTAATAGAGATAGCGGTGTAGACATTTCCATGTTTATACAGATAGCGGTGTAGATATTTCCATGTTTATACAGATAGCGGTGTAGATATTTCCATGTTTATACAGACCGCGGTGTAGATATTTCCATGTTTATACAAATAGCGGTGCAGATATTTCCATGTTTGTACAGATGGCGGTGTTGATATTTCCATTTATACACAGATGACCGTGTAGATATTTCCATGTTTATACAGATGGCGGTGCAGATATTTCCATGGATATGTAGATGGCGGTGTAGATATTTCCATGTTTATACAGATTGCGGTGTAGTCATTTCCATGTTTATATAGATAGCGGTGTAGTTATTTCCATGTATATACACATTGCTGTGTAGATATTTCCATGTTTATACAGATGGCGGTGTAGATATTTCCATGTTTATACAGATAACTTTGTATTTCCATGTTTATACAGATGGCGGTGTAGATATTTCCATGTCTATAGAGATAGCAGTGAAGATAATTCCATGTTTATACAGATAGCGGTGTAGATATTTCCATGTTTATTCTGATCGTGGTGTAGATATTTCCATGTTTATAGAGATAGCGGTGTAGATATTTACATGTTCATAGAGATAGCGGTGTTGATTTTTCCATGTTTATAGAGACAGCGGTGTGGATATTTCCTTGCTTATACAGATAGGGGTGTAGATATTTCCATGTTTATAGAGATAGCGGTGAAGATATTTCCATGTTTATACAGATCACGGTGTAGATATTTCCTTGCTTGTACTAATAGCGGTGTAGTTATTTCCATGTTTATACAGATAGCGGTGTAGATATTTCCATGTATATACAGATGGCTGTGTAGATATTTCCATGTTTATACACATGGCTGTGTAGATATTTCCATGTTTATACAGATGACTTTGTAGGAATTTGCATGTTTATACAGATGGCGGTGTAGGTTTTCCATGTTTATAGTGATAGCTGTGTAGATATTTCCATGTTTATACAGATAGCGGTGTTGATATTTCCATGTTTATAAAGATCGCGGTGTAGATATTTCCATGTTTATACAGATCGCGGTGCAGATATTTATATCTTTATACAGATGGCATTGTAGATATTTCCTTATTCACACAGATGGCGGTGTAGATGTTTCCATGTTTATACAGATGGCAGAGTAGTTAGTTCCATGTTTATGGAGATGGCAGTGTAGATACTTTCATGTTTACAGAGATGGCGGTGTAGATATTTCCATGTTTATAGAGATAGCAGTGTAGATATTTACATGTTTATACAGATGTCTGTGTAGATATTTCCATGTGTATACAGATGGCATTGTAGATATTTCCATGTTTATACAGATGACTGTATAGCTATTTCCATGTTTTTACAGGTGGCAGTGCAGATATTTCCATGTTTATAGAGATAGAGGTGTAGATATTTCCATGTTTCTACAGATGGCGGTGTTGATATTTCCATCTATACACAGATGGCCGTGTAGATATTTCCATGTTTATACAGATGGCGGCGTAGATATTTCCATGGACATGCAGATGGCGGTGTAGATATTTCCATGTTTAAACAGATAGCGGTGTAGATATTTCCATGTTTACACAGATAGTGGTGTAGATATTTCCGTGTTTATACACATGGCAGAGTAGATACTTCCATCTTTATGGAGATGGCAGTGTAGATATTTTCATGTTTATAGAGATGGCGGTGTAGATATTTCCATATTTAAAGAGATAGCGGTGTAGGTATTTCCATCTTTCTACAGATGGCAGTGCAGATATTTCCATGTTTATACAGATGGCGGTGTAGATATTTCCATATTTATACAGATGTCTGTGAAGATATTTCCATCTGTATACAGACGGTATTGTAGGTATTTCCATGTTTATACAGATGGTGGTGAAGATATTTCCATGTTTATTCAGATGACTGTGTAGATATTTCCATGTTTTTACAGATGGCAGTGTGGATATTTCAATGTTTATAGAGATGGCGCTGTAGATATTTCCAAGTTTATACAGATAACGGTGGAGATATTTCCATGTTTATACAGAGAGGAGTCGAGATATTTCCATGTTTATACACATAGCGGTGTACATATTTCCATGATTATAGAGACAGCGGTGTAGGTATTTCCATGTTTATGCAGATAGCGGTGCAGATATTTCCATGTTTACACAGATGCCTATGCAGATATTTCCATATTTACACAGAGGGCTGTGTAGATATTTCTATGTTTATACAGAAGACAGTGTAGATATTTAAATGTTCCTACACATGACTGTGTAGGTATTTCCATGTTTATACAGATGTCTTTGTAGATATTTCCATGTAAATAGAGATAGCGGTGTAGACATTTCCATGTTTATACAGATAGCGGTGTAGATATTTCCATGTTTATACAGATAGTGGTGTAGATATTTCCATGTTTATACAGACCGCGGTGTAGATATTTCCATGTTTATACAAATAGCGGTGCAGATATTTCCATGTTTGTACAGATGGCGGTGTTGATATTTCCATTTATACACAGATGACCGTGTAGATATTTCCATGTTTATACAGATTGCAGTGTAGTTATTTCCATGTTTATATAGATAGCGGTGTAGTTATTTCCATGTATATACACATGGCTGTGTAGATATTTCCATGTTTATACAGATGGCGGTGTAGATATTTCCATGTTTATACAGATGGCGGTGTAGATATTTCCATCTCTATAGAGATAGCAGTGGAGATAATTCCATGTTTATACAGATAGCGGTGTAGATATTTCCATGTTTATTCTGATCGTGGTGTAGATATTTCCATGTTTATAGAGATGGCGGTGTAGATATTTACATGTTCATAGAGATAGCGGTGTTGATTTTTCCATGTTTATAGAGACAGCGGTGTGGATATTTCCTTGCTTATACAGATAGGGGTGTAGATATTTCCATGTTTATAGAGATAGAGGTGAGGATATTTCCATGTTTATACAGATCACGGTGTAGATATTTCCTTGCTTGTACTAATAGCGGTGTAGTTATTTCCAAGTTTATACAGATAGCGGTGTAGATATTTCCATGTATATACAGATGGCTGTGTAGATATTTCCATGTTTATATAGATGGCTGTGTAGATATTTCCATGTTTATACAGATGACTTTGTAGGTATTTGCATGTTTATACAGATGGCGGTGTAGGTTTTCCATGTTTATAGTGATAGCTGTGTAGATATTTCCATGTTTATACAGATAGCGGTGTTGATATTTCCATGTTTATAAAGATCGCGGTGTAGATATTTCCATGTTTATACAGATCGCGGTGCAGATATTTATATCTTTATACAGATGGCATTGTAGATATTTCCTTATTCACACCGATGGCGGTGTAGATGTTTCCATGTTTATACAGATGGCAGAGTAGTTAGTTCCATGTTTATGGAGATGGCAGTGTAGATACTTTCATGTTTACAGAGATGGCGGTGTAGATATTTCCATGTTTATAGAGATAGCAGTGTAGATATTTACATGTTTATACAGATGTCTGTGTAGATATTTCCATGTGTATACAGATGGCATTGTAGATATTTCCATGTTTATACAGATGACTGTATAGGTATTTCCATGTTTTTACAGGTGGCAGTGCAGATATTTCCATGTTTATAGAGATAGCGGTGTAGATATTTCCATGTTTCTACAGATGGCGGTGTTGATATTTCCATCTATACACAGATGGCCGTGTAGATATTTCCATGTTTATACAGATAACGGTGGAGATATTTCCATGTTTATACAGATGGCGGCGTAGATATTTCCATGGACATGCAGATGGCGGTGTAGATATTTCCATGTTTAAACAGATAGCGGTGTAGATATTTCCATGTTTACACAGATAGTGGTGTAGATATTTCCGTGTTTATACACATGGCAGAGTAGATACTTCCATCTTTATGGAGATGGCAGTGTAGATATTTTCATGTTTATAGAGATGGCGGTGTAGATATTTCCATATTTATAGAGATAGCGGTGTAGATATTTCCATCTTTCTACAGATGGCAGTGTAGATATTTCCATGTTTATACAGATGGCGGTGTAGATATTTCCATATTTATACAGATGTCTGTGTAGATATTTCCATCTGTATACAGATGGTATTGTAGGTATTTCCATGTTTATACAGATGGTGGTGAAGATATTTCCATGTTTATTCAGATGACTGTGTAGATATTTCCATGTTTTTACAGATGGCAGTGTGGATATTTCAATGTTTATAGAGATGGCGCTGTAGATATTTCCAAGTTTATACAGATAACGGTGGAGATATTTCCATGTTTATACAGATGGCGGCGTAGATATTTCCATGGACATGCAGATGGCGGTGTAGATATTTCCATGTTTAAACAGATAGCGGTGTAGATATTTCCATGTTTACACAGATAGTGGTGTAGATATTTCCGTGTTTATACACATGGCAGAGTAGATACTTCCATCTTTATGGAGATGGCAGTGTAGATATTTTCATGTTTATAGAGATGGCGGTGTAGATATTTCCATATTTATAGAGATAGCGGTGTAGATATTTCCATCTTTCTACAGATGGCAGTGTAGATATTTCCATGTTTATACAGATGGCGGTGTAGATATTTCCATATTTATACAGATGTCTGTGTAGATATTTCCATCTGTATACAGATGGTATTGTAGGTATTTCCATGTTTATACAGATGGTGGTGAAGATATTTCCATGTTTATTCAGATGACTGTGTAGATATTTCCATGTTTTTACAGATGGCAGTGTGGATATTTCAATGTTTATAGAGATGGCGCTGTAGATATTTCCAAGTTTATACAGATAACGGTGGAGATATTTCCATGTTTATACAGAGAGGAGTCGAGTTATTTCCATGGTTCGAGTTATTTCCATGTTTATACACATAGCGGTGTACATATTTCCATGATTATAGAGACAGCGGTGTAGGTATTTCCATGTTTATGCAGATAGCGGTGCAGATATTTCCATGTTTACACAGATGCCTATGCAGATATTTCCATATTTACACAGAGGGCTGTGTAGATATTTCTATGTTTATACAGAAGACAGTGTAGATATTTAAATCTTCCTACACATGACTGTGTAGGTATTTCCATGTTTATACAGATGTCTTTGTAGGTATTTCCATGTTAATAGAGATAGCGGTGTAGACATTTCCATGTTTATACAGATAGCGGTGTAGATATTTCCATGTTTATACAGATAGCGGTGTAGATATTTCCATGTTTATACAGACCGCGGTGTAGATATTTCCATGTTTATACAAATAGCGGTGCAGATATTTCCATGTTTGTACAGATGGCGGTGTTGATATTTCCATTTATACACAGATGACCGTGTAGATATTTCCATGTTTATACAGATGGCGGTGCAGATATTTCCATGGATATGTAGATGGCGGTGTAGATATTTCCATGTTTATACAGATTGCGGTGTAGTCATTTCCATGTTTATATAGATAGCGGTGTAGTTATTTCCATGTATATACACATTGCTGTGTAGATATTTCCATGTTTATACAGATGGCGGTGTAGATATTTCCATGTTTATACAGATAACTTTGTATTTCCATGTTTATACAGATGGCGGTGTAGATATTTCCATGTCTATAGAGATAGCAGTGAAGATAATTCCATGTTTATACAGATAGCGGTGTAGATATTTCCATGTTTATTCTGATCGTGGTGTAGATATTTCCATGTTTATAGAGATAGCGGTGTAGATATTTACATGTTCATAGAGATAGCGGTGTTGATTTTTCGATGTTTATAGAGACAGCGGTGTGGATATTTCCTTGCTTATACAGATAGGGGTGTAGATATTTCCATGTTTATAGAGATAGCGGTGAAGATATTTCCATGTTTATACAGATCACGGTGTAGATATTTCCTTGCTTGTACTAATAGCGGTGTAGTTATTTCCATGTTTATACAGATAGCGGTGTAGATATTTCCATGTATATACAGATGGCTGTGTAGATATTTCCATGTTTATACAGATGGCTGTGTAGATATTTCCATGTTTATACAGATGACTTTGTAGGAATTTGCATGTTTATACAGATGGCGGTGTAGGTTTTCCATGTTTATAGTGATAGCTGTGTAGATATTTCCATGTTTATACAGATAGCGGTGTTGATATTTCCATGTTTATAAAGATCGCGGTGTAGATATTTCCATGTTTATACAGATCGCGGTGCAGATATTTATATCTTTATACAGATGGCATTGTAGATATTTCCTTATTCACACAGATGGCGGTGTAGATGTTTCCATGTTTATACAGATGGCAGAGTAGTTAGTTCCATGTTTATGGAGATGGCAGTGTAGATACTTTCATGTTTACAGAGATGGCGGTGTAGATATTTCCATGTTTATAGAGATAGCAGTGTAGATATTTACATGTTTATACAGATGTCTGTGTAGATATTTCCATGTGTATACAGATGGCATTGTAGATATTTCCATGTTTATACAGATGACTGTATAGCTATTTCCATGTTTTTACAGGTGGCAGTGCAGATATTTCCATGTTTATAGAGATAGAGGTGTAGATATTTCCATGTTTCTACAGATGGCGGTGTTGATATTTCCATCTATACACAGATGGCCGTGTAGATATTTCCATGTTTATACAGATGGCGGCGTAGATATTTCCATGGACATGCAGATGGCGGTGTAGATATTTCCATGTTTAAACAGATAGCGGTGTAGATATTTCCATGTTTACACAGATAGTGGTGTAGATATTTCCGTGTTTATACACATGGCAGAGTAGATACTTCCATCTTTATGGAGATGGCAGTGTAGATATTTTCATGTTTATAGAGATGGCGGTGTAGATATTTCCATATTTAAAGAGATAGCGGTGTAGGTATTTCCATCTTTCTACAGATGGCAGTGTAGATATTTCCATGTTTATACAGATGGCGGTGTAGATATTTCCATATTTATACAGATGTCTGTGAAGATATTTCCATCTGTATACAGACGGTATTGTAGGTATTTCCATGTTTATACAGATGGTGGTGAAGATATTTCCATGTTTATTCAGATGACTGTGTAGATATTTCCATGTTTTTACAGATGGCAGTGTGGATATTTCAATGTTTATAGAGATGGCGCTGTAGATATTTCCAAGTTTATACAGATAACGGTGGAGATATTTCCATGTTTATACAGAGAGGAGTCGAGATATTTCCATGTTTATACATATAGCGGTGTACATATTTCCATGATTATAGAGACAGCGGTGTAGGTATTTCCATGTTTATGCAGATAGCGGTGCAGATATTTCCATGTTTACACAGATGCCTATGCAGATATTTCCATATTTACACAGAGGACTGTGTAGATATTTCTATGTTTATACAGAAGACAGTGTAGATATTTAAAAGTTCCTACATATGACTGTGTAGGTATTTCCATGTTTATACAGATGTCTTTGTAGGTATTTCCATGTTAATAGAGATAGCGGTGTAGACATTTCCATGTTTATACAGATAGCGATGTAGATATTTCCATGTTTATACAGATAGTGGTGTAGATATTTCCATGTTTATACAGACCGCGGTGTAGATATTTCCATGTTTATACAAATAGCGGTGCAGATATTTCCATGTTTGTACAGATGGCGGTGTTGATATTTCCATTTATACACAGATGACCGTGTAGATATTTCCATGTTTATACAGATGGCGATGCAGATATTTCCATGGATATGTAGATGGCGGTGTAGATATTTCCATGTTTGTACAGATTGCGGTGTAGTCATTTCCATGTTTATATAGATAGCGGTGTAGTTATTTCCATGTATATACACATGGCTGTGTAGATATTTCCATGTTTATACAGATGGCGGTGTAGATATTTCCATGTTTATACAGATAACTTTGTATTTCCATGTTTATACAGATGGCGGTGTAGATATTTCCATGTCTATAGAGATAGCAGTGAAGATAATTCCATGTTTATACAGATAGCGGTGTAGATATTTCCATGTTTATTCTGATCGTGGTGTAGATATTTCCATGTTTATAGAGATAGCGGTGTAGATATTTACATGTTCATAGAGATAGCGGTGTTGATTTTTCCATGTTTATAGAGACAGCGGTGTGGATATTTCCTTGCTTATACAGATAGGGGTGTAGATATTTCCATGTTTATAGAGATAGCGGTGAAGATATTTCCATGTTTATACAGATCACGGTGTAGATATTTCCTTGCTTGTACTAATAGCGGTGTAGTTATTTCCATGTTTATACAGATAGCGGTGTAGATATTTCCATGTATATACAGATGGCTGTGTAGATATTTCCATGTTTATACAGATGGCTGTGTAGATATTTCCATGTTTATACAGATGACTTTGTAGGAATTTGCATGTTTATACAGATGGCGGTGTAGGTTTTCCATGTTTATAGTGATAGCTGTGTAGTTATTTCCATGTTTATACAGATAGCGGTGTTGATATTTCCATGTTTATAAAGATCGCGGTGTAGATATTTCCATGTTTATACAGATCGCGGTGCAGATATTTATATCTTTATACAGATGGCATTGTAGATATTTCCTTATTCACACCGATGGCGGTGTAGATGTTTCCATGTTTATACAGATGGCAGAGTAGTTAGTTCCATGTTTATGGAGATGGCAGTGTAGATACTTTCATGTTTACAGAGATGGCGGTGTAGATATTTCCATGTTTATAGAGATAGCAGTGTAGATATTTACATGTTTATACAGATGTCTGTGTAGATATTTCCATGTGTATACAGATGGCATTGTAGATATTTCCATGTTTATACAGATGACTGTATAGGTATTTCCATGGTTTTACAGGTGGCAGTGCAGATATTTCCATGTTTATAGAGATAGCGGTGTAGATATTTCCATGTTTCTACAGATGGCGGTGTTGATATTTCCATCTATACACAGATGGCCGTGTAGATATTTCCATGTTTATACAGATGGCGGCGTAGATATTTCCATGGACATGCAGATGGCGGTGTAGATATTTCCATGTTTAAACAGATAGCGGTGTAGATATTTCCATGTTTACACAGACAGTGGTGTAGATATTTCCGTGTTTATACACATGGCAGAGTAGATACTTCCATCTTTATGGAGATGGCAGTGTAGATATTTTCATGTTTATAGAGATGGCGGTGTAGATATTTCCATATTTATAGAGATAGCGGTGTAGATATTTCCATCTTTCTACAGATGGCAGTGTAGATATTTCCATGTTTATACAGATGGCGGTGTAGATATTTCCATATTTATACAGATGTCTGTGAAGATATTTCCATCTGTATACAGATGGTATTTTAGGTATTTCCATGTTTATACAGATGGTGGTGAAGGTATTTCCATGTTTATTCAGATGACTGTGTAGATATTTCCATGTTTTTACAGATGGCAGTGTGGATATTTCAATGTTTATAGAGATGGCGCTGTAGATATTTCCAAGTTTATACAGATAACGGTGGAGATATTTCCATGTTTATACAGAGAGGAGTCGAGATATTTCCATGGTTCGAGATATTTCCATGTTTATACACATAGCGGTGTACATATTTCCATGATTATAGAGACAGCGGTGTAGGTATTTCCATGTTTATGCAGATAGCGGTGCACATATTTCCATGTTTACACAGATGCCTATGCAGATATTTCCATATTTACACAGAGGGCTGTGTAGATATTTCTATGTTTATACAGAAGACAGTGTAGATATTTAAATGTTCCTACACATGACTGTGTAGGTATTTCCATGTTTATACAGATGTCTTTGTAGATATTTCCATGTTAATAGAGATAGCGGTGTAGACATTTCCATGTTTATACAGATAGCGGTGTAGATATTTCCATGTTTATACAGATAGTGGTGTAGATATTTCCATGTTTATACAGACCGCGGTGTAGATATTTCCATGTTTATACAAATAGCGGTGCAGATATTTCCATGTTTGTACAGATGGCGGTGTTGATATTTCCATTTATACACAGATGACCGTGTAGATATTTCCATGTTTATACAGATGGCGGTGCAGATATTTCCACGGATATGTAGATGGCGGTGTAGATATTTCCATGTTTATACAGATTGCGGTGTAGTTATTTCCATGTTTATATAGATAGCGGTGTAGTTATTTCCATGTATATACACATGGCTGTGTAGATATTTCCATGTTTATACAGATGGCGGTGTAGATATTTCCATGTTTATACAGATGGCGGTGTAGATATTTCCATGTCTATAGAGATAGCAGTGGAGATAATTCCATGTTTATACAGATAGCGGTGTAGATATTTCCATGTTTATTCTGATCGTGGTGTAGATATTTCCATGTTTATAGAGATGGCGGTGTAGATATTTACATGTTCATAGAGATAGCGGTGTTGATTTTTCCATGTTTATAGAGACAGCGGTGTGGATATTTCCTTGCTTATACAGATAGGGGTGTAGATATTTCCATGTTTATAGAGATAGCGGTGAAGATATTTCCATGTTTATACAGATCACGGTGTAGATATTTCCTTGCTTGTACTAATAGCGGTGTAGTTATTTCCAAGTTTATACAGATAGCGGTGTAGATATTTCCATGTATATACAGATGGCTGTGTAGATATTTCCATGTTTATACAGATGGCTGTGTAGATATTTCCATGTTTATACAGATGACTTTGTAGGTATTTGCATGTTTATACAGATGGCGGTGTAGGTTTTCCATGTTTATAGTGATAGCTGTGTAGATATTTCCATGTTTATACAGATAACGGTGTTGATATTTCCATGTTTATAAAGATCGCGGTGTAGATATTTCCATGTTTATACAGATCGCAGTGCAGATATTTATATCTTTATACAGATGGCATTGTAGATATTTCCTTATTCACACCGATGGCGGTGTAGATGTTTCCATGTTTATACAGATGGCAGAGTAGTTAGTTCCATGTTTATGGAGATGGCAGTGTAGATACTTTCATGTTTACAGAGATGGCGGTGTAGATATTTCCATGTTTATAGAGATAGCAGTGTAGATATTTACATGTTTATACAGATGTCTGTGTAGATATTTCCATGTGTATACAGATGGCATTGTAGATATTTCCATGTTTATACAGATGACTGTATAGGTATTTCCATGTTTTTACAGGTGGCAGTGCAGATATTTCCATGTTTATAGAGATAGCGGTGTAGATATTTCCATGTTTCTACAGATGGCGGTGTTGATATTTCCATCTATACACAGATGGCCGTGTAGATATTTCCATGTTTATACAGATGGCGGCGTAGATATTTCCATGGACATGCAGATGGCGGTGTAGATATTTCCATGTTTAAACAGATAGCGGTGTAGATATTTCCATGTTTACACAGATAGTGGTGTAGATATTTCCGTGTTTATACACATGGCAGAGTAGATACTTCCATCTTTATGGAGATGGCAGTGTAGATATTTTCATGTTTATAGAGATGGCGGTGTAGATATTTCCATATTTATAGAGATAGCGGTGTAGATATTTCCATCTTTCTACAGATGGCAGTGTAGATATTTCCATGTTTATACAGATGGCGGTGTAGATATTTCCATATTTATACAGATGTCTGTGTAGATATTTCCATCTGTATACAGATGGTATTGTAGGTATTTCCATGTTTATACAGATGGTGGTGAAGATATTTCCATGTTTATTCAGATGACTGTGTAGATATTTCCATGTTTTTACAGATGGCAGTGTGGATATTTCAATGTTTATAGAGATGGCGCTGTAGATATTTCCAAGTTTATACAGATAACGGTGGAGATATTTCCATGTTTATACAGAGAGGAGTCGAGATATTTCCATGTTTATACACATAGCGGTGTACATATTTCCATGATTATAGAGACAGCGGTGTAGGTATTTCCATGTTTATGCAGATAGCGGTGCAGATATTTCCATGTTTACACAGATGCCTATGCAGATATTTCCATATTTACACAGAGGGCTGTGTAGATATTTCTATGTTTATACAGAAGACAGTGTAGATATTTAAATGTTCCTACACATGTCTGTGTAGGTATTTCCATGTTTATACAGATGTCTTTGTAGATATTTCCATGTTAATAGAGATAGCGGTGTAGACATTTCCATGTTTATACAGATAGCGGTGTAGATATTTCCATGTTTATACAGATAGTGGTGTAGATATTTCCATGTTTATACAGACCGCGGTGTAGATATTTCCATGTTTATACAAATAGCGGTGCAGATATTTCCATGTTTGTACAGATGGCGGTGTTGATATTTCCATTTATACACAGATGACCGTGTAGATATTTCCATGTTTATACAGATGGCGGTGCAGATATTTCCATGGATATGTAGATGGCGGTGTAGATATTTCCATGTTTATACAGATTGCGGTGTAGTTATTTCCATGTTTATATAGATAGCGGTGTAGTTATTTCCATGTATATACACATGGCTGTGTAGATATTTCCATGTTTATACAGATGGCGGTGTAGATATTTCCATGTTTATACAGATAACTTTGTATTTCCATGTTTATACAGATGGCGGTGTAGATATTTCCATGTCTATAGAGATAGCAGTGGAGATAATTCCATGTTTATACAGATAGCGGTGTAGATATTTCCATGTTTATTCTGATCGTGGTGTAGATATTTCCATGTTTATGGAGATAGCGGTGTAGATATTTACATGTTCATAGAGATAGCGGTGTTGATTTTTCCATGTTTATAGAGAGAGCGGTGTGGATATTTCCTTGCTTATACAGATAGGGGTGTAGATATTTCCATGTTTATAGAGATAGCGGTGAAGATATTTCCATGTTTATACAGATCACGGTGTAGATATTTCCTTGCTTGTACTAATAGCGGTGTAGTTATTTCCATGTTTATACAGATAGCGGTGTAGATATTTCCATGTATATACAGATGGCTGTGTAGATATTTCCATGTTTATACAGATGGCTGTGTAGATATTTCCATGTTTATTCAGATGACTTTGTAGGTATTTGCATGTTTATACAGATGGCGGTGTAGGTTTTCCATGTTTATAGTGATAGCTGTGTAGATATTTCCATGTTTATACAGATAGCGGTGTTGATATTTCCATGTTTATAAAGATCGCGGTGTAGATATTTCCATGTTTATACAGATCGCGGTGCAGATATTTATATCTTTATACAGATGGCATTGTAGATATTTCCTTATTCACACAGATGGCAGTGTAGATGTTTCCATGTTTATACAGATGGCAGAGTAGCTATTTCCATGTTTATGGAGATGGCAGTGTAGATACTTTCATGTTTACAGAGATGGCGGTGTAGATATTTCCATGTTTATAGAGATAGCAGTGTAGATATTTACATGTTTATACAGATGTCTGTGTAGACATTTCCATGTGTATACAGATGGCATTGTAGATATTTCCATGTTTATACAGATGACTGTATAGGTATTTCCATGTTTTTACAGGTGGCAGTGCAGATATTTCCATGTTTATAGAGATAGCGGTGTAGATATTTCCATGTTTCTACAGATGGCGGTGTTGATATTTCCATCTATACACAGATGGCCGTGTAGATATTTCCATGTTTATACAGATGGCGGCGTAGATATTTCCATGGACATGCAGATGGCGGTGTAGATATTTCCATGTTTAAACAGATAGCGGTGTAGATATTTCCATGTTTACACAGATAGTGGTGTAGATATTTCCGTGTTTATACACATGGCAGAGTAGATACTTCCATCTTTATGGAGATGGCAGTGTAGATATTTTCATGTTTATAGAGATGGCGGTGTAGATATTTCCATATTTATAGAGATAGCGGTGTAGATATTTCCATCTTTCTACAGATGGCAGTGTAGATATTTCCATGTTTATACAGATGGCAGTGTAGATATTTCCATGTTTATACAGACGGCAGTGTAGATATTTCCATAATTATACAGATGTCTGTGTAGATATTTCCATCTGTATACAGATGGTATTGTAGGTATTTCCATGTTTATACAGATGGTGGTGAAGATATTTCCATGTTTATTCAGATGACTGTGTAGATATTTCCATGTTTTTACAGATGGCAGTGTGGATATTTCAATGTTTATAGAGATGGCGCTGTAGATATTTCCAAGTTTATACAGATAACGGTGGAGATATTTCCATGTTTATACAGAGAGGAGTCGAGATATTTCCATGTTTATACACATAGCGGTGTACATATTTCTATGATTATAGAGACAGCGGTGTAGGTATTTCCATGTTTATGCAGATAGCGGTGCAGATATTTCCATGTTTACACAGATGCCTATGCAGATATTTCCATATTTACACAGAGGGCTGTGTAGATATTTCTATGTTTATACAGAAGACAGTGTAGATATTTAAATGTTCCTACACATGACTGTGTAGGTATTTCCATGTTTATACAGATGTCTTTGTAGATATTTCCATGTTAATAGAGATAGCGGTGTAGACATTTCCATGTTTATACAGATAGCGGTGTAGATATTTCCATGTTTATACAGATAGTGGTGTAGATATTTCCATGTTTATACAGACCGCGGTGTAGATATTTCCATGTTTATACAAATAGCGGTGCAGATATTTCCATGTTTGTACAGATGGCGGTGTTGATATTTCCATTTATACACAGATGACCGTGTAGATATTTCCATGTTTATACAGACGGCGGTGCAGATATTTCCATGGATATGTAGATGGCGGTGTAGATATTTCCATGTTTATACAGATTGCGGTGTAGTTATTTCCATGTTTATATAGATAGCGGTGTAGTTATTTCCATGTATATACACATGGCTGTGTAGATATTTCCATGTTTATACAGATGGCGGTGTAGATATTTCCATGTTTATACAGATAACTTTGTATTTCCATGTTTATACAGATGGCGGTGTAGATATTTCCATGTCTATAGAGATAGCAGTGGAGATAATTCCATGTTTATACAGATAGCGGTGTAGATATTTCCATGTTTATTCTGTTCGTGGTGTAGATATTTCCATGTTTATAGAGATGGCGGTGTAGATATTTACATGTTCATAGAGATAGCGGTGTTGATTTTTCCATGTTTATAGAGACAGCGGTGTGGATATTTCCTTGCTTATACAGATAGGGGTGTAGATATTTCCATGTTTATAGAGATAGCGGTGAAGATATTTCCATGTTTATACAGATCACGGTGTAGATATTTCCTTGCTTGTACTAATAGCGGTGTAGTTATTTCCATGTTTATACAGATAGCGGTGTAGATATTTCCATGTATATACAGATGGCTGTGTAGATATTTCCATGTTTATACAGATGGCTGTGTAGATATTTCCATGTTTATACAGATGACTTTGTAGGTATTTGCATGTTTATACAGATGGCGGTGTAGGTTTTCCATGTTTATAGTGATAGCTGTGTAGATATTTCCATGTTTATACAGATAGCGGTGTTGATATTTCCATGTTTATAAAGATCGCGGTGTAGATATTTCCATGTTTATACAGATCGCGGTGCAGATATTTATATCTTTATACAGATGGCATTGTAGATATTTCCTTATTCACACAGATGGCGGTGTAGATGTTTCCATGTTTATACAGATGGCAGAGTAGTTAGTTCCATGTTTATGGAGATGGCAGTGTAGATACTTTCATGTTTACAGAGATGGCGGTGTAGATATTTCCATGTTTATAGAGATAGCAGTGTAGATATTTACATGTTTATACAGATGTCTGTGTAGATATTTCCATGTGTATACAGATGGCATTGTAGATATTTCCATGTTTATACAGATGACTGTATAGGTATTTCCATGGTTTTACAGGTGGCAGTGCAGATATTTCCATGTTTATAGAGATAGCGGTGTAGATATTTCCATGTTTCTACAGATGGCGGTGTTGATATTTCCATCTATACACAGATGGCCGTGTAGATATTTCCATGTTTATACAGATGGCGGCGTAGATATTTCCATGGACATGCAGATGGCGGTGTAGATATTTCCATGTTTAAACAGATAGCGGTGTAGATATTTCCATGTTTACACAGATAGTGGTGTAGATATTTCCGTGTTTATACACATGGCAGAGTAGATACTTCCATCTTTATGGAGATGGCAGTGTAGATATTTTCATGTTTATAGAGATGGCGGTGTAGATATTTCCATATTTATAGAGATAGCGGTGTAGATATTTCCATCTTTCTACAGATGGCAGTGTAGATATTTCCATGTTTATACAGATGGCGGTGTAGATATTTCCATATTTATACAGATGTCTGTGTAGATATTTCCATCTGTATACAGATGGTATTGTAGGTATTTCCATGTTTATACAGATGGTGGTGAAGATATTTCCATGTTTATTCAGATGACTGTGTAGATATTTCCATGTTTTTACAGATGGCAGTGTGGATATTTCAATGTTTATAGAGATGGCGCTGTAGATATTTCCAAGTTTATACAGATAACGGTGGAGATATTTCCATGTTTATACAGAGAGGAGTCGAGATATTTCCATGTTTATACACATAGCGGTGTACATATTTCCATGATTATAGAGACAGCGGTGTAGGTATTTCCATGTTTATGCAGATAGCGGTGCAGATATTTCCATGTTTACACAGATGCCTATGCAGATATTTCCATATTTAAACAGAGGGCTGTGTAGATATTTCTATGTTTATACAGAAGACAGTGTAGATATTTAAATGTTCCTACACATGACTGTGTAGGTATTTCCATGTTTATACAGATGTCTTTGTAGATATTTCCATGTTAATAGAGATAGCGGTGTAGACATTTCCATGTTTATACAGATAGCGGTGTAGATATTTCCATGTTTATACAGGTAGTGGTGTAGATATTTCCATGTTTATACAGACCGCGGTGTAGATATTTCCATGTTTATACAAATAGCGGTGCAGATATTTCCATGTTTGTACAGATGGCGGTGTTGATATTTCCATTTATACACAGATGACCGTGTAGACATTTCCATGTTTATACAGACGGCGGCGCAGATATTTCCATGGATATGTAGATGGCGGTGTAGATATTTCCATGTTTATACAGATTGCGGTGTAGTTATTTCCATGTTTATATAGATAGCGGTGTAGTTATTTCCATGTATATACACATGGCTGTGTAGATATTTCCATGTTTATACAGTTGGCGGTGTAGATATTTCCATGTTTATACAGATAACTTTGTATTTCCATGTTTATACAGATGGCGGTGTAGATATTTCCATGTCTATAGAGATAGCAGTGGAGATAATTCCATGTTTATACAGATAGCGGTGTAGATATTTCCATGTTTATTCTGTTCGTGGTGTAGATATTTCCATGTTTATAGAGATGGCGGTGTAGATATTTACATGTTCATGGAGATAGCGGTGTTGATTTTTCCATGTTTATAGAGACAGCGGTGTGGATATTTCCTTGCTTATACAGATAGGGGTGTAGATATTTCCATGTTTATAGAGATAGCGGTGAAGATATTTCCATGTTTATACAGATCACGGTGTAGATATTTCCTTGCTTGTACTAATAGCGGTGTAGTTATTTCCATGTTTATACAGATAGCGGTGTAGATATTTCCATGTATATACAGATGGCTGTGTAGATATTTCCATGTTTATACAGATGGCTGTGTAGATATTTCCATGTTTATACAGATGACTTTGTAGGTATTTGCATGTTTATACAGATGACGGTGTAGGTTTTCCATGTTTATAGTGATAGCTGTGTAGATATTTCCATGTTTATACAGATAGCGGTGTTGATATTTCCATGTTTATAAAGATCGCGGTGTAGATATTTCCATGTTTATACAGATCGCGGTGCAGATATTTATATCTTTATTCAGATGGCATTGTAGATATTTCCTTATTCACACAGATGGCGGTGTAGATGTTTCCATGTTTATACAGATGGCAGAGTAGTTAGTTCCATGTTTATGGAGATGGCAGTGTAGATACTTTCATGTTTACGGAGATGGCGGTGTAGATATTTCCATGTTTATAGAGATAGCAGTGTAGATATTTACATGTTTATACAGATGTCTGTGTAGATATTTCCATGTGTATACAGATGGCATTGTAGATATTTCCATGTTTATACAGATGACTGTATAGGTATTTCCATGTTTTTA
The DNA here is from genome assembly GCF_029289425.2 of Pan paniscus. NCBI lineage: Eukaryota > Metazoa > Chordata > Mammalia > Primates > Hominidae > Pan > Pan paniscus. The sequence goes on along the minus strand of NC_073268.2, from coordinate 4,914,622 downwards.
CAGGTGGCAGTGCAGATATTTCCATGTTTATAGAGATAGCGGTGTAGATATTTCCATGTTTCTACAGATGGCGGTGTTGATATTTCCATCTATACACAGATGGCCGTGTAGATATTTCCATGTTTATACAGATGGCGGCGTAGATATTTCCATGGACATGCAGATGGCGGTGTAGATATTTCCATGTTTAAACAGATAGCGGTGTAGATATTTCCATGTTTACACAGATAGTGGTGTAGATATTTCCGTGTTTATACACATGGCAGAGTAGATACTTCCATCTTTATGGAGATGGCAGTGTAGATATTTTCATGTTTATAGAGATGGCGGTGTAGATATTTCCATATTTATAGAGATAGCGGTGTAGATATTTCCATCTTTCTACAGATGGCAGTGTAGATATTTCCATGTTTATACAGATGGCGGTGTAGATATTTCCATGTTTATACAGATGTCTTTGTAGATATTTCCATGTTAATAGAGATAGCGGTGTAGACATTTCCATGTTTATACAGATAGCGGTGTAGATATTTCCATGTTTATACAGATAGTGGTGTAGATATTACCATGTTTATACAGACCGCGGTGCAGATATTTCCATGTTTATACAAATAGCGGTGCAGATATTTCCATGTTTGTACAGATGGCGGTGTTGATATTTCCATTTATACACAGATGACCGTGTAGATATTTCCATGTTTATACAGACGGCGGCGCAGATATTTCCATGGATATGTAGATGGCGGTGTAGATATTTCCATGTTTATACAGATTGCGGTGTAGTTATTTCCATGTTTATATAGATAGCGGTGTAGTTATTTCCATGTATATACACATGGCTGTGTAGATATTGCCATGTTTATACAGATGGCGGTGCAGGTATTTCCATGTTTATACAGATAACTTTGTATTTCCATGTTTATACAGATGGCGGTGTAGATATTTCCATGTCTATAGAGATAGCAGTGGAGATAATTCCATGTTTATACAGATAGCGGTGTAGATATTTCCATGTTTATTCTGATCGTGGTGTAGATATTTCCATGTTTATAGAGATGGCGGTGTAGATATTTACATGTTCATAGAGATAGCGGTGTTGATTTTTCCATGTTTATAGAGACAGCGGTGTGGATATTTCCTTGCTTATACAGATAGGGTTGTAGATATTTCCATGTTTATAGAGATAGCGGTGAAGATATTTCCATGTTTATACAGATCACGGTGTAGATATTTCCTTGCTTGTACTAATAGCGGTGTAGTTATTTCCATGTTTATACAGATAGCGGTGTAGATATTTCCATGTATATACAGATGGCTGTGTAGATATTTCCATGTTTATACAGATGGCTGTGTAGATATTTCCATGTTTATACAGATGACTTTGTAGGTATTTGCATGTTTATACAGATGGCGGTGTAGGTTTTCCATGTTTATAGTGATAGCTGTGTAGATATTTCCATGTTTATACAGATAGCGGTGTTGATATTTCCATGTTTATAAAGATCGCGGTGTAGATATTTCCATGTTTATACAGATCGCGGTGCAGATATTTATATCTTTATACAGATGGCATTGTAGATATTTCCTTATTCACACAGATGGCGGTGTAGATGTTTCCATGTTTATACAGATGGCAGAGTAGTTAGTTCCATGTTTATGGAGATGGCAGTGTAGATACTTTCATGTTTACAGAGATGGCGGTGTAGATATTTCCATGTTTATAGAGATAGCAGTGTAGATATTTACATGTTTATACAGATGTCTGTGTAGATATTTCCATGTGTATACAGATGGCATTGTAGATATTTCCATGTTTATACAGATGACTGTATAGGTATTTCCATGTTTTTACAGGTGGCAGTGCAGATATTTCCATGTTTATAGAGATAGCGGTGTAGATATTTCCATGTTTCTACAGATGGCGGTGTTGATATTTCCATCTATACACAGATGGCCGTGTAGATATTTCCATGTTTATACAGATGGCGGCGTAGATATTTCCATGGACATGCAGATGGCGGTGTAGATATTTCCATGTTTAAACAGATAGCGGTGTAGATATTTCCATGTTTACACAGATAGTGGTGTAGATATTTCCGTGTTTATACACATGGCAGAGTAGATACTTCCATCTTTATGGAGATGGCAGTGTAGATATTTTCATGTTTATAGAGATGGCGGTGTAGATATTTCCATATTTATAGAGATAGCGGTGTAGATATTTCCATCTTTCTACAGATGGCAGTGTAGATATTTCCATGTTTATACAGATGGCGGTGTAGATATTTCCATATTTATACAGATGTCTGTGTAGATATTTCCATCTGTATACAGATGGTATTGTAGGTATTTCCATGTTTATACAGATGGTGGTGAAGATATTTCCATGTTTATTCAGATGACTGTGTAGATATTTCCATGTTTTTACAGATGGCAGTGTGGATATTTCAATGTTTATAGAGATGGCGCTGTAGATATTTCCAAGTTTATACAGCTAACGGTGGAGATATTTCCATGTTTATACAGAGAGGAGTCGAGATATTTCCATGTTTATACACATAGCGGTGTACATATTTCCATGATTATAGAGACAGCGGTGTAGGTATTTCCATGTTTATGCAGATAGCGGTGCAGATATTTCCATGTTTACACAGATGCCTATGCAGATATTTCCATATTTACACAGAGGGCTGTGTAGATATTTCTATGTTTATACAGAAGACAGTGTAGATATGTAAATGTTCCTACACATGACTGTGTAGGTATTTCCATGTTTATACAGATGTCTTTGTAGATATTTCCATGTTAATAGAGATAGCGGTGTAGAAATTTCCATGTTTATACAGATAGCGGTGTAGATATTTCCATGTTTATACAGATAGTGGTGTAGATATTACCATGTTTATACAGACCGCGGTGTAGATATTTCCATGTTTATACAAATAGCGGTGCAGATATTTCCATGTTTGTACAGATGGCGGTGTTGATATTTCCATTTATACACAGATGACCGTGTAGATATTTCCATGTTTATACTGACGGCGGCGCAGATATTTCCATGGATATGTAGATGGCGGTGTAGATATTTCCATGTTTATACAGATTGCGGTGTAGTTATTTCCATGTTTATATAGATAGCGGTGTAGTTATTTCCATGTATATACACATGGCTGTGTAGATAGTGCCATGTTTATACAGATGGCGGTGTAGGTATTTCCATGTTTATACAGATAACTTTGTATTTCCATGTTTATACAGATGGCGGTGTAGATATTTCCATGTCTATAGAGATAGCAGTGGAGATAATTCCATGTTTATACAGATAGCGGTGTAGATATTTCCATGTTTATTCTGATCGTGGTGTAGATATTTCCATGTTTATAGAGATGGCGGTGTAGATATTTACATGTTCATAGAGATAGCGGTGTTGATTTTTCCATGTTTATAGAGACAGCGGTGTGGATATTTCCTTGCTTATACAGATAGGGTTGTAGATATTTCCATGTTTATAGAGATAGCGGTGAAGATATTTCCATGTTTATACAGATCACGGTGTAGATATTTCCTTGCTTGTACTAATAGCGGTGTAGTTATTTCCATGTTTATACAGATAGCGGTGTAGATATTTCCATGTATATACAGATGGCTGTGTAGATATTTCCATGTTTATACAGATGGCTGTGTAGATATTTCCATGTTTATACAGATGACTTTGTAGGTATTTGCATGTTTATACAGATGGCGGTGTAGGTTTTCCATGTTTATAGTGATAGCTGTGTAGATATTTCCATGTTTATACAGATAGCGGTGTTGATATTTCCATGTTTATAAAGATCGTGGTGTAGATATTTCCATGTTTATACAGATCGCGGTGCAGATATTTATATCTTTATTCAGATGGCATTGTAGATATTTCCTTATTCACACAGATGGCGGTGTAGATGTTTCCATGTTTATACAGATGGCAGAGTAGTTAGTTCCATGTTTATGGAGATGGCAGTGTAGATACTTTCATGTTTACAGAGATGGCGGTGTAGATATTTCCATGTTTATAGAGATAGCAGTGTAGATATTTACATGTTTATACAGATGTCTTTGTAGATATTTCCATGTGTATACAGATGGCATTGTAGATATTTCCATGTTTATACAGATGACTGTATAGGTATTTCCATGTTTTTACAGGTGGCAGTGCAGATATTTCCATGTTTATAGAGATAGCGGTGTAGATATTTCCATGTTTCTACAGATGGCGGTGTTGATATTTCCATCTATACACAGATGGCCGTGTAGATATTTCCATGTTTATACAGATGGCGGCGTAGATATTTCCATGGACATGCAGATGGCGGTGTAGATATTTCCATGTTTAAACAGATAGCGGTGTAGATATTTCCATGTTTACACAGATAGTGGTGTAGATATTTCCGTGTTTATACACATGGCAGAGTAGATACTTCCATCTTTATGGAGATGGCAGTGTAGATATTTTCATGTTTATAGAGATGGCGGTGTAGATATTTCCATATTTATAGAGATAGCGGTGTAGATATTTCCATCTTTCTACAGATGGCAGTGTAGATATTTCCATGTTTATACAGATGGCGGTGTAGATATTTCCATATTTATACAGATGTCTGTGTAGATATTTCCATCTGTATACAGATGGTATTGTAGGTATTTCCATGTTTATACAGATGGTGGTGAAGATATTTCCATGTTTATTCAGATGACTGTGTAGATATTTCCATGTTTTTACAGATGGCAGTGTGGATATTTCAATGTTTATAGAGATGGCGCTGTAGATATTTCCAAGTTTATACAGATAACGGTGGAGATATTTCCATGTTTATACAGAGAAGAGTCGAGATATTTCCATGTTTATACACATAGCGGTGTACATATTTCCATGATTATAGAGACAGCGGTGTAGGTATTTCCATGTTTATGCAGATAGCGGTGCAGATATTTCCATGTTTACACAGATGCCTATGCAGATATTTCCATATTTACACAGAGGGCTGTGTAGATATTTCTATGTTTATACAGAAGACAGTGTAGATATGTAAATGTTCCTACACATGACTGTGTAGGTATTTCCATGTTTATACAGATGTCTTTGTAGATATTTCCATGTTAATAGAGATAGCGGTGTAGACATTTCCATGTTTATACAGAGAGCGGTGTAGATATTTCCATGTTTATACAGATAGTGGTGTAGATATTTCCATGTTTATACAGACCGCGGTGTAGATATTTCCATGTTTATACAAATAGCGGTGCAGATATTTCCATGTTTGTACAGATGGCGGTGTTGATATTTCCATTTATACACAGATGACCGTGTAGATATTTCCATGTTTATACAGATGGTGGCGCAGATATTTCCATGGATATGTAGATGGCGGTGTAGATATTTCCATGTTTATACAGATTGCGGTGTAGTTATTTCCATGTTTATATAGATAGCGGTGTAGTTATTTCCATGTATATACACATGGCTGTGTAGATATTTCCATGTTTATACAGATGGCGGTGTAGATATTTCCATGTTTATACAGATAACTTTGTATTTCCATGTTTATACAGATGGCGGTGTAGATATTTCCATGTCTATAGAGATAGCAGTGGAGATAATTCCATGTTTATACAGATAGCGGTGTAGATATTTCCATGTTTATTCTGATCGTGGTGTAGATATTTCCATGTTTATAGAGATGGCGGTGTAGATATTTACATGTTCATAGAGATAGCGGTGTTGATTTTTCCATGTTTATAGAGACAGCGGTGTGGATATTTCCTGGCTTATACAGATAGGGTTGTAGATATTTCCATGTTTATAGAGATAGCGGTGAAGATATTTCCATGTTTATACAGATCACGGTGTAGATATTTCCTTGCTTGTACTAATAGCGGTGTAGTTATTTCCATGTTTATACAGATAGCGGTGTAGATATTTCCATGTATATACAGATGGCTGTGTAGATATTTCCATGTTTATACAGATTGCTGTGTAGATATTTCCATGTTTATACAGATGACTTTGTAGGCATTTGCATGTTTATACAGATGGCGGTGTAGGTTTTCCATGTTTATAGTGATAGCTGTGTAGATATTTCCATGTTTATACAGATAGCGGTGTTGATATTTCCATGTTTATAAAGATCGCGGTGTAGATATTTCCATGTTTATACAGATCGCGGTGCAGATATTTATATCTTTATACAGATGGCATTGTAGATATTTCCTTATTCACACAGATGGCGGTGTAGATGTTTCCATGTTTATACAGATGGCAGAGTATTTAGTTCCATGTTTATGGAGATGGCAGTGTAGATACTTTCATGTTTACAGAGATGGCGGTGTAGATATTTCCATGTTTATAGAGATAGCAGTGTAGATATTTACATGTTTATACAGATGTCTGTGTAGATATTTCCATGTGTATACAGATGGCATTGTAGATATTTCCATGTTTATACAGATGACTGTATAGGTATTTCCATGTTTTTACAGGTGGCAGTGCAGATATTTCCATGTTTATAGAGATAGCGGTGTAGATATTTCCATGTTTCTACAGATGGCGGTGTTGATATTTCCATCTATACACAGATGGCCGTGTAGATATTTCCATGTTTATACAGATGGCGGCGTAGATATTTCCATGGACATGCAGATGGCGGTGTAGATATTTCCATGTTTAAACAGATAGCGGTGTAGATATTTCCATGTTTACACAGATAGTGGTGTAGATATTTCCGTGTTTATACACATGGCAGAGTAGATACTTCCATCTTTATGGAGATGGCAGTGTAGATATTTTCATGTTTATAGAGATGGCGGTGTAGATATTTCCATATTTATAGAGATAGCGGTGTAGATATTTCCATCTTTCTACAGATGGCAGTGTAGATATTTCCATGTTTATACAGATGGCGGTGTAGATATTTCCATATTTATACAGATGTCTGTGTAGATATTTCCATCTGTATACAGATGGTATTGTAGGTATTTCCATGTTTATACAGATGGTGGTGAAGATATTTCCATGTTTATTCAGATGACTGTGTAGATATTTCCATGTTTTTACAGATGGCAGTGTGGATATTTCAATGTTTATAGAGATGGCGCTGTAGATATTTCCAAGTTTATACAGCTAACGGTGGAGATATTTCCATGTTTATACAGAGAGGAGTCGAGATATTTCCATGTTTATACACATAGCGGTGTACATATTTCCATGATTATAGAGACAGCGGTGTAGGTATTTCCATGTTTATGCCGATTGCGGTGCAGATATTTCCATGTTTACACAGATGCCTATGCAGATATTTCCATATTTACACAGAGGGCTGTGTAGATATTTCTATGTTTATACAGAAGACAGTGTAGATATGTAAATGTTCCTACACATGACTGTGTAGGTATTTCCATGTTTATACAGATGTCTTTGTAGATATTTCCATGTTAATAGAGATAGCGGTGTAGACATTTCCATGTTTATACAGATAGCGGTGTAGATATTTCCATGTTTATACAGATAGTGGTGTAGATATTTCCATGTTTATACAGACCGCGGTGTAGATATTTCCATGTTTATACAAATAGTGGTGCAGATATTTCCATGTTTGTACAGATGGCGGTGTTGATATTTCCATTTATACACAGATGACCGTGTAGATATTTCCATGTTTATACAGACGGCGGCGCAGATATTTCCATGGATATGTAGATGGCGGTGTAGATATTTCCATGTTTATACAGATTGCGGTGTAGTTATTTCCATGTTTATATAGATAGCGGTGTAGTTATTTCCATGTATATACACATGGCTGTGTAGATATTTCCATGTTTATACAGATGGCGGTGTAGATATTTCCATGTTTATACAGATAACTTTGTATTTCCATGTTTATACAGATGGCGGTGTAGATATTTCCATGTCTATAGAGATAGCAGTGGAGATAATTCCATGTTTATACAGATAGCGGTGTAGATATTTCCATGTTTATTCTGTTCGTGGTGTAGATATTTCCATGTTTATAGAGATGGCGGTGTAGGTATTTACATGTTCATAGAGATAGCGGTGTTGATTTTTCCATGTTTATAGAGACAGCGGTGTGGATATTTCCTTGTTTATACAGATAGGGGTGTAGATATTTCCATGTTTATAGAGATAGCGGTGAAGATATTTCCATGTTTATACAGATCACGGTGTAGATATTTCCTTGCTTGTACTAATAGCGGTGTAGTTATTTCCATGTTTATACAGATAGCGGTGTAGATATTTCCATGTATATACAGATGGCTGTGTAGATATTTCCATGTTTATACAGATGGCTGTGTAGATATTTCCATGTTTATACAGATGACTTTGTAGGTATTTGCATGTTCATACAGATGGCGGTGTAGGTTTTCCATGTTTATAGTGATAGCTGTGTAGATATTTCCATGTTTATACAGATAGCGGTGTTGATATTTCCATGTTTATAAAGATCGCGGTGTAGATATTTCCATGTTTATACAGATCGCGGTGCAGATATTTATATCTTTATACAGATGGCATTGTAGATATTTCCTTATTCACACAGATGGCGGTGTAGATGTTTCCATGTTTATACAGATGGCAGAGTAGTTAGTTCCATGTTTATGGAGATGGCAGTGTAGATACTTTCATGTTTACAGAGATGGCGGTGTAGATATTTCCATGTTTATAGAGATAGCAGTGTAGATATTTACATGTTTATACAGATGTCTGTGTAGATATTTCCATGTGTATACAGATGGCATTGTAGATATTTCCATGTTTATACAGATGACTGTATAGGTATTTCCATGTTTTTACAGGTGGCAGTGCAGATATTTCCATGTTTATAGAGATAGCGGTGTAGATATTTCCATGTTTCTACAGATGGCGGTGTTGATATTTCCATCTATACACAGATGGCCGTGTAGATATTTCCATGTTTATACAGATGGCGGCGTAGATATTTCCATGGACATGCAGATGGCGGTGTAGATATTTCCATGTTTAAACAGATAGCGGTGTAGATATTTCCATGTTTACACAGATAGTGGTGTAGATATTTCCGTGTTTATACACATGGCAGAGTAGATACTTCCATCTTTATGGAGATGGCAGTGTAGATATTTTCATGTTTATAGAGATGGCGGTGTAGATATTTCCATATTTATAGAGATAGCGGTGTAGATATTTCCATCTTTCTACAGATGGCAGTGTAGATATTTCCATGTTTATACAGATGGCGGTGTAGATATTTCCATATTTATACAGATGTCTGTGTAGATATTTCCATCTGTATACAGATGGTATTGTAGGTATTTCCATGTTTATACAGATGGTGGTGAAGATATTTCCATGTTTATTCAGATGACTGTGTAGATATTTCCATGTTTTTACAGATGGCAGTGTGGATATTTCAATGTTTATAGAGATGGCGCTGTAGATATTTCCAAGTTTATACAGCTAACGGTGGAGATATTTCCATGTTTATACAGAGAGGAGTCGAGATATTTCCATGTTTATACACATAGCGGTGTACATATTTCCATGATTATAGAGACAGCGGTGTAGGTATTTCCATGTTTATGCCGATTGCGGTGCAGATATTTCCATGTTTACACAGATGCCTATGCAGATATTTCCATATTTACACAGAGGGCTGTGTAGATATTTCTATGTTTATGCAGAAGACAGTGTAGATATGTAAATGTTCCTACACATGACTGTGTAGGTATTTCCATGTTTATACAGATGTCTTTGTAGATATTTCCATGTTAATAGAGATAGCGGTGTAGACATTTCCATGTTTATACAGATAGCGGTGTAGATATTTCCATGTTTATACAGATAGTGGTGTAGATATTTCCATGTTTATACAGACCGCGGTGTAGATATTTCCATGTTTATACAAATAGCGGTGCAGATATTTCCATGTTTGTACAGATGGCGGTGTTGATATTTCCATTTATACACAGATGACCGTGTAGATATTTCCATGTTTATACAGACGGCGGCGCAGATATTTCCATGGATATGTAGATGGCGGTGTAGATATTTCCATGTTTATACAGATTGCGGTGTAGATATTTCCATGTTTATATAGATAGCGGTGTAGTTATTTCCATGTATATACACATGGCTGTGTAGATATTTCCATGTTTATACAGATGGCGGTGTAGATATTTCCATGTTTATACAGATAACTTTGTATTTCCATGTTTATACAGATGGCGGTGTAGATATTTCCATGTCTATAGAGATAGCAGTGGAGATAATTCCATGTTTATACACATAGCGGTGCAGATATTTCCATGTTTATTCTGTTCGTGGTGTAGATATTTCCATGTTTATAGAGATGGCGGTGTAGGTATTTACATGTTCATAGAGATAGCGGTGTTGATTTTTCCATGTTTATAGAGACAGCGGTGTGGATATTTCCTTGTTTATACAGATAGGGGTGTAGATATTTCCATGTTTATAGAGATAGCGGTGAAGATATTTCCATGTTTATACAGATCACGGTGTAGATATTTCCTTGCTTGTACTAATAGCGGTGTAGTTATTTCCATGTTTATACAGATAGCGGTGTAGATATTTCCATGTATATACAGATGGCTGTGTAGATATTTCCATGTTTATACAGATGGCTGTGTAGATATTTCCATGTTTATACAGATGACTTTGTAGGTATTTGCATGTTCATACAGATGGCGGTGTAGGTTTTCCATGTTTATAGTGATAGCTGTGTAGATATTTCCATGTTTATACAGATAGCGGTGTTGATATTTCCATGTTTATAAAGATCGCGGTGTAGATATTTCCATGTTTATACAGATCGCGGTGCAGATATTTATATCTTTATACAGATGGCATTGTAGATATTTCCTTATTCACACAGATGGCGGTGTAGATGTTTCCATGTTTATACAGATGGCAGAGTAGTTAGTTCCATGTTTATGGAGATGGCAGTGTAGATACTTTCATGTTTACAGAGATGGCGGTGTAGATATTTCCATGTTTATAGAGATAGCAGTGTAGATATTTACATGTTTATACAGATGTCTGTGTAGATATTTCCATGTGTATACAGATGGCATTGTAGATATTTCCATGTTTATACAGATGACTGTATAGGTATTTCCATGTTTTTACAGGTGGCAGTGCAGATATTTCCATGTTTATAGAGATAGCGGTGTAGATATTTCCATGTTTCTACAGATGGCGGTGTTGATATTTCCATCTATACACAGATGGCCGTGTAGATATTTCCATGTTTATACAGATGGCGGCGTAGATATTTCCATGGACATGCAGATGGCGGTGTAGATATTTCCATGTTTAAACAGATAGCGGTGTAGATATTTCCATGTTTACACAGATAGTGGTGTAGATATTTCCGTGTTTATACACATGGCAGAGTAGATACTTCCATCTTTATGGAGATGGCAGTGTAGATATTTTCATGTTTATAGAGATGGCGGTGTAGATATTTCCATATTTATAGAGATAGCGGTGTAGATATTTCCATCTTTCTACAGATGGCAGTGTAGATATTTCCATGTTTATACAGATGGCGGTGTAGATATTTCCATATTTATACAGATGTCTGTGTAGATATTTCCATCTGTATACAGATGGTATTGTAGGTATTTCCATGTTTATACAGATGGTGGTGAAGATATTTCCATGTTTATTCAGATGACTGTGTAGATATTTCCATGTTTTTACAGATGGCAGTGTGGATATTTCAATGTTTATAGAGATGGCGCTGTAGATATTTCCAAGTTTATACAGCTAACGGTGGAGATATTTCCATGTTTATACAGAGAGGAGTCGAGATATTTCCATGTTTGTACACATAGCGGTGTACATATTTCCATGATTATAGAGACAGCGGTGTAGGTATTTCCATGTTTATGCAGATAGCGGTGCAGATATTTCCATGTTTACACAGATGTCTATGCAGATATTTCCATATTTACACAGAGGGCTGTGTAGATATTTCTATGTTTATACAGAAGACAGTGTGGATATTTAAATGTTCCCACACATGACTGTGTAGGTATTTCCATGTTTATACAGATGTCTTTGTAGGTATTTCCATGTTAATAGAGATAGCGGTGTGGACATTTCCATGTTTATACAGATAGTGGTGTAGATATTTCCATGTTTATACAGACCGCGGTGTAGATATTTCCATGTTTATACAAATAGCGGTGCAGATATTTCCATGTTTGTACAGATGGCGGTGTTGATATTTCCATTTATACACAGATGACCGTGTAGATATTTCCATGTTTATACAGATGGTGGCGCAGATATTTCCATGGATATGTAGATGGCGGTGTAGATATTTCCATGTTTATACAGATTGCGGTGTAGTTATTTCCATGTTTATATAGATAGCGGTGTAGTTATTTCCATGTATATACACATGGCTGTGTAGATATTTCCATGTTTATACAGATGGCGGTGTAGATATTTCCATGTTTATACAGATAACTTTGTATTTCCATGTTTATACAGATGGCGGTGTAGATATTTCCATGTCTATAGAGATAGCAGTGGAGATAATTCCATGTTTATACAGATAGCGGTGTAGATATTTCCATGTTTATTCTGATCGTGGTGTAGATATTTCCATGTTTATAGAGATGGCGGTGTAGATATTTACATGTTCATAGAGATAGCGGTGTTGATTTTTCCATGTTTATAGAGACAGCGGTGTGGATATTTCCTTGCTTATACAGATAGGGTTGTAGATATTTCCATGTTTATAGAGATAGCGGTGAAGATATTTCCATGTTTATACAGATCACGGTGTAGATATTTCCTTGCTTGTACTAATAGCGGTGTAGTTATTTCCATGTTTATACAGATAGCGGTGTAGATATTTCCATGTTTATACAGAGAGGAGTCGAGATATTTCCATGTTTATACACATAGCGGTGTACATATTTCCATGATTATAGAGACAGCGGTGTAGGTATTTCCATGTTTATGCAGATAGCGGTGCAGATATTTCCATGTTTACACAGATGCCTATGCAGATATTTCCATATTTACACAGAGGGCTGTGTAGATATTTCTATGTTTATACAGAAGACAGTGTAGATATGTAAATGTTCCTACACATGACTGTGTAGGTATTTCCATGTTTATACAGATGTCTTTGTAGATATTTCCATGTTAATAGAGATAGCGGTGTAGACATTTCCATGTTTATACAGATAGCGGTGTAGATATTTCCATGTTTATACAGATAGTGGTGTAGATATTTCCATGTTCATGCAGACCACGGTGTAGATATTTCCATGTTTATACAAATAGCGGTGCAGATATTTCCATGTTTGTACAGATGGCGGTGTTGATATTTCCATTTATACACAGATGACCGTGTAGATATTTCCATGTTTATACAGACGGCGGCGCAGATATTTCCATGGATATGTAGATGGCGGTGTAGATATTTCCATGTTTATACAGATTGCGGTGTAGTTATTTCCATGTTTATATAGATAGCGGTGTAGTTATTTCCATGTATATACACATGGCTGTGTAGATATTTCCATGTTTATACAGATGGCGGTGTAGATATTTCCATGTTTATACAGATAACTTTGTATTTCCATGTTTATACAGATGGCGGTGTAGATATTTCCATGTCTATAGAGATAGCAGTGGAGATAATTCCATGTTTATACAGATAGCGGTGCAGATATTTCCATGTTTATTCTGTTCGTGGTGTAGATATTTCCATGTTTGTAGAGATGGCGGTGTAGGTATTTACATGTTCATAGAGATAGCGGTGTTGATTTTTCCATGTTTATAGAGACAGCGGTGTGGATATTTCCTTGCTTATACAGATAGGGGTGTAGATATTTCCATGTTTATAGAGATAGCGGTGAAGATATTTCCATGTTTATACAGATCACGGTGTAGATATTTCCTTGCTTGTACTAATAGCGGTGTAGTTATTTCCATGTTTATACAGATAGCGGTGTAGATATTTCCATGTATATACAGATGGCTGTGTAGATATTTCCATGTTTATACAGATGGCTGTGTAGATATTTCCATGTTTATACAGATGACTTTGTAGGTATTTGCATGTTTATACAGATGGCGGTGTAGGTTTTCCATGTTTATAGTGATAGCTGTGTAGATATTTCCATGTTTATACAGATAGCGGTGTTGATATTTCCATGTTTATAAAGATCGCGGTGTAGATATTTCCATGTTTATACAGATCGCGGTGCAGATATTTATATCTTTATACAGATGGCATTGTAGATATTTCCTTATTCACACAGATGGCGGTGTAGATGTTTCCATGTTTATACAGATGGCAGAGTAGTTAGTTCCATGTTTATGGAGATGGCAGTGTAGATACTTTCATGTTTACAGAGATGGCGGTGTAGATATTTCCATGTTTATAGAGATAGCAGTGTAGATATTTACATGTTTATACAGATGTCTGTGTAGATATTTCCATGTGTATACAGATGGCATTGTAGATATTTCCATGTTTATACAGATGACTGTATAGGTATTTCCATGTTTTTACAGGTGGCAGTGCAGATATTTCCATGTTTATAGAGATAGCGGTGTAGATATTTCCATGTTTCTACAGATGGCGGTGTTGATATTTCCATCTATACACAGATGGCCGTGTAGATATTTCCATGTTTATACAGATGGCGGCGTAGATATTTCCATGGACATGCAGATGGCGGTGTAGATATTTCCATGTTTAAACAGATAGCGGTGTAGATATTTCCATGTTTACACAGATAGTGGTGTAGATATTTCCGTGTTTATACACATGGCAGAGTAGATACTTCCATCTTTATGGAGATGGCAGTGTAGATATTTTCATGTTTATAGAGATGGCGGTGTAGATATTTCCATATTTATAGAGATAGCGGTGTAGATATTTCCATCTTTCTACAGATGGCAGTGTAGATATTTCCATGTTTATACAGATGGCGGTGTAGATATTTCCATATTTATACAGATGTCTGTGTAGATATTTCCATCTGTATACAGATGGTATTGTAGGTATTTCCATGTTTATACAGATGGTGGTGAAGATATTTCCATGTTTATTCAGATGACTGTGTAGATATTTCCATGTTTTTACAGATGGCAGTGTGGATATTTCAATGTTTATAGAGATGGCGCTGTAGATATTTCCAAGTTTATACAGATAACGGTGGAGATATTTCCATGTTTATACAGAGAGGAGTCGAGATATTTCCATGTTTATACACATAGCGGTGTACATATTTCCATGATTATAGACACAGCGGTGTAGGTATTTCCATGTTTATGCAGATAGCGGTGCAGATATTTCCATGTTTACACAGATGCCTATGCAGATATTTCCATATTTACACAGAGGGCTGTGTAGATATTTCTATGTTTATACAGAAGACAGTGTAGATATGTAAATGTTCCTACACATGACTGTGTAGGTATTTCCATGTTTATACAGATGTCTTTGTAGATATTTCCATGTTAATAGAGATAGCGGTGTAGACATTTCCATGTTTATACAGATAGCGGTGTAGATATTTCCATGTTTATACAGATAGTGGTGTAGATATTTCCATGTTTATGCAGACCACGGTGTAGATATTTCCATGTTTATACAAATAGCGGTGCAGATATTTCCATGTTTGTACAGATGGCGGTGTTGATATTTCCATTTATACACAGATGACCGTGTAGATATTTCCATGTTTATACAGACGGCGGCGCAGATATTTCCATGGATATGTAGATGGCGGTGTAGATATTTCCATGTTTATACAGATTGCGGTGTAGTTATTTCCATGTTTATATAGATAGCGGTGTAGTTATTTCCATGTATATACACATGGCTGTGTAGATATTTCCATGTTTATACAGATGGCGGTGTAGATATTTCCATGTTTATACAGATAACTTTGTATTTCCATGTTTATACAGATGGCGGTGTAGATATTTCCATGTCTATAGAGATAGCAGTGGAGATAATTCCATGTTTATACAGATAGCGGTGTAGATATTTCCATGTTTATTGTGATCGTGGTGTAGATATTTCCATGTTTATAGAGATGGCGGTGTAGATATTTACATGTTCATAGAGATAGCGGTGTTGATTTTTCCATGTTTATAGAGACAGCGGTGTGGATATTTCCTGGCTTATACAGATAGGGTTGTAGATATTTCCATGTTTATAGAGATAGCGGTGAAGATATTTCCATGTTTATACAGATCACGGTGTAGATATTTCCTTGCTTGTACTAATAGCGGTGTAGTTATTTCCATGTTTATACAGATAGCGGTGTAGATATTTCCATGTATATACAGATGGCTGTGTAGATATTTCCATGTTTATACAGATTGCTGTGTAGATATTTCCATGTTTATACAGATGACTTTGTAGGCATTTGCATGTTTATACAGATGGCGGTGTAGGTTTTCCATGTTTATAGTGATAGCTGTGTAGATATTTCCATGTTTATACAGATAGCGGTGTTGATATTTCCATGTTTATAAAGATCGCGGTGTAGATATTTCCATGTTTATACAGATCGCGGTGCAGATATTTATATCTTTATACAGATGGCATTGTAGATATTTCCTTATTCACACAGATGGCGGTGTAGATGTTTCCATGTTTATACAGATGGCAGAGTATTTAGTTCCATGTTTATGGAGATGGCAGTGTAGATACTTTCATGTTTACAGAGATGGCGGTGTAGATATTTCCATGTTTATAGAGATAGCAGTGTAGATATTTACATGTTTATACAGATGTCTGTGTAGATATTTCCATGTGTATACAGATGGCATTGTAGATATTTCCATGTTTATACAGATGACTGTATAGGTATTTCCATGTTTTTACAGGTGGCAGTGCAGATATTTCCATGTTTATAGAGATAGCGGTGTAGATATTTCCATGTTTCTACAGATGGCGGTGTTGATATTTCCATCTATACACAGATGGCCGTGTAGATATTTCCATGTTTATACAGATGGCGGCGTAGATATTTCCATGGACATGCAGATGGCGGTGTAGATATTTCCATGTTTAAACAGATAGCGGTGTAGATATTTCCATGTTTACACAGATAGTGGTGTAGATATTTCCGTGTTTATACACATGGCAGAGTAGATACTTCCATCTTTATGGAGATGGCAGTGTAGATATTTTCATGTTTATAGAGATGGCGGTGTAGATATTTCCATATTTATAGAGATAGCGGTGTAGATATTTCCATCTTTCTACAGATGGCAGTGTAGATATTTCCATGTTTATACAGATGGCGGTGTAGATATTTCCATATTTATACAGATGTCTGTGTAGATATTTCCATCTGTATACAGATGGTATTGTAGGTATTTCCATGTTTATACAGATGGTGGTGAAGATATTTCCATGTTTATTCAGATGACTGTGTAGATATTTCCATGTTTTTACAGATGGCAGTGTGGATATTTCAATGTTTATAGAGATGGCGCTGTAGATATTTCCAAGTTTATACAGCTAACGGTGGAGATATTTCCATGTTTATACAGAGAGGAGTCGAGATATTTCCATGTTTATACACATAGCGGTGTACATATTTCCATGATTATAGAGACAGCGGTGTAGGTATTTCCATGTTTATGCCGATTGCGGTGCAGATATTTCCATGTTTACACAGATGCCTATGCAGATATTTCCATATTTACACAGAGGGCTGTGTAGATATTTCTATGTTTATACAGAAGACAGTGTAGATATGTAAATGTTCCTACACATGACTGTGTAGGTATTTCCATGTTTATACAGATGTCTTTGTAGATATTTCCATGTTAATAGAGATAGCGGTGTAGACATTTCCATGTTTATACAGATAGCGGTGTAGATATTTCCATGTTTATACAGATAGTGGTGTAGATATTTCCATGTTTATACAGACCGCGGTGTAGATATTTCCATGTTTATACAAATAGTGGTGCAGATATTTCCATGTTTGTACAGATGGCGGTGTTGATATTTCCATTTATACACAGATGACCGTGTAGATATTTCCATGTTTATACAGACGGCGGCGCAGATATTTCCATGGATATGTAGATGGCGGTGTAGATATTTCCATGTTTATACAGATTGCGGTGTAGTTATTTCCATGTTTATATAGATAGCGGTGTAGTTATTTCCATGTATATACACATGGCTGTGTAGATATTTCCATGTTTATACAGATGGCGGTGTAGATATTTCCATGTTTATACAGATAACTTTGTATTTCCATGTTTATACAGATGGCGGTGTAGATATTTCCATGTCTATAGAGATAGCAGTGGAGATAATTCCATGTTTATACAGATAGCGGTGTAGATATTTCCATGTTTATTCTGTTCGTGGTGTAGATATTTCCATGTTTATAGAGATGGCGGTGTAGGTATTTACATGTTCATAGAGATAGCGGTGTTGATTTTTCCATGTTTATAGAGACAGCGGTGTGGATATTTCCTTGTTTATACAGATAGGGGTGTAGATATTTCCATGTTTATAGAGATAGCGGTGAAGATATTTCCATGTTTATACAGATCACGGTGTAGATATTTCCTTGCTTGTACTAATAGCGGTGTAGTTATTTCCATGTTTATACAGATAGCGGTGTAGATATTTCCATGTATATACAGATGGCTGTGTAGATATTTCCATGTTTATACAGATGGCTGTGTAGATATTTCCATGTTTATACAGATGACTTTGTAGGTATTTGCATGTTCATACAGATGGCGGTGTAGGTTTTCCATGTTTATAGTGATAGCTGTGTAGATATTTCCATGTTTATACAGATAGCGGTGTTGATATTTCCATGTTTATAAAGATCGCGGTGTAGATATTTCCATGTTTATACAGATCGCGGTGCAGATATTTATATCTTTATACAGATGGCATTGTAGATATTTCCTTATTCACACAGATGGCGGTGTAGATGTTTCCATGTTTATACAGATGGCAGAGTAGTTAGTTCCATGTTTATGGAGATGGCAGTGTAGATACTTTCATGTTTACAGAGATGGCGGTGTAGATATTTCCATGTTTATAGAGATAGCAGTGTAGATATTTACATGTTTATACAGATGTCTGTGTAGATATTTCCATGTGTATACAGATGGCATTGTAGATATTTCCATGTTTATACAGATGACTGTATAGGTATTTCCATGTTTTTACAGGTGGCAGTGCAGATATTTCCATGTTTATAGAGATAGCGGTGTAGATATTTCCATGTTTCTACAGATGGCGGTGTTGATATTTCCATCTATACACAGATGGCCGTGTAGATATTTCCATGTTTATACAGATGGCGGCGTAGATATTTCCATGGACATGCAGATGGCGGTGTAGATATTTCCATGTTTAAACAGATAGCGGTGTAGATATTTCCATGTTTACACAGATAGTGGTGTAGATATTTCCGTGTTTATACACATGGCAGAGTAGATACTTCCATCTTTATGGAGATGGCAGTGTAGATATTTTCATGTTTATAGAGATGGCGGTGTAGATATTTCCATATTTATAGAGATAGCGGTGTAGATATTTCCATCTTTCTACAGATGGCAGTGTAGATATTTCCATGTTTATACAGATGGCGGTGTAGATATTTCCATATTTATACAGATGTCTGTGTAGATATTTCCATGTGTATACAGATGGTATTGTAGGTATTTCCATGTTTATACAGATGGTGGTGAAGATATTTCCATGTTTATTCAGATGACTGTGTAGATATTTCCATGTTTTTACAGATGGCAGTGTGGATATTTCAATGTTTATAGAGATGGCGCTGTAGATATTTCCAAGTTTATACAGCTAACGGTGGAGATATTTCCATGTTTATACAGAGAGGAGTCGAGATATTTCCATGTTTATACACATAGCGGTGTACATATTTCCATGATTATAGAGACAGCGGTGTAGGTATTTCCATGTTTATGCCGATTGCGGTGCAGATATTTCCATGTTTACACAGATGCCTATGCAGATATTTCCATATTTACACAGAGGGCTGTGTAGATATTTCTATGTTTATGCAGAAGACAGTGTAGATATGTAAATGTTCCTACACATGACTGTGTAGGTATTTCCATGTTTATACAGATGTCTTTGTAGATATTTCCATGTTAATAGAGATAGCGGTGTAGACATTTCCATGTTTATACAGATAGCGGTGTAGATATTTCCATGTTTATACAGATAGTGGTGTAGATATTTCCATGTTTATACAGACCGCGGTGTAGATATTTCCATGTTTATACAAATAGTGGTGCAGATATTTCCATGTTTGTACAGATGGCGGTGTTGATATTTCCATTTATACACAGATGACCGTGTAGATATTTCCATGTTTATACAGACGGCGGCGCAGATATTTCCATGGATATGTAGATGGCGGTGTAGATATTTCCATGTTTATACAGATTGCGGTGTAGATATTTCCATGTTTATATAGATAGCGGTGTAGTTATTTCCATGTATATACACATGGCTGTGTAGATATTTCCATGTTTATACAGATGGCGGTGTAGATATTTCCATGTTTATACAGATAACTTTGTATTTCCATGTTTATACAGATGGCGGTGTAGATATTTCCATGTCTATAGAGATAGCAGTGGAGATAATTCCATGTTTATACACATAGCGGTGCAGATATTTCCATGTTTATTCTGTTCGTGGTGTAGATATTTCCATGTTTATAGAGATGGCGGTGTAGGTATTTACATGTTCATAGAGATAGCGGTGTTGATTTTTCCATGTTTATAGAGACAGCGGTGTGGATATTTCCTTGTTTATACAGATAGGGGTGTAGATATTTCCATGTTTATAGAGATAGCGGTGAAGATATTTCCATGTTTATACAGATCACGGTGTAGATATTTCCTTGCTTGTACTAATAGCGGTGTAGTTATTTCCATGTTTATACAGATAGCGGTGTAGATATTTCCATGTATATACAGATGGCTGTGTAGATATTTCCATGTTTATACAGATGGCTGTGTAGATATTTCCATGTTTATACAGATGACTTTGTAGGTATTTGCATGTTCATACAGATGGCGGTGTAGGTTTTCCATGTTTATAGTGATAGCTGTGTAGATATTTCCATGTTTATACAGATAGCGGTGTTGATATTTCCATGTTTATAAAGATCGCGGTGTAGATATTTCCATGTTTATACAGATCGCGGTGCAGATATTTATATCTTTATACAGATGGCATTGTAGATATTTCCTTATTCACACAGATGGCGGTGTAGATGTTTCCATGTTTATACAGATGGCAGAGTAGTTAGTTCCATGTTTATGGAGATGGCAGTGTAGATACTTTCATGTTTACAGAGATGGCGGTGTAGATATTTCCATGTTTATAGAGATAGCAGTGTAGATATTTACATGTTTATACAGATGTCTGTGTAGATATTTCCATGTGTATACAGATGGCATTGTAGATATTTCCATGTTTATACAGATGACTGTATAGGTATTTCCATGTTTTTACAGGTGGCAGTGCAGATATTTCCATGTTTATAGAGATAGCGGTGTAGATATTTCCATGTTTCTACAGATGGCGGTGTTGATATTTCCATCTATACACAGATGGCCGTGTAGATATTTCCATGTTTATACAGATGGCGGCGTAGATATTTCCATGGACATGCAGATGGCGGTGTAGATATTTCCATGTTTAAACAGATAGCGGTGTAGATATTTCCATGTTTACACAGATAGTGGTGTAGATATTTCCGTGTTTATACACATGGCAGAGTAGATACTTCCATCTTTATGGAGATGGCAGTGTAGATATTTTCATGTTTATAGAGATGGCGGTGTAGATATTTCCATATTTATAGAGATAGCGGTGTAGATATTTCCATCTTTCTACAGATGGCAGTGTAGATATTTCCATGTTTATACAGATGGCGGTGTAGATATTTCCATATTTATACAGATGTCTGTGTAGATATTTCCATCTGTATACAGATGGTATTGTAGGTATTTCCATGTTTATACAGATGGTGGTGAAGATATTTCCATGTTTATTCAGATGACTGTGTAGATATTTCCATGTTTTTACAGATGGCAGTGTGGATATTTCAATGTTTATAGAGATGGCGCTGTAGATATTTCCAAGTTTATACAGCTAACGGTGGAGATATTTCCATGTTTATACAGAGAGGAGTCGAGATATTTCCATGTTTGTACACATAGCGGTGTACATATTTCCATGATTATAGAGACAGCGGTGTAGGTATTTCCATGTTTATGCAGATAGCGGTGCAGATATTTCCATGTTTACACAGATGCCTATGCAGATATTTCCATATTTACACAGAGGGCTGTGTAGATATTTCTATGTTTATACAGAAGACAGTGTGGATATTTAAATGTTCCCACACATGACTGTGTAGGTATTTCCATGTTTATACAGATGTCTTTGTAGATATTTCCATGTTAATAGAGATAGCGGTGTAGACATTTCCATGTTTATACAGATAGTGGTGTAGATATTTCCATGTTTATACAGACCGCGGTGTAGATATTTCCATGTTTATACAAATAGCGGTGCAGATATTTCCATGTTTGTACAGATGGCGGTGTTGATATTTCCATTTATACACAGATGACCGTGTAGATATTTCCATGTTTATACAGATGGTGGCGCAGATATTTCCATGGATATGTAGATGGCGGTGTAGATATTTCCATGTTTATACAGATTGCGGTGTAGTTATTTCCATGTTTATATAGATAGCGGTGTAGTTATTTCCATGTATATACACATGGCTGTGTAGATATTTCCATGTTTATACAGATGGCGGTGTAGATATTTCCATGTTTATACAGATAACTTTGTATTTCCATGTTTATACAGATGGCGGTGTAGATATTTCCATGTCTATAGAGATAGCAGTGGAGATAATTCCATGTTTATACAGATAGCGGTGTAGATATTTCCATGTTTATTCTGATCGTGGTGTAGATATTTCCATGTTTATAGAGATGGCGGTGTAGATATTTACATGTTCATAGAGATAGCGGTGTTGATTTTTCCATGTTTATAGAGACAGCGGTGTGGATATTTCCTTGCTTATACAGATAGGGTTGTAGATATTTCCATGTTTATAGAGATAGCGGTGAAGATATTTCCATGTTTATACAGATCACGGTGTAGATATTTCCTTGCTTGTACTAATAGCGGTGTAGTTATTTCCATGTTTATACAGATAGCGGTGTAGATATTTCCATGTATATACAGATGGCTGTGTAGATATTTCCATGTTTATACAGATGGCTGTGTAGATATTTCCATGTTTATACAGATGACTTTGTAGGTATTTGCATGTTTATACAGATGGCGGTGTAGGTTTTCCATGTTTATAGTGATAGCTGTGTAGATATTTCCATGTTTATACAGATAGCGGTGTTGATATTTCCATGTTTATACAGATCGCGGTGTAGATATTTCCATGTTTAAACAGATCGCGGTGCAGATATTTATATCTTTATACAGATGGCATTGTAGATATTTCCTTATTCACACAGATGGCGGTGTAGATGTTTCCATGTTTATACAGATGGCAGAGTAGTTAGTTCCATGTTTATGGAGATGGCAGTGTAGATACTTTCATGTTTACAGAGATGGCGGTGTAGATATTTCCATGTTTATAGAGATAGCAGTGTAGATATTTACATGTTTATACAGATGTCTGTGTAGATATTTCCATGTGTATACAGATGGCATTGTAGATATTTCCATGTTTATACAGATGACTGTATAGGTATTTCCATGTTTTTACAGGTGGCAGTGCAGATATTTCCATGTTTATAGAGATAGCGGTGTAGATATTTCCATGTTTCTACAGATGGCGGTGTTGATATTTCCATCTATACACAGATGGCCGTGTAGATATTTCCATGTTTATACAGATGGCGGTGTAGATATTTCCATGGACATGCAGATGGCGGTGTAGATATTTCCATGTTTAAACAGATAGCGGTGTAGATATTTCCATGTTTACACAGATAGTGGTGTAGATATTTCCGTGTTTATACACATGGCAGAGTAGATACTTCCATCTTTATGGAGATGGCAGTGTAGATATTTTCATGTTTATAGAGATGGCAGTGTAGATATTTCCATATTTATAGAGATAGCGGTGTAGATATTTCCATCTTTCTACAGATGGCAGTGTAGATATTTCCATGTTTATACAGATGGCGGTGTAGATATTTCCATATTTATACAGATGTCTGTGTAGATATTTCCATCTGTATACAGATGGTATTGTGGGTATTTCCATGTTTATACAGATGGTGGTGAAGATATTTCCATGTTTATTCAGATGACTGTGTAGATATTTCCATGTTTTTACAGATGGCAGTGTGGATATTTCAATGTTTATAGAGATGGCGCTGTAGATATTTCCAAGTTTATACAGCTAACGGTGGAGATATTTCCATGTTTATACAGAGAGGAGTCGAGATATTTCCATGTTTATACACATAGCGGTGTACATATTTCCATGATTATAGAGACAGCGGTGTAGGTATTTCCATGTTTATGCAGATAGCGGTGCAGATATTTCCATGTTTACACAGATGCCTATGCAGATATTTCCATATTTACACAGAGGGCTGTGTAGATATTTCTATGTTTATACAGAAGACAGTGTAGATATGTAAATGTTCCTACACATGACTGTGTAGGTATTTCCATGTTTATACAGATGTCTTTGTAGATATTTCCATGTTAATAGAGATAGCGGTGTAGACATTTCCATGTTTATACAGATAGCGGTGTAGATATTTCCATGTTTATACAGATAGTGGTGTAGATATTTCCATGTTTATGCAGACCACGGTGTAGATATTTCCATGTTTATACAAATAGCGGTGCAGATATTTCCATGTTTGTACAGATGGCGGTGTTGATATTTCCATTTATACACAGATGACCGTGTAGATATTTCCATGTTTATACAGACGGCGGCGCAGATATTTCCATGGATATGTAGATGGCGGTGTAGATATTTCCATGTTTATACAGATTGCGGTGTAGTTATTTCCATGTTTATATAGATAGCGGTGTAGTTATTTCCATGTATATACACATGGCTGTGTAGATATTTCCATGTTTATACAGATGGCGGTGTAGATATTTCCATGTTTATACAGATAACTTTGTATTTCCATGTTTATACAGATGGCGGTGTAGATATTTCCATGTCTATAGAGATAGCAGTGGAGATAATTCCATGTTTATACAGATAGCGGTGCAGATATTTCCATGTTTATTCTGTTCGTGGTGTAGATATTTCCATGTTTGTAGAGATGGCGGTGTAGGTATTTACATGTTCATAGAGATAGCGGTGTTGATTTTTCCATGTTTATAGAGACAGCGGTGTGGATATTTCCTTGTTTATACAGATAGGGGTGTAGATATTTCCATGTTTATAGAGATAGCGGTGAAGATATTTCCATGTTTATACAGATCACGGTGTAGATATTTCCTTGCTTGTACTAATAGCGGTGTAGTTATTTCCATGTTTATACAGATAGCGGTGTAGATATTTCCATGTATATACAGATGGCTGTGTAGATATTTCCATGTTTATACAGATGGCTGTGTAGATATTTCCATGTTTATACAGATGACTTTGTAGGTATTTGCATGTTCATACAGATGGCGGTGTAGGTTTTCCATGTTTATAGTGATAGCTGTGTAGATATTTCCATGTTTATACAGATAGCGGTGTTGATATTTCCATGTTTATAAAGATCGCGGTGTAGATATTTCCATGTTTATACAGATCGCGGTGCAGATATTTATATCTTTATACAGATGGCATTGTAGATATTTCCTTATTCACACAGATGGCGGTGTAGATGTTTCCATGTTTATACAGATGGCAGAGTAGTTAGTTCCATGTTTATGGAGATGGCAGTGTAGATACTTTCATGTTTACAGAGATGGCGGTGTAGATATTTCCATGTTTATAGAGATAGCAGTGTAGATATTTACATGTTTATACAGATGTCTGTGTAGATATTTCCATGTGTATACAGATGGCATTGTAGATATTTCCATGTTTATACAGATGACTGTATAGGTATTTCCATGTTTTTACAGGTGGCAGTGCAGATATTTCCATGTTTATAGAGATAGCGGTGTACATATTTCCATGTTTCTACAGATGGCGGTGTTGATATTTCCATCTATACACAGATGGCCGTGTAGATATTTCCATGTTTATACAGATGGCGGCGTAGATATTTCCATGGACATGCAGATGGCGGTGTAGATATTTCCATGTTTAAACAGATAGCGGTGTAGATATTTCCATGTTTACACAGATAGTGGTGTAGATATTTCCGTGTTTATACACATGGCAGAGTAGATACTTCCATCTTTATGGAGATGGCAGTGTAGATATTTTCATGTTTATAGAGATGGCGGTGTAGATATTTCCATATTTATAGAGATAGCGGTGTAGATATTTCCATCTTTCTACAGATGGCAGTGTAGATATTTCCATGTTTATACAGATGGCGGTGTAGATATTTCCATATTTATACAGATGTCTGTGTAGATATTTCCATCTGTATACAGATGGTATTGTAGGTATTTCCATGTTTATACAGATGGTGGTGAAGATATTTCCATGTTTATTCAGATGACTGTGTAGATATTTCCATGTTTTTACAGATGGCAGTGTGGATATTTCAATGTTTATAGAGATGGCGCTGTAGATATTTCCAAGTTTATACAGCTAACGGTGGAGATATTTCCATGTTTATACAGAGAGGAGTCGAGATATTTCCATGTTTGTACACATAGCGGTGTACATATTTCCATGATTATAGAGACAGCGGTGTAGGTATTTCCATGTTTATGCAGATAGCGGTGCAGATATTTCCATGTTTACACAGATGCCTATGCAGATATTTCCATATTTACACAGAGGGCTGTGTAGATATTTCTATGTTTATACAGAAGACAGTGTGGATATTTAAATGTTCCCACACATGACTGTGTAGGTATTTCCATGTTTATACAGATGTCTTTGTAGATATTTCCATGTTAATAGAGATAGCGGTGTAGACATTTCCATGTTTATACAGATAGTGGTGTAGATATTTCCATGTTTATACAGACCGCGGTGTAGATATTTCCATGTTTATACAAATAGCGGTGCAGATATTTCCATGTTTGTACAGATGGCGGTGTTGATATTTCCATTTATACACAGATGACCGTGTAGATATTTCCATGTTTATACAGATGGTGGCGCAGATATTTCCATGGATATGTAGATGGCGGTGTAGATATTTCCATGTTTATACAGATTGCGGTGTAGTTATTTCCATGTTTATATAGATAGCGGTGTAGTTATTTCCATGTATATACACATGGCTGTGTAGATATTTCCATGTTTATACAGATGGCGGTGTAGATATTTCCATGTTTATACAGATAACTTTGTATTTCCATGTTTATACAGATGGCGGTGTAGATATTTCCATGTCTATAGAGATAGCAGTGGAGATAATTCCATGTTTATACAGATAGCGGTGTAGATATTTCCATGTTTATTCTGATCGTGGTGTAGATATTTCCATGTTTATAGAGATGGCGGTGTAGATATTTACATGTTCATAGAGATAGCAGTGTTGATTTTTCCATGTTTATAGAGACAGCGGTGTGGATATTTCCTTGCTTATACAGATAGGGTTGTAGATATTTCCATGTTTATAGAGATAGCGGTGAAGATATTTCCATGTTTATACAGATCACGGTGTAGATATTTCCTTGCTTGTACTAATAGCGGTGTAGTTATTTCCATGTTTATACAGATAGCGGTGTAGATATTTCCATGTTTATACAGAGAGGAGTCGAGATATTTCCATGTTTATACACATAGCGGTGTACATATTTCCATGATTATAGAGACAGCGGTGTAGGTATTTCCATGTTTATGCAGATAGCGGTGCAGATATTTCCATGTTTACACAGATGCCTATGCAGATATTTCCATATTTACACAGAGGGCTGTGTAGATATTTCTATGTTTATACAGAAGACAGTGTAGATATGTAAATGTTCCTACACATGACTGTGTAGGTATTTCCATGTTTATACAGATGTCTTTGTAGATATTTCCATGTTAATAGAGATAGCGGTGTAGACATTTCCATGTTTATACAGATAGCGGTGTAGATATTTCCATGTTTATACAGATAGTGGTGTAGATATTTCCATGTTCATGCAGACCACGGTGTAGATATTTCCATGTTTATACAAATAGCGGTGCAGATATTTCCATGTTTGTACAGATGGCGGTGTTGATATTTCCATTTATACACAGATGACCGTGTAGATATTTCCATGTTTATACAGACGGCGGCGCAGATATTTCCATGGATATGTAGATGGCGGTGTAGATATTTCCATGTTTATACAGATTGCGGTGTAGTTATTTCCATGTTTATATAGATAGCGGTGTAGTTATTTCCATGTATATACACATGGCTGTGTAGATATTTCCATGTTTATACAGATGGCGGTGTAGATATTTCCATGTTTATACAGATAACTTTGTATTTCCATGTTTATACAGATGGCGGTGTAGATATTTCCATGTCTATAGAGATAGCAGTGGAGATAATTCCATGTTTATACAGATAGCGGTGCAGATATTTCCATGTTTATTCTGTTCGTGGTGTAGATATTTCCATGTTTGTAGAGATGGCGGTGTAGGTATTTACATGTTCATAGAGATAGCGGTGTTGATTTTTCCATGTTTATAGAGACAGTGGTGTGGATATTTCCTTGCTTATACAGATAGGGGTGTAGATATTTCCATGTTTATAGAGATAGCGGTGAAGATATTTCCATGTTTATACAGATCACGGTGTAGATATTTCCTTGCTTGTACTAATAGCGGTGTAGTTATTTCCATGTTTATACAGATAGCGGTGTAGATATTTCCATGTATATACAGATGGCTGTGTAGATATTTCCATGTTTATACAGATGGCTGTGTAGATATTTCCATGTTTATACAGATGACTTTGTAGGTATTTGCATGTTTATACAGATGGCGGTGTAGGTTTTCCATGTTTATAGTGATAGCTGTGTAGATATTTCCATGTTTATACAGATAGCGGTGTTGATATTTCCATGTTTATAAAGATCGCGGTGTAGATATTTCCATGTTTATACAGATCGCGGTGCAGATATTTATATCTTTATACAGATGGCATTGTAGATATTTCCTTATTCACACAGATGGCGGTGTAGATGTTTCCATGTTTATACAGATGGCAGAGTAGTTAGTTCCATGTTTATGGAGATGGCAGTGTAGATACTTTCATGTTTACAGAGATGGCGGTGTAGATATTTCCATGTTTATAGAGATAGCAGTGTAGATATTTACATGTTTATACAGATGTCTGTGTAGATATTTCCATGTGTATACAGATGGCATTGTAGATATTTCCATGTTTATACAGATGACTGTATAGGTATTTCCATGTTTTTACAGGTGGCAGTGCAGATATTTCCATGTTTATAGAGATAGCGGTGTAGATATTTCCATGTTTCTACAGATGGCGGTGTTGATATTTCCATCTATACACAGATGGCCGTGTAGATATTTCCATGTTTATACAGATGGCGGCGTAGATATTTCCATGGACATGCAGATGGCGGTGTAGATATTTCCATGTTTAAACAGATAGCGGTGTAGATATTTCCATGTTTACACAGATAGTGGTGTAGATATTTCCGTGTTTATACACATGGCAGAGTAGATACTTCCATCTTTATGGAGATGGCAGTGTAGATATTTTCATGTTTATAGAGATGGCGGTGTAGATATTTCCATATTTATAGAGATAGCGGTGTAGATATTTCCATCTTTCTACAGATGGCAGTGTAGATATTTCCATGTTTATACAGATGGCGGTGTAGATATTTCCATATTTATACAGATGTCTGTGTAGATATTTCCATCTGTATACAGATGGTATTGTAGGTATTTCCATGTTTATACAGATGGTGGTGAAGATATTTCCATGTTTATTCAGATGACTGTGTAGATATTTCCATGTTTTTACAGATGGCAGTGTGGATATTTCAATGTTTATAGAGATGGCGCTGTAGATATTTCCAAGTTTATACAGATAACGGTGGAGATATTTCCATGTTTATACAGAGAGGAGTCGAGATATTTCCATGTTTATACACATAGCGGTGTACATATTTCCATGATTATAGACACAGCGGTGTAGGTATTTCCATGTTTATGCAGATAGCGGTGCAGATATTTCCATGTTTACACAGATGCCTATGCAGATATTTCCATATTTACACAGAGGGCTGTGTAGATATTTCTATGTTTATACAGAAGACAGTGTAGATATGTAAATGTTCCTACACATGACTGTGTAGGTATTTCCATGTTTATACAGATGTCTTTGTAGATATTTCCATGTTAATAGAGATAGCGGTGTAGACATTTCCATGTTTATACAGATAGCGGTGTAGATATTTCCATGTTTATACAGATAGTGGTGTAGATATTTCCATGTTTATGCAGACCACGGTGTAGATATTTCCATGTTTATACAAATAGCGGTGGAGATATTTCCATGTTTGTACAGATGGCGGTGTTGATATTTCCATTTATACACAGATGACCGTGTAGATATTTCCATGTTTATACAGACGGCGGCGCAGATATTTCCATGGATATGTAGATGGCGGTGTAGATATTTCCATGTTTATACAGATTGCGGTGTAGTTATTTCCATGTTTATATAGATAGCGGTGTAGTTATTTCCATGTATATACACATGGCTGTGTAGATATTTCCATGTTTATACAGATGGCGGTGTAGATATTTCCATGTTTATACAGATAACTTTGTATTTCCATGTTTATACAGATGGCGGTGTAGATATTTCCATGTCTATAGAGATAGCAGTGGAGATAATTCCATGTTTATACAGATAGCGGTGCAGATATTTCCATGTTTATTCTGTTCGTGGTGTAGATATTTCCATGTTTGTAGAGATGGCGGTGTAGGTATTTACATGTTCATAGAGATAGCGGTGTTGATTTTTCCATGTTTATAGAGACAGCGGTGTGGATATTTCCTTGCTTATACAGATAGGGGTGTAGATATTTCCATGTTTATAGAGATAGCGGTGAAGATATTTCCATGTTTATACAGATCACGGTGTAGATATTTCCTTGCTTGTACTAATAGCGGTGTAGTTATTTCCATGTTTATACAGATAGCGGTGTAGATATTTCCATGTATATACAGATGGCTGTGTAGATATTTCCATGTTTATACAGATGGCTGTGTAGATATTTCCATGTTTATACAGATGACTTTGTAGGTATTTGCATGTTTATACAGATGGCGGTGTAGGTTTTCCATGTTTATAGTGATAGCTGTGTAGATATTTCCATGTTTATACAGATAGCGGTGTTGATATTTCCATGTTTATAAAGATCGCGGTGTAGATATTTCCATGTTTATACAGATCGCGGTGCAGATATTTATATCTTTATACAGATGGCATTGTAGATATTTCCTTATTCACACAGATGGCGGTGTAGATGTTTCCATGTTTATACAGATGGCAGAGTAGTTAGTTCCATGTTTATGGAGATGGCAGTGTAGATACTTTCATGTTTACAGAGATGGCGGTGTAGATATTTCCATGTTTATAGAGATAGCAGTGTAGATATTTACATGTTTATACAGATGTCTGTGTAGATATTTCCATGTGTATACAGATGGCATTGTAGATATTTCCATGTTTATACAGATGACTGTATAGGTATTTCCATGTTTTTACAGGTGGCAGTGCAGATATTTCCATGTTTATAGAGATAGCGGTGTAGATATTTCCATGTTTCTACAGATGGCGGTGTTGATATTTCCATCTATACACAGATGGCCGTGTAGATATTTCCATGTTTATACAGATGGCGGCGTAGATATTTCCATGGACATGCAGATGGCGGTGTAGATATTTCCATGTTTAAACAGATAGCGGTGTAGATATTTCCATGTTTACACAGATAGTGGTGTAGATATTTCCGTGTTTATACACATGGCAGAGTAGATACTTCCATCTTTATGGAGATGGCAGTGTAGATATTTTCATGTTTATAGAGATGGCGGTGTAGATATTTCCATATTTATAGAGATAGCGGTGTAGATATTTCCATCTTTCTACAGATGGCAGTGTAGATATTTCCATGTTTATACAGATGGCGGTGTAGATATTTCCATATTTATACAGATGTCTGTGTAGATATTTCCATCTGTATACAGATGGTATTGTAGGTATTTCCATGTTTATACAGATGGTGGTGAAGATATTTCCATGTTTATTCAGATGACTGTGTAGATATTTCCATGTTTTTACAGATGGCAGTGTGGATATTTCAATGTTTATAGAGATGGCGCTGTAGATATTTCCAAGTTTATACAGATAACGGTGGAGATATTTCCATGTTTATACAGAGAGGAGTCGAGATATTTCCATGTTTATACACATAGCAGTGTACATATTTCCATGATTATAGACACAGCGGTGTAGGTATTTCCATGTTTATGCAGATAGCGGTGCAGATATTTCCATGTTTACACAGATGCCTATGCAGATATTTCCATATTTACACAGAGGGCTGTGTAGATATTTCTATGTTTATACAGAAGACAGTGTAGATATTTAAATGTTCCTACACATGACTGTGTAGGTATTTCCATGTTTATACAGATGTCTTTGTAGATATTTCCATGTTAATAGAGATAGCGGTGTAGACATTTCCATGTTTATACAGATAGCGGTGTAGATATTTCCATGTTTATACAGATAGTGGTGTAGATATTTCCATGTTTATACAGACCGCGGTGTAGATATTTCCATGTTTATACAAATAGCGGTGCAGATATTTCCATGTTTGTACAGATGGCGGTGTTGATATTTCCAGTTATACACAGATGACCGTGTAGATATTTCCATGTTTATACAGACGGCGGCGCAGATATTTCCATGGATATGTAGATGGCGGTGTAGATATTTCCATGTTTATACAGATTGCGGTGTAGTTATTTCCATGTTTATATAGATAGCGGTGTAGTAATTTCCATGTATATACACATGGCTGTGTAGATATTTCCATGTTTATACAGATGGCGGTGTAGATATTTCCATGTTTATACAGATAACTTTGTATTTCCATGTTTATACAGATGGCGGTGTAGATATTTCCATGTCTATAGAGATAGCAGTGGAGATAATTCCATGTTTATACAGATAGCGGTGTAGATATTTCCATGTTTATTCTGATCGTGGTGTAGATATTTCCATGTTTTTAGAGATGGCGGTGTAGATATTTACATGTTCATAGAGATAGCGGTGTTGATTTTTCCATGTTTATAGAGACAGCGGTGTGAATATTTCCTTGCTTATACAGATAGGGTTGTAGATATTTCCATGTTTATAGTGATAGCGGTGAAGATATTTCCATGTTTATACAGATCACGGTGTAGATATTTCCTTGCTTGTACTAATAGCGGTGTAGTTATTTCCATGTTTATACAGATAGCGGTGTAGATATTTCCATGTATATACAGATGGCTGTGTAGATATTTCCATGTTTATACAGATGGCTGTGTAGATATTTCCATGTTTATACAGATGGCTGTGTAGATATTTCCATGTTTATACAGATGACTTTGTAGGTATTTGCATGTTTATACAGATGGCGGTGTAGGTTTTCCATGTTTATAGTGATAGCTGTGTAGATATTTCCATGTTTATACAGATAGCGGTGTTGATATTTCCATGTTTATAAAGATCGCGGTGTAGATATTTCCATGTTTATACAGATCGCGGTGCAGATAATTATATCTTTATTCAGATGGCATTGTAGATATTTCCTTATTCACACAGATGGCGGTGTAGATGTTTCCATGTTTATACAGATGGCAGAGTAGTTAGTTCCATGTTTATGGTTATGGCAGTGTAGATACTTTCATGTTTACAGAGATGGCGGTGTAGATATTTCCATGTTTATAGAGATAGCAGTGTAGATATTTACATGTTTATACAGATGTCTGTGTAGATATTTCCATGTGTATACAGATGGCATTGTAGATATTTCCATGTTTATACAGATGACTGTATAGGTATTTCCATGTTTTTACAGGTGGCAGTGCAGATATTTCCATGTTTATAGAGATAGCGGTGTAGATATTTCCATGTTTCTACAGATGGCGGTGTTGATATTTCCATCTATACACAGATGGCCGTGTAGATATTTCCATGTTTATACAGATGGCGGCGTAGATATTTCCATGGACATGCAGATGGCGGTGTAGATATTTCCATGTTTAAACAGATAGCGGTGTAGATATTTCCATGTTTACACAGATAGTGGTGTAGATATTTCCGTGTTTATACACATGGCAGAGTAGATACTTCCATCTTTATGGAGATGGCAGTGTAGATATTTTCATGTTTATAGAGATGGCGGTGTAGATATTTCCATATTTATAGAGATAGCGGTGTAGATATTTCCATCTTTCTACAGATGGCAGTGTAGATATTTCCATGTTTATACAGATGGCGGTGTAGATATTTCCATATTTATACAGATGTCTGTGTAGATATTTCCATCTGTATACAGATGGTATTGTAGGTATTTCCATGTTTATACAGATGGTGGTGAAGATATTTCCATGTTTATTCAGATGACTGTGTAGATATTTCCATGTTTTTACAGATGGCAGTGTGGATATTTCAATGTTTATAGAGATGGCGCTGTAGATATTTCCAAGTTTATACAGATAACGGTGGAGATATTTCCATGTTTATACAGAGAGGAGTCGAGATATTTCCATGTTTATACACATAGCGGTGTACATATTTCCATGATTATAGAGACAGCGGTGTAGGTATTTCCATGTTTATGCAGATAGCGGTGCAGATATTTCCATGTTTACACAGATGCCTATGCAGATATTTCCATATTTACACAGAGGGCTGTGTAGATATTTCTATGTTTATACAGAAGACAGTGTAGATATTTAAATGTTCCTACACATGACTGTGTAGGTATTTCCATGTTTATACAGATGTCTTTGTAGATATTTCCATGTTAATAGAGATAGCGGTGTAGACATTTCCATGTTTATACAGATAGCGGTGTAGATATTTCCATGTTTATACAGATAGTGGTGTAGATATTTCCATGTTTATACAGACCGCGGTGTAGATATTTCCATGTTTATACAAATAGCGGTGCAGATATTTCCATGTTTGTACAGATGGCGGTGTTGATATTTCCAGTTATACACAGATGACCGTGTAGATATTTCCATGTTTATACAGACGGCGGCGCAGATATATCCATGGATATGTAGATGGCGGTGTAGATATTTCCATGTTTATACAGATTGCGGTGTAGTTATTTCCATGTTTATATAGATAGCGGTGTAGTTATTTCCATGTATATACACATGGCTGTGTAGATATTTCCATGTTTATACAGATGGCGGTGTAGGTATTTCCATGTTTATACAGATAACTTTGTATTTCCATGTTTATACAGATGGCGGTGTAGATATTTCCATGTCTATAGAGATAGCAGTGGAGATAATTCCATGTTTATACAGATAGTGGTGTAGATATTTCCATGTTTATTCTGATCGTGGTGTAGATATTTCCATGTTTATAGAGATGGCGGTGTAGATATTTACATGTTCATAGAGATAGCGGTGTTGATTTTTCCATGTTTATAGAGACAGCGGTGTGGATATTTCCTTGCTTATACAGATAGGGGTGTAGATATTTCCATGTTTATAGAGATAGCGGTGAAGATATTTCCATGTTTATACAGATCACGTTGTAGATATTTCCTTGCTTGTACTAATAGCGGTGTAGTTATTTCCATGTTTATACAGATAGCGGTGTAGATATTTCCATGTATATACAGATGGCTGTGTAGATATTTCCATGTTTATACAGATGGCTGTGTAGATATTTCCATGTTTATACAGATGACTTTGTAGGTATTTGCATGTTTATACAGATGGCGGTGTAGGTTTTCCATGTTTATAGTGATAGCTGTGTAGATATTTCCATGTTTATACAGATAGCGGTGTTGATATTTCCATGTTTATAAAGATCGCGGTGTAGATATTTCCATGTTTATACAGATCGCGGTGCAGATATTTATATCTTTATACAGATGGCATTGTAGATATTTCCTTATTCACACAGATTGCGGTGTAGATGTTTCCATGTTTATACAGATGGCAGAGTAGTTAGTTCCATGTTTATGGAGATGGCAGTGTAGATACTTTCATGTTTACAGAGATGGCTGTGTAGATATTTCCATGTTTATAGAGATAGCAGTGTAGATATTTACATGTTTATACAGATGTCTGTGTAGATATTTCCATGTGTATACAGATGGCATTGTAGATATTTCCATGTTTATACAGATGACTGTATAGGTATTTCCATGGTTTTACAGGTGGCAGTGCAGATATTTCCATGTTTATAGAGATAGCGGTGTAGATATTTCCATGTTTCTACAGATGGCGGTGTTGATATTTCCATCTATACACAGATGGCCGTGTAGATATTTCCATGTTTATACAGATGGCGGCGTAGATATTTCCATGGACATGCAGATGGCGGTGTAGATATTTCCATGTTTAAACAGATAGCAGTGTAGATATTTCCATGTTTACACAGATAGTGGTGTAGATATTTCCGTGTTTATACACATGGCAGAGTAGATACTTCCATCTTTATGGAGATGGCAGTGTAGATATTTTCATGTTTATAGAGATGGCGGTGTAGATATTTCCATATTTATAGAGATAGCGGTGTAGATATTTCCATCTTTCTACAGATGGCAGTGTAGATATTTCCATGTTTATACAGATGGCGGTGTAGATATTTCCATATTTATACAGATGTCTGTGTAGATATTTCCATCTGTATACAGATGGTATTGTAGGTATTTCCATGTTTATACAGATGGTGGTGAAGATATTTCCATGTTTATTCAGATGACTGTGTAGATATTTCCATGTTTTTACAGATGGCAGTGTGGATATTTCAATGTTTATAGAGATGGCGCTGTAGATATTTCCAAGTTTATACAGCTAACGGTGGAGATATTTCCATGTTTATACAGAGAGGAGTCGAGATATTTCCATGTTTATACACATAGCGGTGTACATATTTCCATGATTATAGAGACAGCGGTGTAGGTATTTCCATGTTTATGCAGATAGCGGTGCAGATATTTCCATGTTTACACAGATGCCTATGCAGATATTTCCATATTTACACAGAGGGCTGTGTAGATATTTCTATGTTTATACAGAAGACAGTGTAGATATTTAAATGTTCCTACACATGACTGTGTAGGTATTTCCATGTTTATACAGATGTCTTTGTAGATATTTCCATGTTAATAGAGATAGCGGTGTAGACATTTCCATGTTTATACAGATAGCGGTGTAGATATTTCCATGTTTATACAGATAGTGGTGTAGATATTTCCATGTTTATACAGACCGCGGTGTAGATATTTCCATGTTTATTCAAATAGCGGTGCAGATATTTCCATGTTTGTACAGATGGCGGTGTTGATATTTCCATTTTTACACAGATGACCGTGTAGATATTTCCATGTTTATACAGACGGCGGCGCAGATATTTCCATGGATATGTAGATGGCGGTGTAGATATTTCCATGTTTATACAGATTGCGGTGTAGTTATTTCCATGTTTATATAGATAGCGGTGTAGTTATTTCCATGTATATACACATGGCTGTGTAGATATTTCCATGTTTATACAGATGGCGGTGTAGATATTTCCATGTTTATACAGATAACTTTGTGTTTCCATGTTTATACAGATGGCGGTGTAGATATTTCCATGTCTATAGAGATAGCAGTGGAGATAATTCCATGTTTATACAGATAGCGGTGTAGATATTTCCATGTTTATTCTGATCGTGGTGTAGATATTTCCATGTTTATAGAGATGGCGGTGTAGATATTTTCATGTTCATAGAGATAGCGGTGTTGATTTTTCCATGTTTATAGAGACAGCGGTGTGGATATTTCCTTGCTTATACAGATAGGGGTGTAGATATTTCCATGTTTATAGAGATAGCGGTGAAGATATTTCCATGTTTATACAGATCACGGTGTAGATATTTCCTTGCTTGTACTAATAGCGGTGTAGTTATTTCCATGTTTATACAGATAGCGGTGTAGATATTTCCATGTATATACAGA
Organism: Pan paniscus; assembly: GCF_029289425.2. Taxonomy (NCBI): domain Eukaryota; kingdom Metazoa; phylum Chordata; class Mammalia; order Primates; family Hominidae; genus Pan; species Pan paniscus. Next base: position 4,876,177 of record NC_073268.2, on the reverse strand, counting down.
TGGCTGTGTAGATATTTCCATGTTTATACAGATGGCTGTGTAGATATTTCCATGTTTATACAGATGACTTTGTAGGTATTTGCATGTTCATACAGATGGCGGTGTAGGTTTTCCATGTTTATAGTGATAGCTGTGTAGATATTTCCATGTTTATACAGATAGCGGTGTTGATATTTCCATGTTTATAAAGATCGCGGTGTAGATATTTCCATGTTTATACAGATCGCGGTGCAGATATTTATATCTTTATACAGATGGCATTGTAGATATTTCCTTATTCACACAGATGGCGGTGTAGATGTTTCCATGTTTATACAGATGGCAGAGTAGTTAGTTCCATGTTTATGGAGATGGCAGTGTAGATACTTTCATGTTTACAGAGATGGCGGTGTAGATATTTCCATGTTTATAGAGATAGCAGTGTAGATATTTACATGTTTATACAGATGTCTGTGTAGATATTTCCATGTGTATACAGATGGCATTGTAGATATTTCCATGTTTATACAGATGACTGTATAGGTATTTCCATGTTTTTACAGGTGGCAGTGGAGATATTTCCATGTTTATAGAGATAGCGGTGTAGATATTTCCATGTTTCTACAGATGGCGGTGTTGATATTTCCATCTATACACAGATGGCCGTGTAGATATTTCCATGTTTATACAGATGGCGGCGTAGATATTTCCATGGACATGCAGATGGCGGTGTAGATATTTCCATGTTTAAACAGATAGCGGTGTAGATATTTCCATGTTTACACAGATAGTGGTGTAGATATTTCCGTGTTTATACACATGGCAGAGTAGATACTTCCATCTTTATGGAGATGGCAGTGTAGATATTTTCATGTTTATAGAGATGGCGGTGTAGATATTTCCATATTTATAGAGATAGCGGTGTAGATATTTCCATCTTTCTACAGATGGCAGTGTAGATATTTCCATGTTTATACAGATGGCGGTGTAGATATTTCCATATTTATACAGATGTCTGTGTAGATATTTCCATCTGTATACAGATGGTATTGTAGGTATTTCCATGTTTATACAGATGGTGGTGAAGATATTTCCATGTTTATTCAGATGACTGTGTAGATATTTCCATGTTTTTACAGATGGCAGTGTGGATATTTCAATGTTTATAGAGATGGCGCTGTAGATATTTCCAAGTTTATACAGATAACGGTGGAGATATTTCCATGTTTATACAGAGAGGAGTCGAGATATTTCCATGTTTATACACATAGCGGTGTACATATTTCCATGATTATAGAGACAGCGGTGTAGGTATTTCCATGTTTATGCAGATAGCGGTGCAGATATTTCCATGTTTACACAGATGCCTATGCAGATATTTCCATATTTACACAGAGGGCTGTGTAGATATTTCTATGTTTATACAGAAGACAGTGTAGATATTTAAATGTTCCTACACATGACTGTGTAGGTATTTCCATGTTTATACAGATGTCTTTGTAGATATTTCCATGTTAATAGAGATAGCGGTGTAGACATTTCCATGTTTATACAGATAGCGGTGTAGATATTTCCATGTTTATACAGATAGTGGTGTAGATATTTCCATGTTTATACAGACCGCGGTGTAGATATTTCCATGTTTATTCAAATAGCGGTGCAGATATTTCCATGTTTGTACAGATGGCGGTGTTGATATTTCCATTTTTACACAGATGACCGTGTAGATATTTCCATGTTTATACAGACGGCGGCGCAGATATTTCCATGGATATGTAGATGGCGGTGTAGATATTTCCATGTTTATACAGATTGCGGTGTAGTTATTTCCATGTTTATATAGATAGCGGTGTAGTTATTTCCATGTATATACACATGGCTGTGTAGATATTTCCATGTTTATACAGATGGCGGTGTAGATATTTCCATGTTTATACAGATAACTTTGTGTTTCCATGTTTATACAGATGGCGGTGTAGATATTTCCATGTCTATAGAGATAGCAGTGGAGATAATTCCATGTTTATACAGATAGCGGTGTAGATATTTCCATGTTTATTCTGATCGTGGTGTAGATATTTCCATGTTTATAGAGATGGCGGTGTAGATATTTTCATGTTCATAGAGATAGCGGTGTTGATTTTTCCATGTTTATAGAGACAGCGGTGTGGATATTTCCTTGCTTATACAGATAGGGGTGTAGATATTTCCATGTTTATAGAGATAGCGGTGAAGATATTTCCATGTTTATACAGATCACGGTGTAGATATTTCCTTGCTTGTACTAATAGCGGTGTAGTTATTTCCATGTTTATACAGATAGCGGTGTAGATATTTCCATGTATATACAGATGGCTGTGTAGATATTTCCATGTTTATACAGATGGCTGTGTAGATATTTCCATGTTTATACAGATGACTTTGTAGGTATTTGCATGTTCATACAGATGGCGGTGTAGGTTTTCCATGTTTATAGTGATAGCTGTGTAGATATTTCCATGTTTATACAGATAGCGGTGTTGATATTTCCATGTTTATAAAGATCGCGGTGTAGATATTTCCATGTTTATACAGATCGCGGTGCAGATATTTATATCTTTATACAGATGGCATTGTAGATATTTCCTTATTCACACAGATGGCGGTGTAGATGTTTCCATGTTTATACAGATGGCAGAGTAGTTAGTTCCATGTTTATGGAGATGGCAGTGTAGATACTTTCATGTTTACAGAGATGGCGGTGTAGATATTTCCATGTTTATAGAGATAGCAGTGTAGATATTTACATGTTTATACAGATGTCTGTGTAGATATTTCCATGTGTATACAGATGGCATTGTAGATATTTCCATGTTTATACAGATGACTGTATAGGTATTTCCATGTTTTTACAGGTGGCAGTGGAGATATTTCCATGTTTATAGAGATAGCGGTGTAGATATTTCCATGTTTCTACAGATGGCGGTGTTGATATTTCCATCTATACACAGATGGCCGTGTAGATATTTCCATGTTTATACAGATGGCGGCGTAGATATTTCCATGGACATGCAGATGGCGGTGTAGATATTTCCATGTTTAAACAGATAGCGGTGTAGAAATTTCCATGTTTACACAGATAGTGGTGTAGATATTTCCGTGTTTATACACATGGCAGAGTAGATACTTCCATCTTTATGGAGATGGCAGTGTAGATATTTTCATGTTTATAGAGATGGCGGTGTAGATATTTCCATATTTATAGAGATAGCGGTGTAGATATTTCCATCTTTCTACAGATGGCAGTGTAGATATTTCCATGTTTATACAGATGGCGGTGTAGATATTTCCATATTTATACAGATGTCTGTGTAGATATTTCCATCTGTATACAGATGGTATTGTAGGTATTTCCATGTTTATACAGATGGTGGTGAAGATATTTCCATGTTTATTCAGATGACTGTGTAGATATTTCCATGTTTTTACAGATGGCAGTGTGGATATTTCAATGTTTATAGAGATGGCGCTGTAGATATTTCCAAGTTTATACAGATAACGGTGGAGATATTTCCATGTTTATACAGAGAGGAGTCGAGATATTTCCATGTTTATACACATAGCGGTGTACATATTTCCATGATTATAGAGACAGCGGTGTAGGTATTTCCATGTTTATGCAGATAGCGGTGCAGATATTTCCATGTTTACACAGATGCCTATGCAGATATTTCCATATTTACACAGAGGGCTGTGTAGATATTTCTATGTTTATACAGAAGACAGTGTAGATATTTAAATGTTCCTACACATGACTGTGTAGGTATTTCCATGTTTATACAGATGTCTTTGTAGATATTTCCATGTTAATAGAGATAGCGGTGTAGACATTTCCATGTTTATACAGATAGCGGTGTAGATATTTCCATGTTTATACAGATAGTGGTGTAGATATTTCCATGTTTATACAGACCGCGGTGTAGATATTTCCATGTTTATTCAAATAGCGGTGCAGATATTTCCATGTTTGTACAGATGGCGGTGTTGATATTTCCATTTATACACAGATGACCGTGTAGATATTTCCATGTTTATACAGATGGCGGCGCAGATATTTCCATGGATATGTAGATGGCGGTGTAGATATTTCCATGTTTATACAGATTGCGGTGTAGTTATTTCCATGTTTATATAGATAGCGGTGTAGTTATTTCCATGTATATACACATGGCTGTGTAGATATTTCCATGTTTATACAGATGGCGGTGTAGATATTTCCATGTTTATACAGATAACTTTGTATTTCCATGTTTATACAGATGGCGGTGTAGATATTTCCATGTCTATAGAGATAGCAGTGGAGATAATTCCATGTTTATACAGATAGCGGTGTAGATATTTCCATGTTTATTCTGATCGTGGTGTAGATATTTCCATGTTTATAGAGATGGCGGTGTAGATATTTACATGTTCATAGAGATAGCGGTGTTGATTTTTCCATGTTTATAGAGACAGCGGTGTGGATATTTCCTTGCTTATACAGATAGGGGTGTAGATATTTCCATGTTTATAGAGATAGCGGTGAAGATATTTCCATGTTTATACAGATCACGGTGTAGATATTTCCTTGCTTGTACTAATAGCGGTGTAGTTATTTCCATGTTTATACAGATAGCGGTGTAGATATTTCCATGTATATACAGATGGCTGTGTAGATATTTCCATGTTTATACAGATGGCTGTGTAGATATTTCCATGTTTATACAGATGACTTTGTAGGTATTTGCATGTTTATACAGATGGCGGTGTAGGTTTTCCATGTTTATAGTGATAGCTGTGTAGATATTTCCATGTTTATACAGATAGCGGTGTTGATATTTCCATGTTTATAAAGATCGCGGTGTAGATATTTCCATGTTTATACAGATCGCGGTGCAGATATTTATATCTTTATACAGATGGCATTGTAGATATTTCCTTATTCACACAGATGGCGGTGTAGATGTTTCCATGTTTATACAGTTGGCAGAGAAGTTAGTTCCATGTTTATGGAGATGGCAGTGTAGATACTTTCATGTTTACAGAGATGGCGGTGTAGATATTTCCATGTTTATAGAGATAGCAGTGTAGATATTTACATGTTTATACAGATGTCTGTGTAGATATTTCCATGTGTATACAGATGGCATTGTAGATATTTCCATGTTTATACAGATGACCGTATAGGTATTTCCATGGTTTTACAGGTGGCAGTGCAGATATTTCCATGTTTATAGAGATAGCGGTGTAGATATTTCCATGTTTCTACAGATGGCGGTGTTGATATTTCCATCTATACACAGATGGCCGTGTAGATATTTCCATGTTTATACAGATGGCAGCGTAGATATTTCCATGGACATGCAGATGGCGGTGTAGATATTTCCATGTTTAAACAGATAGCGGTGTAGATATTTCCATGTTTACACAGATAGTGGTGTAGATATTTCCGTGTTTATACACATGGCAGAGTAGATACTTCCATCTTTATGGAGATGGCAGTGTAGATATTTTCATGTTTATAGAGATGGCGGTGTAGATATTTCCATATTTATAGAGATAGCGGTGTAAATATTTCCATCTTTCTACAGATGGCAGTGTAGATATTTCCATGTTTATACAGATGGCGGTGTAGTTATTTCCATATTTATACAGATGTCTGTGTAGATATTTCCATCTGTATACAGATGATATTGTAGGTATTTCCATGTTTCTACAGATGGTGGTGAAGATATTTCCATGTTTATTCAGATGACTGTGTAGATATTTCCATGTTTTTACAGATGGCAGTGTGGATATTTCAATGTTTATAGAGATGGCGCTGTAGATATTTCCAAGTTTATACAGATAACGGTGGAGATATTTCCATGTTTATACAGAGAGGAGTCGAGATATTTCCATGTTTATACACATAGCGGTGTACATATTTCCATGATTATAGAGACAGCGGTGTAGGTATTTCCATGTTTATGCAGATAGCGGTGCAGATATTTCCATGTTTACACAGATGCCTATGCAGATATTTCCATATTTACACAGAGGGCTGTGTAGATATTTCTATGTTTATACAGAAGACAGTGTAGATATGTAAATGTTCCTACACATGACTGTGTAGGTATTTCCATGTTTATACAGATGTCTTTGTAGATATTTCCATGTTAATAGAGATAGCGGTGTAGACATTTCCATGTTTATACAGATAGCGGTGTAGATATTTCCATGTTTATACAGATAGTGGTGTAGATATTTCCATGTTTATACAGACCGCTGTGTAGATATTTCCATGTTTATTCAAATAGCGGTGCAGATATTTCCATGTTTGTACAGATGGCGGTGTTGATATTTCCATTTATACACAGATGACCGTGTAGATATTTCCATGTTTATACAGACGGCGGCGCAGATATTTCCATGGATATGTAGATGGCGGTGTAGATATTTCCATGTTTATACAGATTGCGGTGTAGTTATTTCCATGTTTATATAGATAGCGGTGTAGTTATTTCCATGTATATACACATGGCTGTGTAGATATTTCCATGTTTATACAGATGGCGGTGTAGATATTTCCATGTTTATACAGATAACTTTGTATTTCCATGTTTATACAGATGGCGGTGTAGATATTTCCATGTCTATAGAGATAGCAGTGGAGATAATTCCATGTTTATACAGATAGCGGTGTAGATATTTCCATGTTTATTCTGATCGTGGTGTAGATATTTCCATGTTTATAGAGATGGCGGTGTAGATATTTACATGTTCATAGAGATAGCGGTGTTGATTTTTCCATGTTTATAGAGACAGCGGTGTGGATATTTCCTTGCTTATACAGATGGGGTGTAGATATTTCCATGTTTATAGAGATAGCGGTGAAGATATTTCCATGTTTATACAGATCACGGTGTAGATATTTCCTTGCTTGTACTAATAGCGGTGTAGTTATTTCCATGTTTATACAGATAGCGGTGTAGATATTTCCATGTATATACAGATGGCTGTGTAGATATTTCCATGTTTATACAGATGGCTGTGTAGATATTTCCATGTTTATACAGATGACTTTGTAGGTATTTGCATGTTCATACAGATGGCGGTGTAGGTTTTCCATGTTTCTACTAGTGATAGCTGTGTAGATATTTCCATGTTTATACAGATAGCGGTGTTGATATTTCCATGTTTATAAAGATCGCGGTGTAGATATTTCCATGTTTATACAGATCGCGGTGCAGATATTTATATCTTTATACAGATGGCATTGTAGATATTTCCTTATTCACACAGATGGCGGTGTAGATGTTTCCATGTTTATACAGATGGCAGAGTAGTTAGTTCCATGTTTATGGAGATGGCAGTGTAGATACTTTCATGTTTACAGAGATGGCGGTGTAGATATTTCCATATTTATAGAGATAGCAGTGTGGATATTTACATGTTTATACAGATGTCTGTGTAGATATTTCCATGTGTATACAGATGGCATTGTAGATATTTCCATGTTTATACAGATGACTGTATAGGTATTTCCATGTTTTTACAGGTGGCAGTGCAGATATTTCCATGTTTATAGAGATAGCGGTGTAGATATTTCCATGTTTCTACAGATGGCGGTGTTGATATTTCCATCTATACACAGATGGCCGTGTAGATATTTCCATGTTTATACAGATGGCGGCGTAGATATTTCCATGGACATGCAGATGGCGGTGTAGATATTTCCATGTTTAAACAGATAGCGGTGTAGATATTTCCATGTTTACACAGATAGTGGTGTAGATATTTCCGTGTTTATACACATGGCAGAGTAGATACTTCCATCTTTATGGAGATGGCAGTGTAGATATTTTCATGTTTATAGAGATGGCGGTGTAGATATTTCCATATTTATAGAGATAGCGGTGTAGATATTTCCATCTTTCTACAGATGGCAGTGTAGATATTTCCATGTTTATACAGATGGCGGTGTAGATATTTCCATATTTATACAGATGTCTGTGTAGATATTTCCATCTGTATACAGATGGTATTGTAGGTATTTCCATGTTTATACAGATGGTGGTGAAGATATTTCCATGTTTATTCAGATGACTGTGTAGATATTTCCATGTTTTTACAGATGGCAGTGTGGATATTTCAATGTTTATAGAGATGGCGCTGTAGATATTTCCAAGTTTATACAGATAACGGTGGAGATATTTCCATGTTTATACAGAGAGGAGTCGAGATATTTCCATGTTTATACACATAGCGGTGTACATATTTCCATGATTATAGAGACAGCGGTGTAGGTATTTCCATGTTTATGCAGATAGCGGTGCAGATATTTCCATGTTTACACAGATGCCTATGCAGATATTTCCATATTTACACAGAGGGCTGTGTAGATATTTCTATGTTTATACAGAAGACAGTGTAGATATGTAAATGTTCCTACACATGACTGTGTAGGTATTTCCACGTTTATACAGATGTCTTTGTAGATATTTCCATGTTAATAGAGATAGCGGTGTAGACATTTCCATGTTTATACAGATAGCGGTGTAGATATTTCCATGTTTATACAGACCGCGGTGTAGATATTTCCATGTTTATACAAATAGCGGTGCAGATATTTCCATGTTTGTACAGATGGCGGTGTTGATATTTCCATTTATACACAGATGACCGTGTAGATATTTCCATGTTTATACAGATGGTGGCGCAGATATTTCCATGGATATGTAGATGGCGGTGTAGATATTTCCATGTTTATACAGATTGCGGTGTAGTTATTTCCATGTTTATATAGATAGCGGTGTAGTTATTTCCATGTATATACACATGGCTGTGTAGATATTTCCATGTTTATACAGATGGCGGTGTAGATATTTCCATGTCTATAGAGATAGCAGTGGAGATAATTCCATGTTTATACAGATAGCGGTGTAGATATTTCCATGTTTATTCTGATCGTGGTGTAGATATTTCCATGTTTATAGAGATGGCGGTGTAGATATTTACATGTTCATAGAGATAGCGGTGTTGATTTTTCCATGTTTATAGAGACAGCGGTGTGGATATTTCCTTGCTTATACAGATAGGGTTGTAGATATTTCCATGTTTATAGAGATAGCGGTGAAGATATTTCCATGTTTATACAGATCACGGTGTAGATATTTCCTTGCTTGTACTAATAGCGGTGTAGTTATTTCCATGTTTATACAGATAGCGGTGTAGATATTTCCATGTATATACAGATGGCTGTGTAGATATTTCCATGTTTATACAGATGGCTGTGTAGATATTTCCATGTTTATACAGATGACTTTGTAGGTATTTGCATGTTTATACAGATGGCGGTGTAGGTTTTCCATGTTTATAGTGATAGCTGTGTAGATATTTCCATGTTTACACAGATAGCGGTGTTGATATTTCCATGTTTATAAAGATCGCGGTGTAGATATTTCCATGTTTAAACAGATCGCGGTGCAGATATTTATATCTTTATACAGATGGCATTGTAGATATTTCCTTATTCACACAGATGGCGGTGTAGATGTTTCCATGTTTATACAGATGGCAGAGTAGTTAGTTCCATGTTTATGGAGATGGCAGTGTAGATACTTTCATGTTTACAGAGATGGCGGTGTAGATATTTCCATGTTTATAGAGATAGCAGTGTAGATATTTACATGTTTATACAGATGTCTGTGTAGATATTTCCATGTGTATACAGATGGCATTGTAGATATTTCCATGTTTATACAGATGACTGTATAGGTATTTCCATGTTTTTACAGGTGGCAGTGCAGATATTTCCATGTTTATAGAGATAGCGGTGTAGATATTTCCATGTTTCTACAGATGGCGGTGTTGATATTTCCATCTATACACAGATGGCCGTGTAGATATTTCCATGTTTATACAGATGGCGGCGTAGATATTTCCATGGACATGCAGATGGCGGTGTAGATATTTCCATGTTTAAACAGATAGCGGTGTACATATTTCCATGTTTACACAGATAGTGGTGTAGATATTTCCGTGTTTATACACATGGCAGAGTAGATACTTCCATCTTTATGGAGATGGCAGTGTAGATATTTTCATGTTTATAGAGATGGCAGTGTAGATATTTCCATATTTATAGAGATAGCGGTGTAGATATTTCCATCTTTCTACAGATGGCAGTGTAGATATTTCCATGTTTATACAGATGGCGGTGTAGATATTTCCATATTTATACAGATGTCTGTGTAGATATTTCCATCTGTATACAGATGGTATTGTAGGTATTTCCATGTTTATACAGATGGTGGTGAAGATATTTCCATGTTTATTCAGATGACTGTGTAGATATTTCCATGTTTTTACAGATGGCAGTGTGGATATTTCAATGTTTATAGAGATGGCGCTGTAGATATTTCCAAGTTTATACAGCTAACGGTGGAGATATTTCCATGTTTATACAGAGAGGAGTCGAGATATTTCCATGTTTATACACATAGCGGTGTACATATTTCCATGATTATAGAGACAGCGGTGTAGGTATTTCCATGTTTATGCAGATAGCGGTGCAGATATTTCCATGTTTACACAGATGCCTATGCAGATATTTCCATATTTACACAGAGGGCTGTGTAGATATTTCTATGTTTATACAGAAGACAGTGTAGATATGTAAATGTTCCTACACATGACTGTGTAGGTATTTCCATGTTTATACAGATGTCTTTGTAGATATTTCCATGTTAATAGAGATAGCGGTGTAGACATTTCCATGTTTATACAGATAGCGGTGTAGATATTTCCATGTTTATACAGATAGTGGTGTAGATATTTCCATGTTTATACAGACCGCGGTGTAGATATTTCCATGTTTATACAAATAGCGGTGCAGATATTTCCATGTTTGTACAGATGGCGGTGTTGATATTTCCATTTATACACAGATGACCATGTAGATATTTCCATGTTTATACAGACGGCGGCGCAGATATTTCCATGGATATGTAGATGGCGGTGTAGATATTTCCATGTTTATACAGATTGCGGTGTAGTTATTTCCATGTTTATATAGATAGCGGTGTAGTTATTTCCATGTATATACACATGGCTGTGTAGATATTTCCATGTTTATACAGATGGCGGTGTAGATATTTCCATGTTTATACAGATAACTTTGTATTTCCATGTTTATACAGATGGCGGTGTAGATATTTCCATGTCTATAGAGATAGCAGTGGAGATAATTCCATGTTTATAAAGATAGCGGTGCAGATATTTCCATGTTTATTCTGTTCGTGGTGTAGATATTTCCATGTTTGTAGAGATGGCGGTGTAGGTATTTACATGTTCATAGAGATAGCGGTGTTGATTTTTCCATGTTTATAGAGACAGCGGTGTGGATATTTCCTTGCTTATACAGATAGGGGTGTAGATATTTCCATGTTTATAGAGATAGCGGTGAAGATATTTCCATGTTTATACAGATCACGGTGTAGATATTTCCTTGCTTGTACTAATAGCGGTGTAGTTATTTCCATGTTTATACAGATCGCGGTGCAGATATTTATATCTTTATACAGATGGCATTGTAGATATTTCCTTATTCACACAGATGGCGGTGTAGATGTTTCCATGTTTATACAGTTGGCAGAGAAGTTAGTTCCATGTTTATGGAGATGGCAGTGTAGATACTTTCATGTTTACAGAGATGGCGGTGTAGATATTTCCATGTTTATAGAGATAGCAGTGTAGATATTTACATGTTTATACAGATGTCTATGTAGATATTTCCATGTGTATACAGATGGCATTGTAGATATTTCCATGTTTATACAGATGACCGTATAGGTATTTCCATGGTTTTACAGGTGGCAGTGCAGATATTTCCATGTTTATAGAGATAGCGGTGTAGATATTTCCATGTTTCTACAGATGGCGGTGTTGATATTTCCATCTATACACAGATGGCCGTGTAGATATTTCCATGTTTATACAGATGGCAGCGTAGATATTTCCATGGACATGCAGATGGCGGTGTAGATATTTCCATGTTTAAACAGATAGCGGTGTAGATATTTCCATGTTTACACAGATAGTGGTGTAGATATTTCCGTGTTTATACACATGGCAGAGTAGATACTTCCATCTTTATGGAGATGGCAGTGTAGATATTTTCATGTTTATAGAGATGGCGGTGTAGATATTTCCATATTTATAGAGATAGCGGTGTAAATATTTCCATCTTTCTACAGATGGCAGTGTAGATATTTCCATGTTTATACAGATGGCGGTGTAGTTATTTCCATATTTATACAGATGTCTGTGTAGATATTTCCATCTGTATACAGATGATATTGTAGGTATTTCCATGTTTCTACAGATGGTGGTGAAGATATTTCCATGTTTATTCAGATGACTGTGTAGATATTTCCATGTTTTTACAGATGGCAGTGTGGATATTTCAATGTTTATAGAGATGGCGCTGTAGATATTTCCAAGTTTATACAGATAACGGTGGAGATATTTCCATGTTTATACAGAGAGGAGTCGAGATATTTCCATGTTTATACACATAGCGGTGTACATATTTCCATGATTATAGAGACAGCGGTGTAGGTATTTCCATGTTTATGCAGATAGCGGTGCAGATATTTCCATGTTTACACAGATGCCTATGCAGATATTTCCATATTTACACAGAGGGCTGTGTAGATATTTCTATGTTTATACAGAAGACAGTGTAGATATGTAAATGTTCCTACACATGACTGTGTAGGTATTTCCATGTTTATACAGATGTCTTTGTAGATATTTCCATGTTAATAGAGATAGCGGTGTAGACATTTCCATGTTTATACAGATAGCGGTGTAGATATTTCCATGTTTATACAGATAGTGGTGTAGATATTTCCAGGTTTATACAGACCGCTGTGTAGATATTTCCATGTTTATTCAAATAGCGGTGCAGATATTTCCATGTTTGTACAGATGGCGGTGTTGATATTTCCATTTATACACAGATGACCGTGTAGATATTTCCATGTTTATACAGACGGCGGCGCAGATATTTCCATGGATATGTAGATGGCGGTGTAGATATTTCCATGTTTATACAGATTGCGGTGTAGTTATTTCCATGTTTATATAGATAGCGGTGTAGTTATTTCCATGTATATACACATGGCTGTGTAGATATTTCCATGTTTATACAGATGGCGGTGTAGATATTTCCATGTTTATACAGATAACTTTGTATTTCCATGTTTATACAGATGGCGGTGTAGATATTTCCATGTCTATAGAGATAGCAGTGGAGATAATTCCATGTTTATACAGATAGCGGTGTAGATATTTCCATGTTTATTCTGATCGTGGTGTAGATATTTCCATGTTTATAGAGATGGCGGTGTAGATATTTACATGTTCATAGAGATAGCGGTGTTGATTTTTCCATGTTTATAGAGACAGCGGTGTGGATATTTCCTTGCTTATACAGATGGGGTGTAGATATTTCCATGTTTATAGAGATAGCGGTGAAGATATTTCCATGTTTATACAGATCACGGTGTAGATATTTCCTTGCTTGTACTAATAGCGGTGTAGTTATTTCCATGTTTATACAGATAGCGGTGTAGATATTTCCATGTATATACAGATGGCTGTGTAGATATTTCCATGTTTATACAGATGGCTGTGTAGATATTTCCATGTTTATACAGATGACTTTGTAGGTATTTGCATGTTCATACAGATGGCGGTGTAGGTTTTCCATGTTTCTACTAGTGATAGCTGTGTAGATATTTCCATGTTTATACAGATAGCGGTGTTGATATTTCCATGTTTATAAAGATCGCGGTGTAGATATTTCCATGTTTATACAGATCGCGGTGCAGATATTTATATCTTTATACAGATGGCATTGTAGATATTTCCTTATTCACACAGATGGCGGTGTAGATGTTTCCATGTTTATACAGATGGCAGAGTAGTTAGTTCCATGTTTATGGAGATGGCAGTGTAGATACTTTCATGTTTACAGAGATGGCGGTGTAGATATTTCCATATTTATAGAGATAGCAGTGTGGATATTTACATGTTTATACAGATGTCTGTGTAGATATTTCCATGTGTATACAGATGGCATTGTAGATATTTCCATGTTTATACAGATGACTGTATAGGTATTTCCATGTTTTTACAGGTGGCAGTGCAGATATTTCCATGTTTATAGAGATAGCGGTGTAGATATTTCCATGTTTCTACAGATGGCGGTGTTGATATTTCCATCTATACACAGATGGCCGTGTAGATATTTCCATGTTTATACAGATGGCGGCGTAGATATTTCCATGGACATGCAGATGGCGGTGTAGATATTTCCATGTTTAAACAGATAGCGGTGTAGATATTTCCATGTTTACACAGATAGTGGTGTAGATATTTCCGTGTTTATACACATGGCAGAGTAGATACTTCCATCTTTATGGAGATGGCAGTGTAGATATTTTCATGTTTATAGAGATGGCGGTGTAGATATTTCCATATTTATAGAGATAGCGGTGTAGATATTTCCATCTTTCTACAGATGGCAGTGTAGATATTTCCATGTTTATACAGATGGCGGTGTAGATATTTCCATATTTATACAGATGTCTGTGTAGATATTTCCATCTGTATACAGATGGTATTGTAGGTATTTCCATGTTTATACAGATGGTGGTGAAGATATTTCCATGTTTATTCAGATGACTGTGTAGATATTTCCATGTTTTTACAGATGGCAGTGTGGATATTTCAATGTTTATATAGATGGCGCTGTAGATATTTCCAAGTTTATACAGATAACGGTGGAGATATTTCCATGTTTATACAGAGAGGAGTCGAGATATTTCCATGTTTATACACATAGCGGTGTACATATTTCCATGATTATAGAGACAGCGGTGTAGGTATTTCCATGTTTATGCAGATAGCGGTGCAGATATTTCCATGTTTACACAGATGCCTATGCAGATATTTCCATATTTACACAGAGGGCTGTGTAGATATTTCTATGTTTATACAGAAGACAGTGTAGATATGTAAATGTTCCTACACATGACTGTGTAGGTATTTCCACGTTTATACAGATGTCTTTGTAGATATTTCCATGTTAATAGAGATAGCGGTGTAGACATTTCCATGTTTATACAGATAGCGGTGTAGATATTTCCATGTTTATACAGACCGCGGTGTAGATATTTCCATGTTTATACAAATAGCGGTGCAGATATTTCCATGTTTGTACAGATGGCGGTGTTGATATTTCCATTTATACACAGATGACCGTGTAGATATTTCCATGTTTATACAGATGGTGGCGCAGATATTTCCATGGATATGTAGATGGCGGTGTAGATATTTCCATGTTTATACAGATTGCGGTGTAGTTATTTCCATGTTTATATAGATAGCGGTGTAGTTATTTCCATGTATATACACATGGCTGTGTAGATATTTCCATGTTTATACAGATGGCGGTGTAGATATTTCCATGTCTATAGAGATAGCAGTGGAGATAATTCCATGTTTATACAGATAGCGGTGTAGATATTTCCATGTTTATTCTGATCGTGGTGTAGATATTTCCATGTTTATAGAGATGGCGGTGTAGATATTTACATGTTCATAGAGATAGCGGTGTTGATTTTTCCATGTTTATAGAGACAGCGGTGTGGATATTTCCTTGCTTATACAGATAGGGTTGTAGATATTTCCATGTTTATAGAGATAGCGGTGAAGATATTTCCATGTTTATACAGATCACGGTGTAGATATTTCCTTGCTTGTACTAATAGCGGTGTAGTTATTTCCATGTTTATACAGATAGCGGTGTAGATATTTCCATGTATATACAGATGGCTGTGTAGATATTTCCATGTTTATACAGATGGCTGTGTAGATATTTCCATGTTTATACAGATGACTTTGTAGGTATTTGCATGTTTATACAGATGGCGGTGTAGGTTTTCCATGTTTATAGTGATAGCTGTGTAGATATTTCCATGTTTACACAGATAGCGGTGTTGATATTTCCATGTTTATAAAGATCGCGGTGTAGATATTTCCATGTTTAAACAGATCGCGGTGCAGATATTTATATCTTTATACAGATGGCATTGTAGATATTTCCTTATTCACACAGATGGCGGTGTAGATGTTTCCATGTTTATACAGATGGCAGAGTAGTTAGTTCCATGTTTATGGAGATGGCAGTGTAGATACTTTCATGTTTACAGAGATGGCGGTGTAGATATTTCCATGTTTATAGAGATAGCAGTGTAGATATTTACATGTTTATACAGATGTCTGTGTAGATATTTCCATGTGTATACAGATGGCATTGTAGATATTTCCATGTTTATACAGATGACTGTATAGGTATTTCCATGTTTTTACAGGTGGCAGTGCAGATATTTCCATGTTTATAGAGATAGCGGTGTAGATATTTCCATGTTTCTACAGATGGCGGTGTTGATATTTCCATCTATACACAGATGGCCGTGTAGATATTTCCATGTTTATACAGATGGCGGCGTAGATATTTCCATGGACATGCAGATGGCGGTGTAGATATTTCCATGTTTAAACAGATAGCGGTGTACATATTTCCATGTTTACACAGATAGTGGTGTAGATATTTCCGTGTTTATACACATGGCAGAGTAGATACTTCCATCTTTATGGAGATGGCAGTGTAGATATTTTCATGTTTATAGAGATGGCAGTGTAGATATTTCCATATTTATAGAGATAGCGGTGTAGATATTTCCATCTTTCTACAGATGGCAGTGTAGATATTTCCATGTTTATACAGATGGCGGTGTAGATATTTCCATATTTATACAGATGTCTGTGTAGATATTTCCATCTGTATACAGATGGTATTGTAGGTATTTCCATGTTTATACAGATGGTGGTGAAGATATTTCCATGTTTATTCAGATGACTGTGTAGATATTTCCATGTTTTTACAGATGGCAGTGTGGATATTTCAATGTTTATAGAGATGGCGCTGTAGATATTTCCAAGTTTATACAGCTAACGGTGGAGATATTTCCATGTTTATACAGAGAGGAGTCGAGATATTTCCATGTTTATACACATAGCGGTGTACATATTTCCATGATTATAGAGACAGCGGTGTAGGTATTTCCATGTTTATGCAGATAGCGGTGCAGATATTTCCATGTTTACACAGATGCCTATGCAGATATTTCCATATTTACACAGAGGGCTGTGTAGATATTTCTATGTTTATACAGAAGACAGTGTAGATATGTAAATGTTCCTACACATGACTGTGTAGGTATTTCCATGTTTATACAGATGTCTTTGTAGATATTTCCATGTTAATAGAGATAGCGGTGTAGACATTTCCATGTTTATACAGATAGCGGTGTAGATATTTCCATGTTTATACAGATAGTGGTGTAGATATTTCCATGTTTATACAGACCGCGGTGTAGATATTTCCATGTTTATACAAATAGCGGTGCAGATATTTCCATGTTTGTACAGATGGCGGTGTTGATATTTCCATTTATACACAGATGACCATGTAGATATTTCCATGTTTATACAGACGGCGGCGCAGATATTTCCATGGATATGTAGATGGCGGTGTAGATATTTCCATGTTTATACAGATTGCGGTGTAGTTATTTCCATGTTTATATAGATAGCGGTGTAGTTATTTCCATGTATATACACATGGCTGTGTAGATATTTCCATGTTTATACAGATGGCGGTGTAGATATTTCCATGTTTATACAGATAACTTTGTATTTCCATGTTTATACAGATGGCGGTGTAGATATTTCCATGTCTATAGAGATAGCAGTGGAGATAATTCCATGTTTATAAAGATAGCGGTGCAGATATTTCCATGTTTATTCTGTTCGTGGTGTAGATATTTCCATGTTTGTAGAGATGGCGGTGTAGGTATTTACATGTTCATAGAGATAGCGGTGTTGATTTTTCCATGTTTATAGAGACAGCGGTGTGGATATTTCCTTGCTTATACAGATAGGGGTGTAGATATTTCCATGTTTATAGAGATAGCGGTGAAGATATTTCCATGTTTATACAGATCACGGTGTAGATATTTCCTTGCTTGTACTAATAGCGGTGTAGTTATTTCCATGTTTATACAGATAGCGGTGTAGATATTTCCATGTATATACAGATGGCTGTGTAGATATTTCCATGTTTATACAGATGGCTGTGTAGATATTTCCATGTTTATAGAGATGACTTTGTAGGTATTTGCATGTTTATACAGATGGCGGTGTAGGTTTTCCATGTTTATAGTGATAGCTGTGTAGATATTTCCATGTTTATACAGATAGCGGTGTTGATATTTCCATGTTTATAAAGATCGCGGTGTTGATATTTCCATGTTTATACAGATCGCGGTGCAGATATTTATATCTTTATACAGATGGCATTGTAGATATTTCCTTATTCACACAGATGGCGGTGTAGATGTTTCCATGTTTATACAGATGGCAGAGTAGTTAGTTCCATGTTTATGGAGATGGCAGTGTAGATACTTTCATGTTTACAGAGATGGCGGTGTAGATATTTCCATGTTTATAGAGATAGCAGTGTAGATATTTACATGTTTATACAGATGTCTGTGTAGATATTTCCATGTGTATACGGATGGCATTGTAGATATTTCCATGTTTATACAGATGACTGTATAGGTATTTCCATGTTTTTACAGGTGGCAGTGCAGATATTTCCATGTTTATAGAGATAGCGGTGTAGATATTTCCATGTTTCTACAGATGGCGGTGTTGATATTTCCATCTATACACAGATGGCCGTGTAGATATTTCCATGTTTATACAGATGGCGGCGTAGATATTTCCATGGACATGCAGATGGCGGTGTAGATATTTCCATGTTTAAACAGATAGCGGTGTAGATATTTCCATGTTTACACAGATAGTGGTGTAGATATTTCCGTGTTTATACACATGGCAGAGTAGATACTTCCATCTTTATGGAGATGGCAGTGTAGATATTTTCATGTTTATAGAGATGGCGGTGTAGATATTTCCATATTTATAGAGATAGCGGTGTAGATATTTCCATCTTTCTACAGATGGCAGTGTAGATATTTCCATGTTTATACAGATGGCGGTGTAGATATTTCCATATTTATACAGATGTCTGTGTAGATATTTCCATCTGTATACAGATGGTATTGTAGGTATTTCCATGTTTATACAGATGGTGGTGAAGATATTTCCATGTTTATTCAGATGACTGTGTAGATATTTCCATGTTTTTACAGATGGCAGTGTGGATATTTCAATGTTTATAGAGATGGCGCTGTAGATATTTCCAAGTTTATACAGATAACGGTGGAGATATTTCCATGTTTATACAGAGAGGAGTCGAGATATTTCCATGTTTATACACATAGCGGTGTACATATTTCCATGATTATAGAGACAGCGGTGTAGGTATTTCCATGTTTATGCAGATAGCGGTGCAGATATTTCCATGTTTACACAGATGCCTATGCAGATATTTCCATATTTACACAGAGGGCTGTGTAGATATTTCTATGTTTATACAGAAGACAGTGTAGATATTTAAATGTTCCTACACATGACTGTGTAGGTATTTCCATGTTTATACAGATGTCTTTGTAGATATTTCCATGTTAATAGAGATAGCGGTGTAGACATTTCCATGTTTATACAGATAGCGGTGTAGATATTTCCATGTTTATACAGATAGTGGTGTAGATATTTCCATGTTTATACAGACCGCGGTGTAGATATTTCCATGTTTATACAAATAGCGGTGCAGATATTTCCATGTTTGTACAGATGGCGGTGTTGATATTTCCAGTTATACACAGATGACCGTGTAGATATTTCCATGTTTATACAGACGGCGGCGCAGATATTTCCATGGATATGTAGATGGCGGTGTAGATATTTCCATGTTTATACAGAATGCGGGGTAGTTATTTCCATGTTTATATAGATAGCGGTGTAGTTATTTCCATGTATATACACATGGCTGTGTAGATATTTCCATGTTTATACAGATGGCGGTGTAGATATTTCCATGTTTATACAGATAACTTTGTATTTCCATGTTTATACAGATGGCGGTGTAGATATTTCCATGTCTATAGAGATAGCAGTGGAGATAATTCCATGTTTATACAGATAGCGGTGTAGATATTTCCATGTTTATTCTGATTGTGGTGTAGATATTTCCATGTTTATAGAGATGGCGGTGTAGATATTTACATGTTCATAGAGATAGCGGTGTTGATTTTTCCATGTTTATAGAGACAGCGGTGTGAATATTTCCTTGCTTATACAGATAGGGTTGTAGATATTTCCATGTTTATAGAGATAGCGGTGAAGATATTTCCATGTTTATACAGATCACGGTGTAGATATTTCCTTGCTTGTACTAATAGCGGTGTAGTTATTTCCATGTTTATACAGATAGCGGTGTAGATATTTCCATGTATATACAGATGGCTGTGTAGATATTTCCATGTTTATACAGATGGCTGTGTAGATATTTCCATGTTTATACAGATGACTTTGTAGGTATTTGCATGTTTATACAGATGGCGGTGTAGGTTTTCCATGTTTATAGTGATAGCTGTGTAGATATTTCCATGTTTATACAGATAGCGGTGTTGATATTTCCATGTTTATAAAGATCGCGGTGTAGATATTTCCATGTTTATACAGATCGCGGTGCAGATATTTATATCTTTATTCAGATGGCATTGTAGATATTTCCTTATTCACACAGATGGCGGTGTAGATGTTTCCATGTTTATACAGATGGCAGAGTAGTTAGTTCCATGTTTATGGAGATGGCAGTGTAGATACTTTCATGTTTACAGAGATGGCGGTGTAGATATTTCCATGTTTATAGAGATAGCAGTGTAGATATTTACATGTTTATACAGATGTCTGTGTAGATATTTCCATGTGTATACAGATGGCATTGTAGATATTTCCATGTTTATACAGATGACTGTATAGGTATTTCAATGTTTTTACAGGTGGCAGTGCAGATATTTCCATGTTTATAGAGATAGCGGTGTACATATTTCCATGTTTCTACAGATGGCGGTGTTGATATTTCCATCTATACACAGATGGCCGTGTAGATATTTCCATGTTTATACAGATGGCGGCGTAGATATTTCCATGGACATGCAGATGGCGGTGTAGATATTTCCATGTTTAAACAGATAGCGGTGTAGATATTTCCATGTTTACACAGATAGTGGTGTAGATATTTCCGTGTTTATACACATGGCAGAGTAGATACTTCCATCTTTATGGAGATGGCAGTGTAGATATTTTTATGTTTATAGAGATGGCGGTGTAGATATTTCCATATTTATAGAGATAGCGGTGTAGATATTTCCATCTTTCTACAGATGGCAGTGTAGATATTTCCATGTTTATACAGATGGCGGTGTAGATATTTCCATATTTATACAGATGTCTGTGTAGATATTTCCATCTGTATACAGATGGTATTGTAGGTATTTCCATGTTTATACAGATGGTGGTGAAGATATTTCCATGTTTATTCAGATGACTGTGTAGATATTTCCATGTTTTTACAGATGGCAGTGTGGATATTTCAATGTTTATAGAGATGGCGCTGTAGATATTTCCAAGTTTATACAGCTAACGGTGGAGATATTTCCATGTTTATACAGAGAGGAGTCGAGATATTTCCATGTTTATACACATAGCGGTGTACATATTTCCATGATTATAGAGACAGCGGTGTAGGTATTTCCATGTTTATGCTGATAGCGGTGCAGATATTTCCATGTTTACACAGATGCCTATGCAGATATTTCCATATTTACACAGAGGGCTGTGTAGATATTTCTATGTTTATACAGAAGCAGTGTAGATATTTAAATGTTCCTACACATGACTGTGTATGTATTTCCATGTTTATACAGATGTCTTTGTAGATATTTCCATGTTAATAGAGATAGCGGTGTAGACATTTCCATGTTTATACAGATAGCGGTGTAGATATTTCCATGTTTATACAGATAGTGGTGTAGATATTTCCATGTTTATACAGACCGCGGTGTAGATATTTCCATGTTTATACAAATAGCGGTGCAGATATTTCCATGTTTGTACAGATGGCGGTGTTGATATTTCCAGTTATACACAGATGACCGTGTAGATATTTCCATGTTTATACAGATGGCGGCGCAGATATTTCCATGGATATGTAGATGGCGGTGTAGATATTTCAATGTTTATACAGATTGCGGTGTAGTTATTTCCATGTTTATATAGATAGCGGTGTAGTTATTTCCATTTATATACACATGGCTGTGTAGATATTTCCATGTTTATATAGATGGCGGTGTAGATATTTCCATGTTTATACAGATAACTTTGTATTTCCATGTTTATACAGATGGCGGTGTAGATATTTCCATGTCTATAGAGATAGCAGTGGAGATAATTCCATGTTTATACAGATAGCGGTGTAGATATTTCCATGTTTATTCTGATCGTGGTGTAGATATTTCCATGTTTATAGAGATGGCGGTGTAGATATTTACATGTTCATAGAGATAGCGGTGTTGATTTTTCCATGTTTATAGAGACAGCGGTGTGGATATTTCCTTGCTTATACAGATAGGGGTGTAGATATTTCCATGTTTATAGAGATAGCGGTGAAGATATTTCCATGTTTATACAGATCACGGTGTAGATATTTCCTTGCTTGTACTAATAGCGGTGTAGTTATTTCCATGTTTATACAGATAGCGGTGTAGATATTTCCATGTATATACAGATGGCTGTGTAGATATTTCCATGTTTATACAGATGGCTCTGTAGATATTTCCATGTTTATACGGATGACTTTGTAGGTATTTGCATGTTTATACAGATGGCGGTGTAGGTTTTCCATGTTTATAGTGATAGCTGTGTAGATATTTCCATGTTTATACAGATAGCGGTGTTGATATTTCCATGTTTATAAAGATCGCAGTGTAGATATTTCCATGTTTATACAGATCGCGGTGCAGATATTTATATCTTTATACAGATGGCATTGTAGATATTTCCTTATTCACACAGATGGCGGTGTAGATGTTTCCATGTTTATACAGATGGCAGAGTAGTTAGTTCCATGTTTATGGAGATGGCAGTGTAGATAGTTTCATGTTTACAGAGATGGCGGTGTAGATA
This sequence comes from Pan paniscus, assembly GCF_029289425.2. Classification (NCBI taxonomy): domain Eukaryota; kingdom Metazoa; phylum Chordata; class Mammalia; order Primates; family Hominidae; genus Pan; species Pan paniscus. Next base: position 4,852,906 of record NC_073268.2, on the reverse strand, counting down.
TTTCCATGTTTATAGAGATAGCAGTGTAGATATTTACATGTTTATACAGATGTCTGTGTAGATATTTCCATGTGTATACAGATGGCATTGTAGATATTTCCATGTTTATACAGATGACTGTATAGGTATTTCCATGTTTTTACAAGTGGCAGTGCAGATATTTCCATGTTTATAGAGATAGCGGTGTAGATATTTCCATGTTTCTACAGATGGCGGTGTTGATATTTCCATCTATACACAGATGGCCGTGTAGATATTTCCATGTTTATACAGATGGCAGCGTAGATATTTCCATGGACATGCAGATGGCGATGTAGATATTTCCATGTTTAAACAGATAGCGGTGTAGATATTTCCATGTTTACACAGATAGTGGTGTAGATATTTCCGTGTTTATACACATGGCAGAGTAGATACTTCCATCTTTATGGAGATGGCAGTGTAGATATTTTCATGTTTATAGAGATGGCGGTGTAGATATTTCCATATTTATAGAGATAGCGGTGTAGATATTTCCATCTTTCTACAGATGGCAGTGTAGATATTTCCATGTTTATACAGATGGCGGTGTAGATATTTCCATATTTATACAAATGTCTGTGTAGATATTTCCATCTGTATACAGATGATATTGTAGGTATTTCCATGTTTATACAGATGGTGGTGAAGATATTTCCATGTTTATTCAGATGACTGTGTAGATATTTCCATGTTTTTACAGATGGCAGTGTGGATATTTCAATGTTTATAGAGATGGCGCTGTAGATATTTCCAAGTTTATACAGATAACGGTGGAGATATTTCCATGTTTATACAGAGAGGAGTCGAGATATTTCCATGTTTATACACATAGCGGTGTACATATTTCCATGATTATAGAGACAGCGGTGTAGGTATTTCCATGTTTATGCAGATAGCGGTGCAGATATTTCCATGTTTACACAGATGCCTATGCAGATATTTCCATATTTACACAGAGGGCTGTGTAGATATTTCTATGTTTATACAGAAGACAGTGTAGATATGTAAATGTTCCTACACATGACTGTGTAGGTATTTCCACGTTTATACAGATGTCTTTGTAGATATTTCCATGTTAATAGAGATAGCGGTGTAGACATTTCCATGTTTATACAGATAGCGGTGTAGATATTTCCATGTTTATACAGATAGTGGTGTAGATATTTCCATGTTTATACAGACCGCGGTGTAGATATTTCCATGTTTACACAAATAGCGGTGCAGATATTTCCATGTTTGTACAGATGGCGGTGTTGGTATTTCCATTTATACACAGATGACCGTGTAGATATTTCCATGTTTATACAGACGGTGGTGCAGATATTTCCATGGATATGTAGATGGCGGTGTAGATATTTCCATGTTTATACAGATTGCGGTGTAGTTATTTCCATGTTTATATAGATAGCGGTGTATTTATTTCCATGTATATACACATGGCTGTGTAGATATTTCCATGTTTATACAGATGGCGGTGTAGATATTTCCATGTTTATACAGATAACTTTGTATTTCCATGTTTATACAGATGGCGGTGTAGATATTTCCATGTCTATAGAGATAGCAGTGGAGATAATTCCATGTTTATACAGATAGCGGTGTAGATATTTCCATGTTTATTCTGATCGTGGTGTAGATATTTCCATGTTTATAGAGATGGCGGTGTAGATATTTACATGTTCATAGAGATAGCTGTGTTGATTTTTCCATCTTTATAGAGACAGCGGTGTGGATATTTCCTTGCTTATGCAGATAGGGGTGTAGATATTTCCATGTTTATAGAGATAGCGGTGAAGATATTTCCATGTTTATACAGATCACGGTGTAGATATTTCCTTGCTTGTACTAATAGCGGTGTAGTTATTTCCATGTTTATACAGATAGCGGTGTAGATATTTCCATGTATATACAGATGGCTGTGTAGGTATTTCCATGTTTATACAGATGGCTGTGTAGATATTTCCATGTTTATACAGATGACTTTGTAGGTATTTGCATGTTTATACAGATGGCGGTGTAGGTTTTCCATGTTTATAGTGATAGCTGTGTAGATATTTCCATGTTTATACAGATAGCGGTGTTGATATTTCCATGTTTATAAAGATCGCGGTGTAGATATTTCCATGTTTATACAGATCGCGGTGCAGATATTTATATCTTTATACAGATGGCATTGTAGATATTTCCTTATTCACACAGATGGCGGTGTAGATGTTTCCATGTTTATACAGATGGCAGAGTAGTTAGTTCCATGTTTATGGAGATGGCAGTGTAGATACTTTCATGTTTACAGAGATGGCGGTGTAGATATTTCCATGTTTATAGAGATAGCAGTGTAGATATTTACATGTTTATACAGATGTCTGTGTAGATATTTCCATGTGTATACGGATGGCATTGTAGATATTTGCATGTTTATACAGATGACTGTATAGGTATTTCCATGTTTTTACAGGTGGCAGTGCAGATATTTCCATGTTTATAGAGATAGCGGTGTAGATATTTCCATGTTTCTACAGATGGCGGTGTTGATATTTCCATCTATACACAGATGGCCGTGTAGATATTTCCATGTTTATACAGATGGCGGCGTAGATATTTCCATGGACATGCAGATGGCGGTGTAGATATTTCCATGTTTAAACAGATAGCGGTGTAGATATTTCCATGTTTACACAGATAGTGGTGTAGATATTTCCGTGTTTATACACATGGCAGAGTAGATACTTCCATCTTTATGGAGATGGCAGTGTAGATATTTTCATGTTTATAGAGATGGCGGTGTAGATATTTCCATATTTATAGAGATAGCGGTGTAGATATTTCCATCTTTCTACAGATGGCAGTGTAGATATTTCCATGTTTATACAGATGGCGGTGTAGATATTTCCATATTTATACAGATGTCTGTGTAGATATTTCCATCTGTATACAGATGGTATTGTAGGTATTTCCATGTTTATACAGATGGTGGTGAAGATATTTCCATGTTTATTCAGATGACTGTGTAGATATTTCCATGTTTTTACAGATGGCAGTGTGGATATTTCAATGTTTATAGAGATGGCGCTGTAGATATTTCCAAGTTTATACAGATAACGGTGGAGATATTTCCATGTTTATACAGAGGAGTCGAGATATTTCCATGTTTATACACATAGCGGTGTACATATTTCCATGATTATAGAGACAGCGGTGTAGGTATTTCCATGTTTATGCAGATAGCGGTGCAGATATTTCCATGTTTACACAGATGCCTATGCAGATATTTCCATATTTACACAGAGGGCTGTGTAGATATTTCTATGTTTATACAGAAGACAGTGTACATATTTAAATGTTCCTACACATGACTGTGTAGGTATTTCCATGTTTATACAGATGTCTTTGTAGATATTTCCATGTTAATAGAGATAGCGGTGTAGACATTTCCATGTTTATACAGATAGCGGTGTAGATATTTCCATGTTTATACAGATAGTGGTGTAGATATTTCCATGTTTATACAGACCGCGGTGTAGATATTTCCATGTTTATACAAATAGCGGTGCAGATATTTCCATGTTTGTACAGATGGCGGTGTTGATATTTCCATTTATACACAGATGACCGAGTAGATATTTCCATGTTTATACAGACGGCGGCGCAGATATTTCCATGGATATGTAGATGGCGGTGTAGATATTTCCATGTTTATACAGATTGCGGTGTAGTTATTTCCATGTTTATATAGATAGCGGTGTAGTTATTTCCACGTATATACACATGGCTGTGTAGATATTTCCATGTTTATACAGATGGCGGTGTAGATATTTCCATGTTTATACAGATAACTTTGTATTTCCATGTTTATACAGATGGCGGTATAGATATTTCCATGTCTATAGAGATAGCAGTGGAGATAATTCCAGGTTTATACAGATAGCGGTGTAGATATTTCCATGTTTATTCTGATCATGGTGTAGATATTTCCATGTTTATAGCGATGGCGGTGTAGATATTTACATGTTCATAGAGATAGCGGTGTTGATTTTTCCATGTTTATAGAGACAGCGGTGTGGATATTTCCTTGCTTATACAGATAGGGGTGTAGATATTTCCATGTTTATAGAGATAGCGGTGAAGATATTTCCATGTTTATACAGATCACGGTGTAGATATTTCCTTGCTTGTACTAATAGCGGTGTAGTTATTTCCATGTTTATACAGATAGCGGTGTAGATATTTCCATGTATATACAGATGGCTGTGTAGATATTTCCATGTTTATACAGATGGCTGTGTAGATATTTCCATGTTTATACAGATGACTTTGTAGGTATTTGCATGTTTATACAGATGGCGGTGTAGGTTTTCCATGTTTATAGTGATAGCTGTGTAGATATTTCCATGTTTATACAGATAGCGGTGTTGATATTTCCATGTTTATAAAGATCGCGGTGTAGATATTTCCATGTTTATACAGATCGCGGTGCAGATATTTATATCTTTATACAGATGGCATTGTAGATATTTCCTTATTCACACAGATGGCGGTGTAGATGTTTCCATGTTTATACAGATGGCAGAGTAGTTAGTTCCATGTTTATGGAGATGGCAGTGTAGATACTTTCATGTTTACAGAGATGGCGGTGTAGATATTTCCATGTTTATAGAGATAGCAGTGTAGATATTTACATGTTTATACAGATGTCTGTGTAGATATTTCCATGTGTATACAGATGGCATTGTAGATATTTCCATGTTTATACAGATGACTGTATAGGTATTTCCATGTTTTTACAGGTGGCAGTGCAGATATTTCCATGTTTATAGAGATAGCGGTGTAGATATTTCCATGTTTCTACAGATGGCGGTGTTGATATTTCCATCTATACACAGATGGCCGTGTAGATATTTCCATGTTTATACAGATGGCGGCGTAGATATTTCCATGGACATGCAGATGGCGGTGTAGATATTTCCATGTTTAAACAGATAGCGGTGTAGATATTTCCATGTTTACACAGATAGTGGTGTAGATATTTCCGTGTTTATACACATGGCAGAGTAGATACTTCCATCTTTATGGAGATGGCAGTGTAGATATTTTCATGTTTATAGAGATGGCGGTGTAGATATTTCCATATTTATAGAGATAGCGGTGTAGATATTTCCATCTTTCTACAGATGGCAGTGTAGATATTTCCATGTTTATACAGATGGCGGTGTAGATATTTCCATATTTATACAGATGTCTGTGTAGATATTTCCATCTGTATACAGATGGTATTGTAGGTATTTCCATGTTTATACAGATGGTGGTGAAGATATTTCCATGTTTATTCAGATGACTGTGTAGATATTTCCATGTTTTTACAGATGGCAGTGTGGATATTTCAATGTTTATAGAGATGGCGCTGTAGATATTTCCAAGTTTATACAGATAACGGTGGAGATATTTCCATGTTTATACAGAGAGGAGTCGAGATATTTCCATGTTTATACACATAGCGGTGTACATATTTCCATGATTATAGAGACAGCGGTGTAGGTATTTCCATGTTTATGCAGATAGCGGTGCAGATATTTCCATGTTTACACAGATGCCTATGCAGATATTTCCATATTTACACAGAGGGCTGTGTAGATATTTCTATGTTTATACAGAAGACAGTGTAGATATTGAAATGTTCCTACACATGACTGTGTAGGTATTTCCATGTTTATACAGATGTCTTTGTAGATATTTCCATGTTAATAGAGATAGCGGTGTAGACATTTCCATGTTTATACAGATAGCGGTGTAGATATTTCCATGTTTATACAGATAGTGGTGTAGATATTTCCATGTTTATACAGACCGCGGTGTAGATATTTCCATGTTTATACAAATAGCGGTGCAGATATTTCCATGTTTGTACAGATGGCGGTGTTGATATTTCCATTTATACACAGATGACCGTGTAGATATTTCCATGTTTATACAGACGGCGGCGCAGATATTTCCATGGATATGTAGATGGCGGTGTAGATATTTCCATGTTTATACAGATTGCGGTGTAATTATTTCCATGTTTATATAGATAGCGGTGTAGTTATTTCCACGTATATACACATGGCTGTGTAGATATTTCCATGTTTATACAGATGGCGGTGTAGATATTTCCATGTTTATACAGATAACTTTGTATTTCCATGTTTATACAGATGGCGGTGTAGATATTTCCATGTCTATAGAGATAGCAGTGGAGATAATTCCAGGTTTATACAGATAGCGGTGTAGATATTTCCATGTTTATTCTGATCATGGTGTAGATATTTCCATGTTTATAGCGATGGCGGTGTAGATATTTACATGTTCATAGAGATAGCGGTGTTGATTTTTCCATGTTTATAGAGACAGCGGTGTGGATATTTCCTTGCTTATACAGATAGGGGTGTAGATATTTCCATGTTTATAGAGATAGCGGTGAAGATATTTCCATGTTTATACAGATCACGGTGTAGATATTTCCTTGCTTGTACTAATAGCGGTGTAGTTATTTCCATGTTTATACAGATAGCGGTGTAGATATTTCCATGTATATACAGATGGCTGTGTAGATATTTCCATGTTTATACAGATGGCTGTGTAGATATTTCCATGTTTATACAGATGACTTTGTAGGTATTTGCATGTTTATACAGATGGCGGTGTAGGTTTTCCATGTTTATAGTGATAGCTGTGTAGATATTTCCATGTTTATACAGATAGCGGTGTTGATATTTCCATGTTTATAAAGATCGCGGTGTAGATATTTCCATGTTTATACAGATCGCGGTGCAGATATTTATATCTTTATACAGATGGCATTGTAGATATTTCCTTATTCACACAGATGGCGGTGTAGATGTTTCCATGTTTATACAGATGGCAGAGTAGTTAGTTCCATGTTTATGGAGATGGCAGTGTAGATACTTTCATGTTTACAGAGATGGCGGTGTAGATATTTCCATGTTTATAGAGATAGCAGTGTAGATATTTACATGTTTATACAGATGTCTGTGTAGATATTTCCATGTGTATACAGATGGCATTGTAGATATTTCCATGTTTATACAGATGACTGTATAGGTATTTCCATGTTTTTACAGGTGGCAGTGCAGATATTTCCATGTTTATAGAGATAGCGGTGTAGATATTTCCATGTTTCTACAGATGGTGGTGTTGATATTTCCATCTATACACAGATGGCCGTGTAGATATTTCCATGTTTATACAGATGGCGGCGTAGATATTTCCATGGACATGCAGATGGCGGTGTAGATATTTCCATGTTTAAACAGATAGCGGTGTAGATATTTCCATGTTTACACAGATAGTGGTGTAGATATTTCCGTGTTTATACACATGGCAGAGTAGATACTTCCATCTTTATGGAGATGGCAGTGTAGATATTTTCATGTTTATAGAGATGGCGGTGTAGATATTTCCATATTTATAGAGATAGCGGTGTAGATATTTCCATCTTTCTACAGATGGCAGTGTAGATATTTCCATGTTTATACAGATGGCAGTGTAGATATTTCCATATTTATACAGATGTCTTTGTAGATATTTCCATCTGTATACAGATGGTATTGTAGGTATTTCCATGTTTATACAGATGGTGGTGAAGATATTCCCATGTTTATTCAGATGACTGTGTAGATATTTCGATGTTTTTACAGATGGCAGTGTGGATATTTCAATGTTTATAGAGATGGCGCTGTAGATATTTCCAAGTTTATACAGATAACGGTGGAGATATTTCCATGTTTATACAGAGAGGAGTCGAGATATTTCCATGTTTATACACATAGCGGTGTACATATTTCCATGATTATAGAGACAGCGGTGTAGGTATTTCCATGTTTATGCCGATAGCGGTGCAGATATTTCGATGTTACACAGATGCCTATACAGATATTTCCATATTTACACAGAGGGCTGTGTAGATATTTCTATGTTTATACAGAAGACAGTGTAGATATGTAAATGTTCCTACACATGACTGTGTAGGTATTTCCATGTTTATACAGATGTCTTTGTAGATATTTCCATGTTAATAGAGATAGCGGTGTAGACATTTCCATGTTTATACAGATAGTGGTGTAGATATTTCCATGTTTATACAGACCACGGTGTAGATATTTCCATGTTTATACAAATAGCGGTGCAGATATTTCCATGTTTGTACAGATGGCGGTGTTGATATTTCCAGTTATACACAGATGACCGTGTAGATATTTCCATGTTTATACAGATGGCGGCGCAGATATTTCCATGGATATGTAGACGGCGGTGTAGATATTTCCATGTTTATACAGATTGCGGTGTAGTTATTTCCATGTTTATATAGATAGCGGTGAAGTTATTTCCAGGTATATACACATGGCTGTGTAGATATTTCCATGTTTATACAGATGGCGGTGTAGGTATTTCCATGTTTATACAGATAACTTTGTATTTCCATGTTTATACAGATGGCGGTGTAGATATTTCCATGTCTATAGAGATAGCAGTGGAGATAATTCCATGTTTATACAGATAGCGGTGTAGATATTTCCATGTTTATTCTGATCGTGGTGTAGATATTTCCATGTTTATAGAGATGGCGGTGTAGATATTTACATGTTCATAGAGATAGCGGTGTTGATTTTTCCATGTTTATAGAGACAGCGTTGTGGATATTTCCTTGCTTATACAGATAGGGGTGTAGATATTTCCATGTTTATAGAGATAGCGGTGAAGATATTTCCATGTTTATACAGATCACGGTGTAGATATTTCCTTGCTTGTACTAATAGCGGTGTAGTTATTTCCATGTTTATACAGATAGCGGTGTAGATATTTCCATGTATATACAGATGGCTGTGTAGATATTTCCATGTTTATACAGATGGCTGTGTAGATATTTCCATGTTTATACAGATGACTTTGTAGGTATTTGCATGTTTATACAGATGGCGGTGTAGGTTTTCCATGTTTATAGTGATAGCTGTGTAGATATTTCCATGTTTATACAGATAGCGGTGTTGATATTTCCATGTTTATAAAGATCGCGGTGTAGATATTTCCATGTTTATACAGATCGCGGTGCAGATATTTATATCTTTATACAGATGGCATTGTAGATATTTCCTTATTCACACAGATGGCGGTGTAGATGTTTCCATGTTTATACAGATGGCAGAGTAGTTAGTTCCATGTTTATGGAGATGGCAGTGTAGATACTTTCATGTTTACAGAGATGGCGGTGTAGATATTTCCATGTTTATAGAGATAGCAGTGTAGATATTTACATGTTTATACAGATGTCTGTGTAGATATTTCCATGTGTATACAGATGGCATTGTAGATATTTGCATGTTTATACAGATGACTGTATAGGTATTTCCATGTTTTTACAGGTGGCAGTGCAGATATTTCCATGTTTATAGAGATAGCGGTGTAGATATTTCCATGTTTCTACAGATGGCGGTGTTGATATTTCCATCTATACACAGATGGCCGTGTAGATATTTCCATGTTTATACAGATGGCGGCGTAGATATTTCCATGGACATGCAGATGGCGGTGTAGATATTTCCATGTTTAAACAGATAGCGGTGTAGATATTTCCATGTTTACACAGATAGTGGTGTAGATATTTCCGTGTTTATACACATGGCAGAGTAGATACTTCCATCTTTATGGAGATGGCAGTGTAGATATTTTCATGTTTATAGAGATGGCGGTGTAGATATTTCCATATTTATAGAGATAGCGGTGTAGATATTTCCATCTTTCTACAGATGGCAGTGTAGATATTTCCATGTTTATACAGATGGCGGTGTAGATATTTCCATATTTATACAGATGTCTGTGTAGATATTTCCATCTGTATACAGATGGTATTGTAGGTATTTCCATGTTTATACAGATGGTGGTGAAGATATTTCCATGTTTATTCAGATGACTGTGTAGATATTTCCATGTTTTTACAGATGGCAGTGTGGATATTTCAATGTTTATAGAGATGGCGCTGTAGATATTTCCAAGTTTATACAGCTAACGGTGGAGTTATTTCCATGTTTATACAGAGAGGAGTCGAGATATTTCCATGTTTATACACATAGCGGTGTACATATTTCCATGATTATAGAGACAGCGGTGTAGGTATTTCCATGTTTATGCAGATAGCGGTGCAGATATTTCCATGTTTACACAGATGCCTATGCAGATATTTCCATATTTACACAGAGGGCTGTGTAGATATTTCTATGTTTATACAGAAGACAGTGTAGATATTTAAATGTTCCTACACATGACTGTGTAGGTATTTCCATGTTTATACAGATGTCTTTGTAGATATTTCCATGTTAATAGAGATAGCGGTGTAGACATTTCCATGTTTATACAGATAGCGGTGTAGATATTTCCATGTTTATACTGATAGTGGTGTAGATATTTCCATGTTTATACAGACCGCGGTGTAGATATTTCCATGTTTATACAAATAGCGGTGCAGATATTTCCATGTTTGTACAGATGGCGGTGTTGATATTTCCATTTATACACAGATGACCGTGTAGATATTTCCATGTTTATACAGACGGCGGCGCAGATATTTCCATGGATATGTAGATGGCGGTGTAGATATTTCCATGTTTATACAGATTGCGGTGTAGTTATTTCCATGTTTATATAGATAGCGGTGTAGTTATTTCCACGTATATACACATGGCTGTGTAGATATTTCCATGTTTATACAGATGGCGGTGTAGATATTTCCATGTTTATACAGAAAACTTTGTATTTCCATGTTTATACAGATGGCGGTGTAGATATTTCCATGTCTATAGAGATAGCAGTGGAGATAATTCCATGTTTATACAGATAGCGGTGTAGATATTTCCATGTTTATTCTGATCGTGGTGTAGATATTTCCATGTTTATAGAGATGGCGGTGTAGATATTTACATGTTCATAGAGATAGCGGTGTTGATTTTTCCATGTTTATAGAGACAGCGGTGTGGATATTTCCTTGCTTATACAGATAGGGGTGTAGATATTTCCATGTTTATAGAGATAGCGGTGAAGATATTTCCATGTTTATACAGATCACGGTGTAGATATTTCCTTGCTTGTACTAATAGCAGTGTAGTTATTTCCATGTTTATACAGATAGCGGTGTAGATATTTCCATGTATATACAGATGGCTGTGTAGATATTTCCATGTTTATACAGATGGCTGTGTAGATATTTCCATGTTTATACAGATGACTTTGTAGGTATTTGCATGTTTATACAGATGGCGGTGTAGGTTTTCCATGTTTATAGTGATAGCTGTGTAGATATTTCCATGTTTATACAGATAGCGGTGTTGATATTTCCATGTTTATAAAGATCGCGGTGTAGATATTTCCATGTTTATACAGATCGCTGTGCAGATATTTATATCTTTATACAGATGGCATTGTAGATATATCCTTATTCACACAGATGGCGGTGTAGATGTTTCCATGTTTACACAGATGGCAGAGTAGTTAGTTCCATGTTTATGGAGATGGCAGTGTAGATACTTTCATGTTTACAGAGATGGCGGTGTAGATATTTCCATGTTTATAGAGATAGCAGTGTAGATATTTACATGTTTATACAGATGTCTGTGTAGATATTTCCATGTGTATACAGATGGCATTGTAGATATTTCCATGTTTATACAGATGACTGTATAGGTATTTCCATGTTTTTACAGGTGGCAGTGCAGATATTTCCATGTTTATAGAGATAGCGGTGTAGATATTTCCATGTTTCTACAGATGGCGGTGTTGATATTTCCATCTATACACAGATGGCCGTGTAGATATTTCCATGTTTATACAGATGGCGGCGTAGATATTTCCATGTTTACACAGATAGTGGTGTAGATATTTCCGTGTTTATACACATGGCAGAGTAGATACTTCCATCTTTATGGAGATGGCAGTGTAGATATTTTCATGTTTATAGAGATGGCGGTGTAGATATTTCCATATTTATAGAGATAGCGGTGTAGATATTTCCATCTTTCTACAGATGGCAGTGTAGATATTTCCATGTTTATACAGATGGCGGTGTAGATATTTCCATATTTATACAGATGTCTGTGTAGATATTTCCATCTGTATACAGATGGTATTGTAGGTATTTCCATGTTTATACAGATGGTGGTGAAGATATTTCCATGTTTATTCAGATGACTGTGTAGATATTTCCATGTTTTTACAGATGGCAGTGTGGATATTTCAATGTTTATAGAGATGGCGCTGTAGATATTTCCAAGTTTATACAGCTAACGGTGGAGATATTTCCATGTTTATACAGAGAGGAGTCGAGATATTTCCATGTTTATACACATAGCGGTGTACATATTTCCATGATTATAGAGACAGCGGTGTAGGTATTTCCATGTTTATGCAGATAGCGGTGCAGATATTTCCATGTTTACACAGATGCCTATGCAGATATTTCCATATTTACACAGAGGGCTGTGTAGATATTTCTATGTTTATACAGAAGACAGTGTAGATATGTAAATGTTCCTACACATGACTGTGTTGGTATTTCCATGTTTATACAGATGTCTTTGTAGATATTTCCATGTTAATAGAGATAGCGGTGTAGACATTTCCATGTTTATACAGATAGCGGTGTAGATATTTCCATGTTTATACAGATAGTGGTGTAGATATTTCCATGTTTATACAGACCGCGGTGTAGTTATTTCCATGTTTATACAAATAGCGGTGCAGATATTTCCATGTTTGTACAGATGGCGGTGTTGATATTTCCATTTATACACAGATGACCGTGTAGATATTTCCATGTTTATACAGACGGCGGCGCAGATATTTCCATGGATATGTAGATGGCGGTGTAGATATTTCCATGTTTATACAGATTGCGGTGTAGTTATTTCCATGTTTATATAGATAGCGGTGTAGTTATTTCCACGTATATACACATGGCTGTGTAGATATTTCCATGTTTATACAGATGGCAGTGTAGATATTTCCATGTTTATACAGATAACTTTGTATTTCCATGTTTATACAGATGGCAGTGTAGATATTTCCATGTTTATACAGATAACTTTGTATTTCCATGTTTATACAGATGGCGGTGTAGATATTTCCATGTCTATAGAGATAGATGTGGAGATAATTCCATGTTTATACAGATAGCGGTGTAGATATTTCCATGTTTATTCTGATCGTGGTGTAGATATTTCCATGTTTATAGAGATGGCGGTGTAGATATTTACATGTTCATAGAGATAACGGTGTTGATTTTTCCATGTTTATAGAGACAGCGGTGTGGATATTTCCTTGCTTATACAGATAGGGGTGTAGATATTTCCATGTTTATAGAGATAGCGGTGAAGATATTTCCATGTTTATACAGATCACGGTGTAGATATTTCCTTGCTTGTACTAATAGCGGTGTAGTTATTTCCATGTTTATACAGATAGCGGTGTAGATATTTCCATGTATATACAGATGGCTGTGTAGATATTTCCATGTTTATACAGATGGCTGTGTAGATATTTCCATGTTTATACAGATGACTTTGTAGGTATTTGCATGTTTATACAGATGGCGGTGTAGGTTTTCCATGTTTATAGTGATAGCCTTGTAGATATTTCCATGTTTATACAGATAGCGGTGTTGATATTTCCATGTTTATAAAGATCGCGGTCTAGATATTTCCATGTTTATACAGATCGCGGTGCAGATATTTATATCTTTATACAGATGGCATTGTAGATATTTCCTTATTCACACAGATGGTGGTGTAGATGTTTCCATGTTTATACAGATGGCAGAGTAGTTAGTTCCATGTTTATGGAGATGGCAGTGTAGATACTTTCATGTTTACAGAGATGGCGGTGTAGATATTTCCATGTTTATAGAGATAGCAGTGTAGATATTTACATGTTTATACAGATGTCTGTGTAGATATTTCCATGTGTATACAGATGGCATTGTAGATATTTCCTTGTTTATACAGATGACTGTATAGGTATTTCCATGTTTTTACAGGTGGCAGTGCAGATATTTCCATGTTTATAGAGATAGCGGTGTAGATATTTCCATGTTTCTACAGATTGCGGTGTTGATATTTCCATCTATACACAGATGGCCGTGTAGATATTTCCATGTTTATACAGATGGCGGCGTAGATATTTCCATGTTTACACAGATAGTGGTGTAGATATTTCCGTGTTTATACACATGGCAGAGTAGATACTTCCATCTTTATGGAGATGGCAGTGTAGATATTTTCATGTTTATAGAGATGGCGGTGTAGATATTTCCATATTTATAGAGATAGCGGTGTAGATATTTCCATCTTTCTACAGATGGCAGTGTAGATATTTCCATGTTTATACAGATGGTGGTGTAGATATTTCCATATTTATACAGATGTCTGTGTAGATATTTCCATCTGTATACAGATGGTATTGTAGGTATTTCCATGTTTATACAGATGGTGGTGAAGATATTTCCATGTTTATTCAGATGACTGTGTAGATATTTCCATGTTTTTACAGATGGCAGTGTGGATATTTCAATGTTTATAGAGATGGCGCTGTAGATATTTCCAAGTTTATACAGATAACGGTGGAGATATTTCCATGTTTATACAGAGAGGAGTCGAGATATTTCCATGTTTATACACATAGCGGTGTACATATTTCCATGATTATAGAGACAGCGGTGTAGGTATTTCCATGTTTATGCAGATAGCGGTGCAGATATTTCCATGTTTACACAGATGCCTATGCAGATATTTCCATATTTACACAGAGGGCTGTGTAGATATTTCTATGTTTATACAGAAGACAGTGTAGATATTTAAATGTTCCTACACATGACTGTGTAGGTATTTCCATGTTTATACAGATGTCTTTGTAGATATTTCCATGTTAATAGAGATAGCGGTGTAGACATTTCCATGTTTATACAGATAGCGGTGTAGATATTTCCATGTTTATACTGATAGTGGTGTAGATATTTCCATGTTTATACAGACCGCGGTGTAGATATTTCCATGTTTATACAAATAGCGGTGCAGATATTTCCATGTTTGTACAGATGGCGGTGTTGTTATTTCCATTTATACACAGATGACCGTGTAGATATTTCCATGTTTATACAGACGGCGGCGCAGATATTTCCATGGATATGTAGATGGCGGTGTAGATATTTCCATGTTTATACAGATTGCGGTGTAGTTATTTCCATGTTTATATAGATAGCGGTGTAGTTATTTCCACGTATATACACATGGCTGTGTAGATATTTCCATGTTTATACAGATGGCGGTGTAGATATTTCCATGTTTATACAGAAAACTTTGTATTTCCATGTTTATACAGATGGCGGTGTAGATATTTCCATGTCTATAGAGATAGCAGTGGAGATAATTCCATGTTTATACAGATAGCGGTGTAGATATTTCCATGTTTATTCTGATCGTGGTGTAGATATTTCCATGTTTATAGAGATGGCGGTGTAGATATTTACATGTTCATAGAGATAGCGGTGTTGATTTTTCCATGTTTATAGAGACAGCGGTGTGGATATTTCCTTGCTTATACAGATAGGGGTGTAGATATTTCCATGTTTATAGAGATAGCGGTGAAGATATTTCCATGTTTATACAGATCACGGTGTAGATATTTCCTTGCTTGTACTAATAGCGGTGTAGTTATTTCCATGTTTATACAGATAGCGGTGTAGATATTTCCATGTATATACAGATGGCTGTGTAGATATTTCCATGTTTATACAGATGGCTGTGTAGATATTTCCATGTTTATACAGATGACTTTGTAGGTATTTGCATGTTTATACAGATGGCGGTGTAGGTTTTCCATGTTTATAGTGATAGCTGTGTAGATATTTCCATGTTTATACAGATAGCGGTGTTGATATTTCCATGTTTATAAAGATCGCGGTGTAGATATTTCCATGTTTATACAGATCGCGGTGCAGATATTTATATCTTTATACAGATGGCATTGTAGATATATCCTTATTCACACAGATGGCGGTGTAGATGTTTCCATGTTTACACAGATGGCAGAGTAGTTAGTTCCATGTTTATGGAGATGGCAGTGTAGATACTTTCATGTTTACAGAGATGGCGGTGTAGATATTTCCATGTTTATAGAGATAGCAGTGTAGATATTTACATGTTTATACAGATGTCTGTGTAGATATTTCCATGTGTATACAGATGGCATTGTAGATATTTCCATGTTTATACAGATGACTGTATAGGTATTTCCATGTTTTTACAGGTGGCAGTGCAGATATTTCCATGTTTATAGAGATAGCGGTGTAGATATTTCCATGTTTCTACAGATGGCGGTGTTGATATTTCCATCTATACACAGATGGCCGTGTAGACATTTCCATGTTTATACAGATGGCGGCGTAGATATTTCCATGTTTACACAGATAGTGGTGTAGATATTTCCGTGTTTATACACATGGCAGAGTAGATAATTCCATCTTTATGGAGATGGCAGTGTAGATATTTTCATGTTTATAGAGATGGCGGTGTAGATATTTCCATATTTATAGAGATAGCGGTGTAGATATTTCCATCTTTCTACAGATGGCAGTGTAGATATTTCCATGTTTATACAGATGGCGGTGTAGATATTTCCATGTCTATAGAGATAGCAGTGGAGATAATTCCATGTTTATACAGATAGCGGTGTAGATATTTCCATGTTTATTCTGAACGTGGTGTAGATGTTTCCATGTTTATAGAGATGGCGGTGTAGATATTTACATGTTCATAGAGATAGCGGTGTTGATTTTTCCATGTTTATAGAGACAGCGGTGTGGATATTTCCTTGCTTATACAGATAGGGGTGTAGATATTTCCATGTTTATAGAGATAGCGGTGAAGATATTTCCATGTTTATACAGATCACGGTGTAGATATTTCCTTGCTTGTACTAATAGCGGTGTAGTTATTTCCATGTTTATACAGATAGCGGTGTAGATATTTCCATGTATATACAGATGGCTGTGTAGATATTTCCATGTTTATACAGATGGCTGTGTAGATATTTCCATGTTTATACAGATGACTTTGTAGGTATTTGCATGTTTATACAGATGGCGGTGTAGGTTTTCCATGTTTATAGTGATAGCTGTGTAGATATTTCCATGTTTATACAGATAGCGGAGTTGATATTTCCATGTTTATAAAGATCGCGGTGTAGATATTTCCATGTTTATACAGATCGCGGTGCAGATATTTATATCTTTATACAGATGGCATTGTAGATATTTCCTTATTCACACAGATGGCGGTGTAGATGTTTCCATGTTTATACAGATGGCAGAGTAGTTAGTTCCATGTTTATGGAGATGGCAGTGTAGATACTATCATGTTTACAGAGATGGCGGTGTAGATATTTCCATGTTTATAGAGATAGCAGTGTAGATATTTACATGTTTATACAGATGTCTGTGTAGATATTTCCATGTGTATACAGATGGCATTGTAGATATTTCCATGTTTATACAGATGACTGTATAGGTATTTCCATGTTTTTACAGGTGGCAGTGCAGATATTTCCATGTTTATAGAGATAGCGGTGTAGATATTTCCATGTTTCTACAGATGGCGGTGTTGATATTTCCATCTATACACAGATGGCCGTGTAGATATTTCCATGTTTATACAGATGGCGGCATAGATATTTCCATGGACATGCATATGGCGGTGTAGATATTTCCATGTTTAAACAGATAGCGGTGTAGATATTTCCATGTTTACACAGATAGTGGTGTAGATATTTCCGTGTTTATACACATGGCAGAGTAGATACTTCCATCTTTATGGAGATGGCAGTGTAGATATTTTCATGTTTATAGAGATGGCGGTGTAGATATTTCCATATTTATAGAGATAGCGGTGTAGATATTTCCATCTTTCTACAGATGGCAGTGTAGATATTTCCATGTTTATACAGATGGCGGTGTAGATATTTCCATATTTATACAGATGTCTGTGTAGATATTTCCATCTGTATACAGATGGTATTGTAGGTATTTCCATGTTTATACAGATGGTGGTGAAGATATTTCCATGTTTATTCAGATGACTGTGTAGATATTTCCATGTTTTTACAGATGGCAGTGTGGATATTTCAATGTTTATAGAGATGGCGCTGTAGATATTTCCAAGTTTATACAGATAACGGTGGAGATATTTCCATGTTTATACAGAGAGGAGTCGAGATATTTCCATGTTTATACACATAGCGGTGTACATATTTCCATGATTATAGAGACAGCGGTGTAGGTATTTCCATGTTTATGCAGATAGCGGTGCAGATATTTCCATGTTTACACACATGCCTATGCAGATATTTCCATATTTACACAGAGGGCTGTGTAGATATTTCTATGTTTATACAGAAGACAGTGTAGATATTTAAATGTTCCTACACATGACTGTGTAGGTATTTCCATGTTTATACAGATGTCTTTGTAGATATTTCCATGTTAATAGAGATAGCGGTGTAGACATTTCCATGTTTATACAGATAGCGGTGTAGATATTTCCATGTTTATACAGATAGTGGTGTAGATATTTCCATGTTTATACAGACCGCGGTGTAGATATTTCCATGTTTATACAAATAGCGGTGCAGATATTTCCATGTTTGTACAGATGGCGGTGTTGATATTTCCATTTATACACAGATGACCGTGTAGATATTTCCATGTTTATACAGACGGCGGCACAGATATTTCCATGGATATGTAGATGGCGGTGTAGATATTTCCATGTTTATACAGATTGCGGTGTAGTTATTTCCATGTTTATATAGATAGTGGTGTAGTTATTTCCACGTATATACACATGGCTGTGTAGATATTTCCATGTTTATACAGATGGCGGTGTAGATATTTCCATGTTTATACAAATAACTTTGTATTTCCATGTTTATACAGATGGCGGTATAGATATTTCCATGTCTATAGAGATAGCAGTGGAGATAATTCCAGGTTTATACAGATAGCGGTGTAGATATTTCCATGTTTATTCTGATCATGGTGTAGATATTTCCATGTTTATAGCGATGGCGGTGTAGATATTTACATGTTCATAGAGATAGCGGTGTTGATTTTTCCATGTTTATAGAGACAGCGGTGTGGATATTTCCTTGCTTATACAGATAGGGGTGTAGATATTTCCATGTTTATAGAGATAGCGGTGAAGATATTTCCATGTTTATACAGATCACGGTGTAGATATTTCCTTGCTTGTACTAATAGCGGTGTAGTTATTTCCATGTTTATACAGATAGCGGTGTAGATATTTCCATGTATATACAGATGGCTGTGTAGATATTTCCATGTTTATACAGATGGCTGTGTAGATATTTCCATGTTTATACAGATGACTTTGTAGGTATTTGCATGTTTATACAGATGGCGGTGTAGGTTTTCCATGTTTATAGTGATAGCTGTGTAGATATTTCCATGTTTATACAGATAGCGGTGTTGATATTTCCATGTTTATAAAGATCGCGGTGTAGATATTTCCATGTTTATACAGATCGCGGTGCAGATATTTATATCTTTATACAGATGGCATTGTAGATATTTCCTTATTCACACAGATGGCGGTGTAGATGTTTCCATGTTTATACAGATGGCAGAGTAGTTAGTTCCATGTTTATGGAGATGGCAGTGTAGATACTATCATGTTTACAGAGATGGCGGTGTAGATATTTCCATGTTTATAGAGATAGCAGTGTAGATATTTACATGTTTATACAGATGTCTGTGTAGATATTTCCATGTGTATACAGATGGCATTGTAGATATTTCCATGTTTATACAGATGACTGTATAGGTATTTCCATGTTTTTACAGGTGGCAGTGCAGATATTTCCATGTTTATAGAGATAGCGGTGTAGATATTTCCATGTTTCTACAGATGGCGGTGTTGATATTTCCATCTATACACAGATGGCCGTGTAGATATTTCCATGTTTATACAGATGGCGGCATAGATATTTCCATGGACATGCATATGGCGGTGTAGATATTTCCATGTTTAAACAGATAGCGGTGTAGATATTTCCATGTTTACACAGATAGTGGTGTAGATATTTCCGTGTTTATACACATGGCAGAGTAGATACTTCCATCTTTATGGAGATGGCAGTGTAGATATTTTCATGTTTATAGAGATGGCGGTGTAGATATTTCCATATTTATAGAGATAGCGGTGTAGATATTTCCATCTTTCTACAGATGGCAGTGTAGATATTTCCATGTTTATACAGATGGCGGTGTAGATATTTCCATATTTATACAGATGTCTGTGTAGATATTTCCATCTGTATACAGATGGTATTGTAGGTATTTCCATGTTTATACAGATGGTGGTGAAGATATTTCCATGTTTATTCAGATGACTGTGTAGATATTTCCATGTTTTTACAGATGGCAGTGTGGATATTTCAATGTTTATAGAGATGGCGCTGTAGATATTTCCAAGTTTATACAGATAACGGTGGAGATATTTCCATGTTTATACAGAGAGGAGTCGAGATATTTCCATGTTTATACACATAGCGGTGTACATATTTCCATGATTATAGAGACAGCGGTGTAGGTATTTCCATGTTTATGCAGATAGCGGTGCAGATATTTCCATGTTTACACACATGCCTATGCAGATATTTCCATATTTACACAGAGGGCTGTGTAGATATTTCTATGTTTATACAGAAGACAGTGTAGATATTTAAATGTTCCTACACATGACTGTGTAGGTATTTCCATGTTTATACAGATGTCTTTGTAGATATTTCCATGTTAATAGAGATAGCGGTGTAGACATTTCCATGTTTATACAGATAGCGGTGTAGATATTTCCATGTTTATACAGATAGTGGTGTAGATATTTCCATGTTTATACAGACCGCGGTGTAGATATTTCCATGTTTATACAAATAGCGGTGCAGATATTTCCATGTTTGTACAGATGGCGGTGTTGATATTTCCATTTATACACAGATGACCGTGTAGATATTTCCATGTTTATACAGACGGCGGCGCAGATATTTCCATGGATATGTAGATGGCGGTGTAGATATTTCCATGTTTATACAGATTGCGGTGTAGTTATTTCCATGTTTATATAGATAGTGGTGTAGTTATTTCCACGTATATACACATGGCTGTGTAGATATTTCCATGTTTATACAGATGGCGGTGTAGATATTTCCATGTTTATACAAATAACTTTGTATTTCCATGTTTATACAGATGGCGGTATAGATATTTCCATGTCTATAGAGATAGCAGTGGAGATAATTCCAGGTTTATACAGATAGCGGTGTAGATATTTCCATGTTTATTCTGATCATGGTGTAGATATTTCCATGTTTATAGCGATGGCGGTGTAGATATTTACATGTTCATAGAGATAGCGGTGTTGATTTTTCCATGTTTATAGAGACAGCGGTGTGGATATTTCCTTGCTTATACAGATAGGGGTGTAGATATTTCCATGTTTATAGAGATAGCGGTGAAGATATTTCCATGTTTATACAGATCACGGTGTAGATATTTCCTTGCTTGTACTAATAGCGGTGTAGTTATTTCCATGTTTATACAGATAGCGGTGTAGATATTTCCATGTATATACAGATGGCTGTGTAGATATTTCCATGTTTATACAGATGGCTGTGTAGATATTTCCATGTTTATACAGATGACTTTGTAGGTATTTGCATGTTTATACAGATGGCGGTGTAGGTTTTCCATGTTTATAGTGATAGCTGTGTAGATATTTCCATGTTTATACAGATAGCGGTGTTGATATTTCCATGTTTATAAAGATCGCGGTGTAGATATTTCCATGTTTATACAGATCGCGGTGCAGATATTTATATCTTTATACAGATGGCATTGTAGATATTTCCTTATTCACACAGATGGCGGTGTAGATGTTTCCATGTTTATACAGATGGCAGAGTAGTTAGTTCCATGTTTATGGAGATGGCAGTGTAGATACTTTCATGTTTACAGAGATGGCGGTGTAGATATTTCCATGTTTATAGAGATAGCAGTGTAGATATTTACATGTTTATACAGATGTCTGTGTAGATATTTCCATGTGTATACAGATGGCATTGTAGATATTTCCATGTTTATACAGATGACTGTATAGGTATTTCCATGTTTTTACAGGTGGCAGTGCAGATATTTCCATGTTTATAGAGATAGCGGTGTAGATATTTCCATGTTTCTACAGATGGCGGTGTTGATATTTCCATCTATACACAGATGGCCGTGTAGATATTTCCATGTTTATACAGATGGCGGCGTAGATATTTCCATGGACATGCAGATGGCGGTGTAGATATTTCCATGTTTAAACAGATAGCGGTGTAGATATTTCCATGTTTACACAGATAGTGGTGTAGATATTTCCGTGTTTATACACATGGCAGAGTAGATACTTCCATCTTTATGGAGATGGCAGTGTAGATATTTTCATGTTTATAGAGATGGCGGTGTAGATATTTCCATATTTATAGAGATAGCGGTGTAGATATTTCCATCTTTCTACAGATGGCAGTGTAGATATTTCCATGTTTATACAGATGGCGGTGTAGATATTTCCATATTTATACAGATGTCTGTGTAGATATTTCCATCTGTATACAGATGGTATTGTAGGTATTTCCATGTTTATACAGATGGTGGTGAAGATATTTCCATGTTTATTCAGATGACTGTGTAGATATTTCCATGTTTTTACAGATGGCAGTGTGGATATTTCAATGTTTATAGAGATGGCGCTGTAGATATTTCCAAGTTTATACAGATAACGGTGGAGATATTTCCATGTTTATACAGAGAGGAGTCGAGATATTTCCATGTTTATACACATAGCGGTGTACATATTTCCATGATTATAGAGACAGCGGTGTAGGTATTTCCATGTTTATGCAGATAGCGGTGCAGATATTTCCATGTTTACACAGATGCCTATGCAGATATTTCCATATTTACACAGAGGGCTGTGTAGATATTTCTATGTTTATACAGAAGACAGTGTAGATATTGAAATGTTCCTACACATGACTGTGTAGGTATTTCCATGTTTATACAGATGTCTTTGTAGATATTTCCATGTTAATAGAGATAGCGGTGTAGACATTTCCATGTTTATACAGATAGCGGTGTAGATATTTCCATGTTTATACAGATAGTGGTGTAGATATTTCCATGTTTATACAGACCGCGGTGTAGATATTTCCATGTTTATACAAATAGCGGTGCAGATATTTCCATGTTTGTACAGATGGCGGTGTTGATATTTCCATTTATACACAGATGACCGTGTAGATATTTCCATGTTTATACAGACGGCGGCGCAGATATTTCCATGGATATGTAGATGGCGGTGTAGATATTTCCATGTTTATACAGATTGCGGTGTAATTATTTCCATGTTTATATAGATAGCGGTGTAGTTATTTCCACGTATATACACATGGCTGTGTAGATATTTCCATGTTTATACAGATGGCGGTGTAGATATTTCCATGTTTATACAGATAACTTTGTATTTCCATGTTTATACAGATGGCGGTGTAGATATTTCCATGTCTATAGAGATAGCAGTGGAGATAATTCCAGGTTTATACAGATAGCGGTGTAGATATTTCCATGTTTATTCTGATCATGGTGTAGATATTTCCATGTTTATAGCGATGGCGGTGTAGATATTTACATGTTCATAGAGATAGCGGTGTTGATTTTTCCATGTTTATAGAGACAGCGGTGTGGATATTTCCTTGCTTATACAGATAGGGGTGTAGATATTTCCATGTTTATAGAGATAGCGGTGAAGATATTTCCATGTTTATACAGATCACGGTGTAGATATTTCCTTGCTTGTACTAATAGCGGTGTAGTTATTTCCATGTTTATACAGATAGCGGTGTAGATATTTCCATGTATATACAGATGGCTGTGTAGATATTTCCATGTTTATACAGATGGCTGTGTAGATATTTCCATGTTTATACAGATGACTTTGTAGGTATTTGCATGTTTATACAGATGGCGGTGTAGGTTTTCCATGTTTATAGTGATAGCTGTGTAGATATTTCCATGTTTATACAGATAGCGGTGTTGATATTTCCATGTTTATAAAGATCGCGGTGTAGATATTTCCATGTTTATACAGATCGCGGTGCAGATATTTATATCTTTATACAGATGGCATTGTAGATATTTCCTTATTCACACAGATGGCGGTGTAGATGTTTCCATGTTTATACAGATGGCAGAGTAGTTAGTTCCATGTTTATGGAGATGGCAGTGTAGATACTTTCATGTTTACAGAGATGGCGGTGTAGATATTTCCATGTTTATAGAGATAGCAGTGTAGATATTTACATGTTTATACAGATGTCTGTGTAGATATTTCCATGTGTATACAGATGGCATTGTAGATATTTCCATGTTTATACAGATGACTGTATAGGTATTTCCATGTTTTTACAGGTGGCAGTGCAGATATTTCCATGTTTATAGAGATAGCGGTGTAGATATTTCCATGTTTCTACAGATGGCGGTGTTGATATTTCCATCTATACACAGATGGCCGTGTAGATATTTCCATGTTTATACAGATGGCGGCGTAGATATTTCCATGGACATGCAGATGGCGGTGTAGATATTTCCATGTTTAAACAGATAGCGGTGTAGATATTTCCATGTTTACACAGATAGTGGTGTAGATATTTCCGTGTTTATACACATGGCAGAGTAGATACTTCCATCTTTATGGAGATGGCAGTGTAGATATTTTCATGTTTATAGAGATGGCGGTGTAGATATTTCCATATTTATAGAGATAGCGGTGTAGATATTTCCATCTTTCTACAGATGGCAGTGTAGATATTTCCATGTTTATACAGATGGCAGTGTAGATATTTCCATATTTATACAGATGTCTTTGTAGATATTTCCATCTGTATACAGATGGTATTGTAGGTATTTCCATGTTTATACAGATGGTGGTGAAGATATTCCCATGTTTATTCAGATGACTGTGTAGATATTTCGATGTTTTTACAGATGGCAGTGTGGATATTTCAATGTTTATAGAGATGGCGCTGTAGATATTTCCAAGTTTATACAGATAACGGTGGAGATATTTCCATGTTTATACAGAGAGGAGTCGAGATATTTCCATGTTTATACACATAGCGGTGTACATATTTCCATGATTATAGAGACAGCGGTGTAGGTATTTCCATGTTTATGCCGATAGCGGTGCAGATATTTCGATGTTACACAGATGCCTATACAGATATTTCCATATTTACACAGAGGGCTGTGTAGATATTTCTATGTTTATACAGAAGACAGTGTAGATATGTAAATGTTCCTACACATGACTGTGTAGGTATTTCCATGTTTATACAGATGTCTTTGTAGATATTTCCATGTTAATAGAGATAGCGGTGTAGACATTTCCATGTTTATACAGATAGTGGTGTAGATATTTCCATGTTTATACAGACCACGGTGTAGATATTTCCATGTTTATACAAATAGCGGTGCAGATATTTCCATGTTTGTACAGATGGCGGTGTTGATATTTCCAGTTATACACAGATGACCGTGTAGATATTTCCATGTTTATACAGATGGCGGCGCAGATATTTCCATGGATATGTAGACGGCGGTGTAGATATTTCCATGTTTATACAGATTGCGGTGTAGTTATTTCCATGTTTATATAGATAGCGGTGAAGTTATTTCCAGGTATATACACATGGCTGTGTAGATATTTCCATGTTTATACAGATGGCGGTGTAGGTATTTCCATGTTTATACAGATAACTTTGTATTTCCATGTTTATACAGATGGCGGTGTAGATATTTCCATGTCTATAGAGATAGCAGTGGAGATAATTCCATGTTTATACAGATAGCGGTGTAGATATTTCCATGTTTATTCTGATCGTGGTGTAGATATTTCCATGTTTATAGAGATGGCGGTGTAGATATTTACATGTTCATAGAGATAGCGGTGTTGATTTTTCCATGTTTATAGAGACAGCGTTGTGGATATTTCCTTGCTTATACAGATAGGGGTGTAGATATTTCCATGTTTATAGAGATAGCGGTGAAGATATTTCCATGTTTATACAGATCACGGTGTAGATATTTCCTTGCTTGTACTAATAGCGGTGTAGTTATTTCCATGTTTATACAGATAGCGGTGTAGATATTTCCATGTATATACAGATGGCTGTGTAGATATTTCCATGTTTATACAGATGGCTGTGTAGATATTTCCATGTTTATACAGATGACTTTGTAGGTATTTGCATGTTTATACAGATGGCGGTGTAGGTTTTCCATGTTTATAGTGATAGCTGTGTAGATATTTCCATGTTTATACAGATAGCGGTGTTGATATTTCCATGTTTATAAAGATCGCGGTGTAGATATTTCCATGTTTATACAGATCGCGGTGCAGATATTTATATCTTTATACAGATGGCATTGTAGATATTTCCTTATTCACACAGATGGCGGTGTAGATGTTTCCATGTTTATACAGATGGCAGAGTAGTTAGTTCCATGTTTATGGAGATGGCAGTGTAGATACTTTCATGTTTACAGAGATGGCGGTGTAGATATTTCCATGTTTATAGAGATAGCAGTGTAGATATTTACATGTTTATACAGATGTCTGTGTAGATATTTCCATGTGTATACAGATGGCATTGTAGATATTTGCATGTTTATACAGATGACTGTATAGGTATTTCCATGTTTTTACAGGTGGCAGTGCAGATATTTCCATGTTTATAGAGATAGCGGTGTAGATATTTCCATGTTTCTACAGATGGCGGTGTTGATATTTCCATCTATACACAGATGGCCGTGTAGATATTTCCATGTTTATACAGATGGCGGCGTAGATATTTCCATGGACATGCAGATGGCGGTGTAGATATTTCCATGTTTAAACAGATAGCGGTGTAGATATTTCCATGTTTACACAGATAGTGGTGTAGATATTTCCGTGTTTATACACATGGCAGAGTAGATACTTCCATCTTTATGGAGATGGCAGTGTAGATATTTTCATGTTTATAGAGATGGCGGTGTAGATATTTCCATATTTATAGAGATAGCGGTGTAGATATTTCCATCTTTCTACAGATGGCAGTGTAGATATTTCCATGTTTATACAGATGGCGGTGTAGATATTTCCATATTTATACAGATGTCTGTGTAGATATTTCCATCTGTATACAGATGGTATTGTAGGTATTTCCATGTTTATACAGATGGTGGTGAAGATATTTCCATGTTTATTCAGATGACTGTGTAGATATTTCCATGTTTTTACAGATGGCAGTGTGGATATTTCAATGTTTATAGAGATGGCGCTGTAGATATTTCCAAGTTTATACAGCTAACGGTGGAGTTATTTCCATGTTTATACAGAGAGGAGTCGAGATATTTCCATGTTTATACACATAGCGGTGTACATATTTCCATGATTATAGAGACAGCGGTGTAGGTATTTCCATGTTTATGCAGATAGCGGTGCAGATATTTCCATGTTTACACAGATGCCTATGCAGATATTTCCATATTTACACAGAGGGCTGTGTAGATATTTCTATGTTTATACAGAAGACAGTGTAGATATTTAAATGTTCCTACACATGACTGTGTAGGTATTTCCATGTTTATACAGATGTCTTTGTAGATATTTCCATGTTAATAGAGATAGCGGTGTAGACATTTCCATGTTTATACAGATAGCGGTGTAGATATTTCCATGTTTATACTGATAGTGGTGTAGATATTTCCATGTTTATACAGACCGCGGTGTAGATATTTCCATGTTTATACAAATAGCGGTGCAGATATTTCCATGTTTGTACAGATGGCGGTGTTGATATTTCCATTTATACACAGATGACCGTGTAGATATTTCCATGTTTATACAGACGGCGGCGCAGATATTTCCATGGATATGTAGATGGCGGTGTAGATATTTCCATGTTTATACAGATTGCGGTGTAGTTATTTCCATGTTTATATAGATAGCGGTGTAGTTATTTCCACGTATATACACATGGCTGTGTAGATATTTCCATGTTTATACAGATGGCGGTGTAGATATTTCCATGTTTATACAGAAAACTTTGTATTTCCATGTTTATACAGATGGCGGTGTAGATATTTCCATGTCTATAGAGATAGCAGTGGAGATAATTCCATGTTTATACAGATAGCGGTGTAGATATTTCCATGTTTATTCTGATCGTGGTGTAGATATTTCCATGTTTATAGAGATGGCGGTGTAGATATTTACATGTTCATAGAGATAGCGGTGTTGATTTTTCCATGTTTATAGAGACAGCGGTGTGGATATTTCCTTGCTTATACAGATAGGGGTGTAGATATTTCCATGTTTATAGAGATAGCGGTGAAGATATTTCCATGTTTATACAGATCACGGTGTAGATATTTCCTTGCTTGTACTAATAGCAGTGTAGTTATTTCCATGTTTATACAGATAGCGGTGTAGATATTTCCATGTATATACAGATGGCTGTGTAGATATTTCCATGTTTATACAGATGGCTGTGTAGATATTTCCATGTTTATACAGATGACTTTGTAGGTATTTGCATGTTTATACAGATGGCGGTGTAGGTTTTCCATGTTTATAGTGATAGCTGTGTAGATATTTCCATGTTTATACAGATAGCGGTGTTGATATTTCCATGTTTATAAAGATCGCGGTGTAGATATTTCCATGTTTATACAGATCGCTGTGCAGATATTTATATCTTTATACAGATGGCATTGTAGATATATCCTTATTCACACAGATGGCGGTGTAGATGTTTCCATGTTTACACAGATGGCAGAGTAGTTAGTTCCATGTTTATGGAGATGGCAGTGTAGATACTTTCATGTTTACAGAGATGGCGGTGTAGATATTTCCATGTTTATAGAGATAGCAGTGTAGATATTTACATGTTTATACAGATGTCTGTGTAGATATTTCCATGTGTATACAGATGGCATTGTAGATATTTCCATGTTTATACAGATGACTGTATAGGTATTTCCATGTTTTTACAGGTGGCAGTGCAGATATTTCCATGTTTATAGAGATAGCGGTGTAGATATTTCCATGTTTCTACAGATGGCGGTGTTGATATTTCCATCTATACACAGATGGCCGTGTAGATATTTCCATGTTTATACAGATGGCGGCGTAGATATTTCCATGTTTACACAGATAGTGGTGTAGATATTTCCGTGTTTATACACATGGCAGAGTAGATACTTCCATCTTTATGGAGATGGCAGTGTAGATATTTTCATGTTTATAGAGATGGCGGTGTAGATATTTCCATATTTATAGAGATAGCGGTGTAGATATTTCCATCTTTCTACAGATGGCAGTGTAGATATTTCCATGTTTATACAGATGGCGGTGTAGATATTTCCATATTTATACAGATGTCTGTGTAGATATTTCCATCTGTATACAGATGGTATTGTAGGTATTTCCATGTTTATACAGATGGTGGTGAAGATATTTCCATGTTTATTCAGATGACTGTGTAGATATTTCCATGTTTTTACAGATGGCAGTGTGGATATTTCAATGTTTATAGAGATGGCGCTGTAGATATTTCCAAGTTTATACAGCTAACGGTGGAGATATTTCCATGTTTATACAGAGAGGAGTCGAGATATTTCCATGTTTATACACATAGCGGTGTACATATTTCCATGATTATAGAGACAGCGGTGTAGGTATTTCCATGTTTATGCAGATAGCGGTGCAGATATTTCCATGTTTACACAGATGCCTATGCAGATATTTCCATATTTACACAGAGGGCTGTGTAGATATTTCTATGTTTATACAGAAGACAGTGTAGATATGTAAATGTTCCTACACATGACTGTGTTGGTATTTCCATGTTTATACAGATGTCTTTGTAGATATTTCCATGTTAATAGAGATAGCGGTGTAGACATTTCCATGTTTATACAGATAGCGGTGTAGATATTTCCATGTTTATACAGATAGTGGTGTAGATATTTCCATGTTTATACAGACCGCGGTGTAGTTATTTCCATGTTTATACAAATAGCGGTGCAGATATTTCCATGTTTGTACAGATGGCGGTGTTGATATTTCCATTTATACACAGATGACCGTGTAGATA
Source organism: Pan paniscus (assembly GCF_029289425.2). NCBI lineage: Eukaryota > Metazoa > Chordata > Mammalia > Primates > Hominidae > Pan > Pan paniscus. The sequence continues at coordinate 4,822,543 of NC_073268.2, read as the reverse complement.
TTTCCATGTTTATACAGACGGCGGCGCAGATATTTCCATGGATATGTAGATGGCGGTGTAGATATTTCCATGTTTATACAGATTGCGGTGTAGTTATTTCCATGTTTATATAGATAGCGGTGTAGTTATTTCCACGTATATACACATGGCTGTGTAGATATTTCCATGTTTATACAGATGGCAGTGTAGATATTTCCATGTTTATACAGATAACTTTGTATTTCCATGTTTATACAGATGGCAGTGTAGATATTTCCATGTTTATACAGATAACTTTGTATTTCCATGTTTATACAGATGGCGGTGTAGATATTTCCATGTCTATAGAGATAGATGTGGAGATAATTCCATGTTTATACAGATAGCGGTGTAGATATTTCCATGTTTATTCTGATCGTGGTGTAGATATTTCCATGTTTATAGAGATGGCGGTGTAGATATTTACATGTTCATAGAGATAACGGTGTTGATTTTTCCATGTTTATAGAGACAGCGGTGTGGATATTTCCTTGCTTATACAGATAGGGGTGTAGATATTTCCATGTTTATAGAGATAGCGGTGAAGATATTTCCATGTTTATACAGATCACGGTGTAGATATTTCCTTGCTTGTACTAATAGCGGTGTAGTTATTTCCATGTTTATACAGATAGCGGTGTAGATATTTCCATGTATATACAGATGGCTGTGTAGATATTTCCATGTTTATACAGATGGCTGTGTAGATATTTCCATGTTTATACAGATGACTTTGTAGGTATTTGCATGTTTATACAGATGGCGGTGTAGGTTTTCCATGTTTATAGTGATAGCCTTGTAGATATTTCCATGTTTATACAGATAGCGGTGTTGATATTTCCATGTTTATAAAGATCGCGGTCTAGATATTTCCATGTTTATACAGATCGCGGTGCAGATATTTATATCTTTATACAGATGGCATTGTAGATATTTCCTTATTCACACAGATGGTGGTGTAGATGTTTCCATGTTTATACAGATGGCAGAGTAGTTAGTTCCATGTTTATGGAGATGGCAGTGTAGATACTTTCATGTTTACAGAGATGGCGGTGTAGATATTTCCATGTTTATAGAGATAGCAGTGTAGATATTTACATGTTTATACAGATGTCTGTGTAGATATTTCCATGTGTATACAGATGGCATTGTAGATATTTCCTTGTTTATACAGATGACTGTATAGGTATTTCCATGTTTTTACAGGTGGCAGTGCAGATATTTCCATGTTTATAGAGATAGCGGTGTAGATATTTCCATGTTTCTACAGATTGCGGTGTTGATATTTCCATCTATACACAGATGGCCGTGTAGATATTTCCATGTTTATACAGATGGCGGCGTAGATATTTCCATGTTTACACAGATAGTGGTGTAGATATTTCCGTGTTTATACACATGGCAGAGTAGATACTTCCATCTTTATGGAGATGGCAGTGTAGATATTTTCATGTTTATAGAGATGGCGGTGTAGATATTTCCATATTTATAGAGATAGCGGTGTAGATATTTCCATCTTTCTACAGATGGCAGTGTAGATATTTCCATGTTTATACAGATGGTGGTGTAGATATTTCCATATTTATACAGATGTCTGTGTAGATATTTCCATCTGTATACAGATGGTATTGTAGGTATTTCCATGTTTATACAGATGGTGGTGAAGATATTTCCATGTTTATTCAGATGACTGTGTAGATATTTCCATGTTTTTACAGATGGCAGTGTGGATATTTCAATGTTTATAGAGATGGCGCTGTAGATATTTCCAAGTTTATACAGATAACGGTGGAGATATTTCCATGTTTATACAGAGAGGAGTCGAGATATTTCCATGTTTATACACATAGCGGTGTACATATTTCCATGATTATAGAGACAGCGGTGTAGGTATTTCCATGTTTATGCAGATAGCGGTGCAGATATTTCCATGTTTACACAGATGCCTATGCAGATATTTCCATATTTACACAGAGGGCTGTGTAGATATTTCTATGTTTATACAGAAGACAGTGTAGATATTTAAATGTTCCTACACATGACTGTGTAGGTATTTCCATGTTTATACAGATGTCTTTGTAGATATTTCCATGTTAATAGAGATAGCGGTGTAGACATTTCCATGTTTATACAGATAGCGGTGTAGATATTTCCATGTTTATACTGATAGTGGTGTAGATATTTCCATGTTTATACAGACCGCGGTGTAGATATTTCCATGTTTATACAAATAGCGGTGCAGATATTTCCATGTTTGTACAGATGGCGGTGTTGTTATTTCCATTTATACACAGATGACCGTGTAGATATTTCCATGTTTATACAGACGGCGGCGCAGATATTTCCATGGATATGTAGATGGCGGTGTAGATATTTCCATGTTTATACAGATTGCGGTGTAGTTATTTCCATGTTTATATAGATAGCGGTGTAGTTATTTCCACGTATATACACATGGCTGTGTAGATATTTCCATGTTTATACAGATGGCGGTGTAGATATTTCCATGTTTATACAGAAAACTTTGTATTTCCATGTTTATACAGATGGCGGTGTAGATATTTCCATGTCTATAGAGATAGCAGTGGAGATAATTCCATGTTTATACAGATAGCGGTGTAGATATTTCCATGTTTATTCTGATCGTGGTGTAGATATTTCCATGTTTATAGAGATGGCGGTGTAGATATTTACATGTTCATAGAGATAGCGGTGTTGATTTTTCCATGTTTATAGAGACAGCGGTGTGGATATTTCCTTGCTTATACAGATAGGGGTGTAGATATTTCCATGTTTATAGAGATAGCGGTGAAGATATTTCCATGTTTATACAGATCACGGTGTAGATATTTCCTTGCTTGTACTAATAGCGGTGTAGTTATTTCCATGTTTATACAGATAGCGGTGTAGATATTTCCATGTATATACAGATGGCTGTGTAGATATTTCCATGTTTATACAGATGGCTGTGTAGATATTTCCATGTTTATACAGATGACTTTGTAGGTATTTGCATGTTTATACAGATGGCGGTGTAGGTTTTCCATGTTTATAGTGATAGCTGTGTAGATATTTCCATGTTTATACAGATAGCGGTGTTGATATTTCCATGTTTATAAAGATCGCGGTGTAGATATTTCCATGTTTATACAGATCGCGGTGCAGATATTTATATCTTTATACAGATGGCATTGTAGATATATCCTTATTCACACAGATGGCGGTGTAGATGTTTCCATGTTTACACAGATGGCAGAGTAGTTAGTTCCATGTTTATGGAGATGGCAGTGTAGATACTTTCATGTTTACAGAGATGGCGGTGTAGATATTTCCATGTTTATAGAGATAGCAGTGTAGATATTTACATGTTTATACAGATGTCTGTGTAGATATTTCCATGTGTATACAGATGGCATTGTAGATATTTCCATGTTTATACAGATGACTGTATAGGTATTTCCATGTTTTTACAGGTGGCAGTGCAGATATTTCCATGTTTATAGAGATAGCGGTGTAGATATTTCCATGTTTCTACAGATGGCGGTGTTGATATTTCCATCTATACACAGATGGCCGTGTAGACATTTCCATGTTTATACAGATGGCGGCGTAGATATTTCCATGTTTACACAGATAGTGGTGTAGATATTTCCGTGTTTATACACATGGCAGAGTAGATAATTCCATCTTTATGGAGATGGCAGTGTAGATATTTTCATGTTTATAGAGATGGCGGTGTAGATATTTCCATATTTATAGAGATAGCGGTGTAGATATTTCCATCTTTCTACAGATGGCAGTGTAGATATTTCCATGTTTATACAGATGGCGGTGTAGATATTTCCATGTCTATAGAGATAGCAGTGGAGATAATTCCATGTTTATACAGATAGCGGTGTAGATATTTCCATGTTTATTCTGAACGTGGTGTAGATGTTTCCATGTTTATAGAGATGGCGGTGTAGATATTTACATGTTCATAGAGATAGCGGTGTTGATTTTTCCATGTTTATAGAGACAGCGGTGTGGATATTTCCTTGCTTATACAGATAGGGGTGTAGATATTTCCATGTTTATAGAGATAGCGGTGAAGATATTTCCATGTTTATACAGATCACGGTGTAGATATTTCCTTGCTTGTACTAATAGCGGTGTAGTTATTTCCATGTTTATACAGATAGCGGTGTAGATATTTCCATGTATATACAGATGGCTGTGTAGATATTTCCATGTTTATACAGATGGCTGTGTAGATATTTCCATGTTTATACAGATGACTTTGTAGGTATTTGCATGTTTATACAGATGGCGGTGTAGGTTTTCCATGTTTATAGTGATAGCTGTGTAGATATTTCCATGTTTATACAGATAGCGGTGTTGATATTTCCATGTTTATAAAGATCGCGGTGTAGATATTTCCATGTTTATACAGATCGCGGTGCAGATATTTATATCTTTATACAGATGGCATTGTAGATATTTCCTTATTCACACAGATGGCGGTGTAGATGTTTCCATGTTTATACAGATGGCAGAGTAGTTAGTTCCATGTTTATGGAGATGGCAGTGTAGATACTATCATGTTTACAGAGATGGCGGTGTAGATATTTCCATGTTTATAGAGATAGCAGTGTAGATATTTACATGTTTATACAGATGTCTGTGTAGATATTTCCATGTGTATACAGATGGCATTGTAGATATTTCCATGTTTATACAGATGACTGTATAGGTATTTCCATGTTTTTACAGGTGGCAGTGCAGATATTTCCATGTTTATAGAGATAGCGGTGTAGATATTTCCATGTTTCTACAGATGGCGGTGTTGATATTTCCATCTATACACAGATGGCCGTGTAGATATTTCCATGTTTATACAGATGGCGGCATAGATATTTCCATGGACATGCATATGGCGGTGTAGATATTTCCATGTTTAAACAGATAGCGGTGTAGATATTTCCATGTTTACACAGATAGTGGTGTAGATATTTCCGTGTTTATACACATGGCAGAGTAGATACTTCCATCTTTATGGAGATGGCAGTGTAGATATTTTCATGTTTATAGAGATGGCGGTGTAGATATTTCCATATTTATAGAGATAGCGGTGTAGATATTTCCATCTTTCTACAGATGGCAGTGTAGATATTTCCATGTTTATACAGATGGCGGTGTAGATATTTCCATATTTATACAGATGTCTGTGTAGATATTTCCATCTGTATACAGATGGTATTGTAGGTATTTCCATGTTTATACAGATGGTGGTGAAGATATTTCCATGTTTATTCAGATGACTGTGTAGATATTTCCATGTTTTTACAGATGGCAGTGTGGATATTTCAATGTTTATAGAGATGGCGCTGTAGATATTTCCAAGTTTATACAGATAACGGTGGAGATATTTCCATGTTTATACAGAGAGGAGTCGAGATATTTCCATGTTTATACACATAGCGGTGTACATATTTCCATGATTATAGAGACAGCGGTGTAGGTATTTCCATGTTTATGCAGATAGCGGTGCAGATATTTCCATGTTTACACACATGCCTATGCAGATATTTCCATATTTACACAGAGGGCTGTGTAGATATTTCTATGTTTATACAGAAGACAGTGTAGATATTTAAATGTTCCTACACATGACTGTGTAGGTATTTCCATGTTTATACAGATGTCTTTGTAGATATTTCCATGTTAATAGAGATAGCGGTGTAGACATTTCCATGTTTATACAGATAGCGGTGTAGATATTTCCATGTTTATACAGATAGTGGTGTAGATATTTCCATGTTTATACAGACCGCGGTGTAGATATTTCCATGTTTATACAAATAGCGGTGCAGATATTTCCATGTTTGTACAGATGGCGGTGTTGATATTTCCATTTATACACAGATGACCGTGTAGATATTTCCATGTTTATACAGACGGCGGCGCAGATATTTCCATGGATATGTAGATGGCGGTGTAGATATTTCCATGTTTATACAGATTGCGGTGTAGTTATTTCCATGTTTATATAGATAGTGGTGTAGTTATTTCCACGTATATACACATGGCTGTGTAGATATTTCCATGTTTATACAGATGGCGGTGTAGATATTTCCATGTTTATACAAATAACTTTGTATTTCCATGTTTATACAGATGGCGGTATAGATATTTCCATGTCTATAGAGATAGCAGTGGAGATAATTCCAGGTTTATACAGATAGCGGTGTAGATATTTCCATGTTTATTCTGATCATGGTGTAGATATTTCCATGTTTATAGCGATGGCGGTGTAGATATTTACATGTTCATAGAGATAGCGGTGTTGATTTTTCCATGTTTATAGAGACAGCGGTGTGGATATTTCCTTGCTTATACAGATAGGGGTGTAGATATTTCCATGTTTATAGAGATAGCGGTGAAGATATTTCCATGTTTATACAGATCACGGTGTAGATATTTCCTTGCTTGTACTAATAGCGGTGTAGTTATTTCCATGTTTATACAGATAGCGGTGTAGATATTTCCATGTATATACAGATGGCTGTGTAGATATTTCCATGTTTATACAGATGGCTGTGTAGATATTTCCATGTTTATACAGATGACTTTGTAGGTATTTGCATGTTTATACAGATGGCGGTGTAGGTTTTCCATGTTTATAGTGATAGCTGTGTAGATATTTCCATGTTTATACAGATAGCGGTGTTGATATTTCCATGTTTATAAAGATCGCGGTGTAGATATTTCCATGTTTATACAGATCGCGGTGCAGATATTTATATCTTTATACAGATGGCATTGTAGATATTTCCTTATTCACACAGATGGCGGTGTAGATGTTTCCATGTTTATACAGATGGCAGAGTAGTTAGTTCCATGTTTATGGAGATGGCAGTGTAGATACTATCATGTTTACAGAGATGGCGGTGTAGATATTTCCATGTTTATAGAGATAGCAGTGTAGATATTTACATGTTTATACAGATGTCTGTGTAGATATTTCCATGTGTATACAGATGGCATTGTAGATATTTCCATGTTTATACAGATGACTGTATAGGTATTTCCATGTTTTTACAGGTGGCAGTGCAGATATTTCCATGTTTATAGAGATAGCGGTGTAGATATTTCCATGTTTCTACAGATGGCGGTGTTGATATTTCCATCTATACACAGATGGCCGTGTAGATATTTCCATGTTTATACAGATGGCGGCATAGATATTTCCATGGACATGCATATGGCGGTGTAGATATTTCCATGTTTAAACAGATAGCGGTGTAGATATTTCCATGTTTACACAGATAGTGGTGTAGATATTTCCGTGTTTATACACATGGCAGAGTAGATACTTCCATCTTTATGGAGATGGCAGTGTAGATATTTTCATGTTTATAGAGATGGCGGTGTAGATATTTCCATATTTATAGAGATAGCGGTGTAGATATTTCCATCTTTCTACAGATGGCAGTGTAGATATTTCCATGTTTATACAGATGGCGGTGTAGATATTTCCATATTTATACAGATGTCTGTGTAGATATTTCCATCTGTATACAGATGGTATTGTAGGTATTTCCATGTTTATACAGATGGTGGTGAAGATATTTCCATGTTTATTCAGATGACTGTGTAGATATTTCCATGTTTTTACAGATGGCAGTGTGGATATTTCAATGTTTATAGAGATGGCGCTGTAGATATTTCCAAGTTTATACAGATAACGGTGGAGATATTTCCATGTTTATACAGAGAGGAGTCGAGATATTTCCATGTTTATACACATAGCGGTGTACATATTTCCATGATTATAGAGACAGCGGTGTAGGTATTTCCATGTTTATGCAGATAGCGGTGCAGATATTTCCATGTTTACACACATGCCTATGCAGATATTTCCATATTTACACAGAGGGCTGTGCAGATATTTCTATGTTTATACAGAAGACAGTGTAGATATTTAAATGTTCCTACACATGACTGTGTAGGTATTTCCATGTTTATACAGATGTCTTTGTAGATATTTCCATGTTAATAGAGATAGCGGTGTAGACATTTCCATGTTTATACAGATAGCGGTGTAGATATTTCCATGTTTATACAGATAGTGGTGTAGATATTTCCATGTTTATACAGACCGCGGTGTAGATATTTCCATGTTTATACAAATAGCGGTGCAGATATTTCCATGTTTGTACAGATGGCGGTGTTGATATTTCCATTTATACACAGATGACCGTGTAGATATTTCCATGTTTATACAGACGGCGGCGCAGATATTTCCATGGATATGTAGATGGCGGTGTAGATATTTCCATGTTTATACAGATTGCGGTGTAGTTATTTCCATGTTTATATAGATAGTGGTGTAGTTATTTCCACGTATATACACATGGCTGTGTAGATATTTCCATGTTTATACAGATGGCGGTGTAGATATTTCCATGTTTATACAAATAACTTTGTATTTCCATGTTTATACAGATGGCGGTATAGATATTTCCATGTCTATAGAGATAGCAGTGGAGATAATTCCAGGTTTATACAGATAGCGGTGTAGATATTTCCATGTTTATTCTGATCATGGTGTAGATATTTCCATGTTTATAGCGATGGCGGTGTAGATATTTACATGTTCATAGAGATAGCGGTGTTGATTTTTCCATGTTTATAGAGACAGCGGTGTGGATATTTCCTTGCTTATACAGATAGGGGTGTAGATATTTCCATGTTTATAGAGATAGCGGTGAAGATATTTCCATGTTTATACAGATCACGGTGTAGATATTTCCTTGCTTGTACTAATAGCGGTGTAGTTATTTCCATGTTTATACAGATAGCGGTGTAGATATTTCCATGTATATACAGATGGCTGTGTAGATATTTCCATGTTTATACAGATGGCTGTGTAGATATTTCCATGTTTATACAGATGACTTTGTAGGTATTTGCATGTTTATACAGATGGCGGTGTAGGTTTTCCATGTTTATAGTGATAGCTGTGTAGATATTTCCATGTTTATACAGATAGCGGTGTTGATATTTCCATGTTTATAAAGATCGCGGTGTAGATATTTCCATGTTTATACAGATCGCGGTGCAGATATTTATATCTTTATACAGATGGCATTGTAGATATTTCCTTATTCACACAGATGGCGGTGTAGATGTTTCCATGTTTATACAGATGGCAGAGTAGTTAGTTCCATGTTTATGGAGATGGCAGTGTAGATACTTTCATGTTTACAGAGATGGCGGTGTAGATATTTCCATGTTTATAGAGATAGCAGTGTAGATATTTACATGTTTATACAGATGTCTGTGTAGATATTACCATGTGTATACAGATGGCATTGTAGATATTTCCATGTTTATACAGATGACTGTATAGTTATTTCCATGGTTTTACAGGTGGCAGTGCAGATATTTCCATGTTTATAGAGATAGCGGTGTAGATATTTCCATGTTTCTACAGATGGCGGTGTTGATATTTCCATCTATACACAGATGGCCGTGTAGATATTTCCATGTTTATACAGATGGCGGCGTAGATATTTCCATGGACATGCAGATGGCGGTGTAGATATTTCCATGTTTAAACAGATAGCGGTGTAGATATTTCCATGTTTACACAGATAGTGGTGTAGATATTTCCGTGTTTATACACATGGCAGAGTAGATACTTCCATCTTTATGGAGATGGCAGTGTAGATATTTTCATGTTTATAGAGATGGCGGTGTAGATATTTCCATATTTATAGAGATAGCGGTGTAGATATTTCCATCTTTCTACAGATGGCAGTGTAGATATTTCCATGTTTATACAGATGGCGGTGTAGATATTTCCATATTTATACAGATGTCTGTGTAGATATTTCCATCTGTATACAGATGGTATTGTAGGTATTTCCATGTTTATACAGATGGTGGTGAAGATATTTCCATGTTTATTCAGATGACTGTGTAGATATTTCCATGTTTTTACAGATGGCAGTGTGGATATTTCAATGTTTATAGAGATGGCGCTGTAGATATTTCCAAGTTTATACAGATAACGGTGGAGATATTTCCATGTTTATACAGAGAGGAGTCGAGATATTTCCATGTTTATACACATAGCGGTGTACATATTTCCATGATTATAGAGACAGCGGTGTAGGTATTTCCATGTTTATGCCGATAGCGGTGCAGATATTTCAATGTTACACAGATGCCTATGCAGATATTTCCATATTTACACAGAGGGCTGTGTAGATATTTCTATGTTTATACAGAAGACAGTGTAGATATGTAAATGTTCCTACACATGACTGTGTAGGTATTTCCATGTTTATACAGATGTCTTTGTAGATATTTCCATGTTAATAGAGATAGCGGTGTAGACATTTCCATGTTTATACAGATAGTGGTGTAGATATTTCCATGTTTATACAGACCGCGGTGTAGATATTTCCATGTTTATACAAATAGCGGTGCAGATATTTCCATGTTTGTACAGATGGCGGTGTTGATATTTCCAGTTATACACAGATGACCGTGTAAATATTTCCATGTTTATACAGATGGTGGCGCAGATATTTCCATGGATATGTAGATGGCGGTGTAGATATTTCCATGTTTATACAGATTGCGGTGTAGTTATTTCCATGTTTATATAGATAGCGGTGTAGTTATTTCCATGTATATACACATGGCTGTGTAGATATTTCCATGTTTATACAGATGGCGGTGTAGGTATTTCCATGTTTATACAGATAACTTTGTATTTCCATGTTTATACAGATGGCGGTGTAGATATTTCCATGTCTATAGAGATAGCAGTGGAGATAATTCCATGTTTATACAGATAGCGGTGTAGATATTTCCATGTTTATTCTGATCGTGGTGTAGATATTTCCATGTTTATAGAGATGGCGGTGTAGATATTTACATGTTCATAGAGATAGCGGTGTTGATTTTTCCATGTTTATAGAGACAGCGGTGTGGATATTTCCTTGCTTATACAGATAGGGGTGTAGATATTTCCATGTTTATAGAGATAGCGGTGAAGATATTTCCATGTTTATACAGATCACGGTGTAGATATTTCCTTGCTTGTACTAATAGCGGTGTAGTTATTTCCATGTTTATACAGATAGCGGTGTAGATATTTCCATGTATATACAGATGGCTGTGTAGATATTTCCATGTTTATACAGATGGCTGTGTAGATATTTCCATGTTTATACAGATGACTTTGTAGGTATTTGCATGTTTATACAGATGGCGGTGTAGGTTTTCCATGTTTATAGTGATAGCTGTGTAGATATTTCCATGTTTATACAGATAGCGGTGTTGATATTTCCATGTTTATAAAGATCGCGGTGTAGATATTTCCATGTTTATACAGATCGCGGTGCAGATATTTATATCTTTATACAGATGGCATTGTAGATATTTCCTTATTCACACAGATGGCGGTGTAGATGTTTCCATGTTTATACAGATGGCAGAGTAGTTAGTTCCATGTTTATGGAGATGGCAGTGTAGATACTTTCATGTTTACAGAGATGGCGGTGTAGATATTTCCATGTTTATAGAGATAGCAGTGTAGATATTTACATGTTTATACAGATGTCTGTGTAGATATTACCATGTGTATACAGATGGCATTGTAGATATTTCCATGTTTATACAGATGACTGTATAGTTATTTCCATGGTTTTACAGGTGGCAGTGCAGATATTTCCATGTTTATAGAGATAGCGGTGTAGATATTTCCATGTTTCTACAGATGGCGGTGTTGATATTTCCATCTATACACAGATGGCCGTGTAGATATTTCCATGTTTATACAGATGGCGGCGTAGATATTTCCATGGACATGCAGATGGCGGTGTAGATATTTCCATGTTTAAACAGATAGCGGTGTAGATATTTCCATGTTTACACAGATAGTGGTGTAGATATTTCCGTGTTTATACACATGGCAGAGTAGATACTTCCATCTTTATGGAGATGGCAGTGTAGATATTTTCATGTTTATAGAGATGGCGGTGTAGATATTTCCATATTTATAGAGATAGCGGTGTAGATATTTCCATCTTTCTACAGATGGCAGTGTAGATATTTCCATGTTTATACAGATGGCGGTGTAGATATTTCCATATTTATACAGATGTCTGTGTAGATATTTCCATCTGTATACAGATGGTATTGTAGGTATTTCCATGTTTATACAGATGGTGGTGAAGATATTTCCATGTTTATTCAGATGACTGTGTAGATATTTCCATGTTTTTACAGATGGCAGTGTGGATATTTCAATGTTTATAGAGATGGCGCTGTAGATATTTCCAAGTTTATACAGATAACGGTGGAGATATTTCCATGTTTATACAGAGAGGAGTCGAGATATTTCCATGTTTATACACATAGCGGTGTACATATTTCCATGATTATAGAGACAGCGGTGTAGGTATTTCCATGTTTATGCCGATAGCGGTGCAGATATTTCAATGTTACACAGATGCCTATGCAGAT